>NC_089874.1:119375000-119685000 GCF_040182565.1 Anser cygnoides | reverse complement strand
TTATGGATTTATTCAGTATTGCTTGTAACCATATTTTGAAAGGCGAGATCAATGGCACTGTGTATACACCATTATTTTTTATACGGAACAGATTCATTTTCACAGTTGGCATGCAATTAAACACCAGAGTCATGAAGAAGCACAGTTTCTAAAGGCCAACACATTTCATGCTGGGAGAGCACTGTACAGTTACCCCCTAATTACATGCAATGCAGACCACAGCAAGGCACATACAGTGTGTGATAGTTTGATTAAAGTGAACACCGTGGCCAATAAACCAAATGCCTAAAACTGTAAATATTACCTAAGCTAAACATATGAAGAAAGAAATGCAGAAAGCAGAGCTGACAAGTCCTTGAACAATGTTTCAGCTTCTCATGGCTTGAAATCATTTTCTCATGTTGGGACTGTTACTTGCTCCAAAGTGATTCTTATGTGAGGGCAAATTCACTGTAACCTTTCCCACACGCCTGCTCTGCAGCATGTACGTGGCTTAAAGAGAAACTTCCATGCTCTGGAAAGCTCACAAGTGCACCGGAATTAGCCACGAATTTCCTTCACCTTTCTCATACCACTCATTAGTCTCCGCAGAGGCGCTAATTACCCACACTAGCTGTGTCCAAAAACAAGCTGCTTTCCCTTGCAAGCTCATTTTCTCTCTGCAGCTGAGCTTTCACAGACAACTGTAAGCACAGCGGCTGCATTGCACCCATGAGGCTGCGTTTACATAGTGGGACGGGCCCTTGCTTCTCAGCCCTTGCTCCACAGAGCTAGACACGAGCCAGTGGCAGCCCCGGTGCTGTCTGGCTTTAAGCACGGGGTTGTCCTTATGTGCCAGGTGGCCACTGCTGTACCTGAACAGCCTGGGGTACAGCAAAGGCAGCTCACATCTCTTGTGCCTGACACGTGTCCTGAGCAGAAGCAGAGGGGATTTCTCAAGGCCCCTATCTGCATATATATACATATATTGCATATATATACATATATATATACACCCTTTTGGTATGTTGAAGTCCGCTCCTATGGGAGCGCACAGCCTGCCGCCCTGTACCACAGGCCGCATGGGATCTGTCATGACACACTCAACCATTCTCATACATTCTCTAGGGCAACTTCCCACCATGGCTGTATACAGAAGATACATCACCTGTGCAATCTGCAGTGCGATTTCCTTTCACTTTTGCGTAGCGTATGCAAGGTGATGGTGAAATGCTCTGTTTGGTCTCCCCCTCAGGACCCACACTTCAGTCTGACACAATCTGGCAGTGTGGCCTGGATGCTCCAGGACTTATGGAAATCTTCTGAAATCTCTTTCTTCTATTCTGAATTTATCCTTCCCAACATAAACAGAGTCTTTCTAGCCCACCCCCCAACCTAAAACAGCTTCTTCCCTCTGGCTCCCTTGTCCAAGCTATATTTTTATCAGGGGAGCCTCAGTTTTGGCACATTTTCTTCTGGGCTCAGCTGGCTGATGTCTTCCCATCCCATGCATTCCGCAGGTCAAAGGTATACCCCAAAATGTACTCACTCCCTCTAACCCAAGGGAAGCATTGGAAATTGTCAGATTCGAGGACAGCAGCTGGATCAGCAAAGACAGCCAAGACTGTAGAGTCCACATGATTAATTTCAGGGAGGTACTTATTGAAATCATGTTAGCTTTAGGAAAAGGGGGGGGAAAGAGAGAGAGTTAGAAATTTGGGCTCAGGTTCATGACAGTTGCAATTTTTATTGAAGTAGTTTGCCCATCCCTGGTGGATTTGTGATATCACAATCATTTCTGTGCTGGCAACAGCCTGCAGTGTCAGAAGCACAGTTATGATTTCACTGCAGCACTAAGCCAGAGGAGAAACTGGATCATGAAGGCGCAAGCTCTGACCAGAGCACACATGGCTTAAGAGCTCACAAATGGGGTTTTGGCGAAGTAATTTATTTTTCCTGAAATGCTGCTCCAGCCCAGTTCCAGAATTAGAGCTCATGGCCACCTTTGTTGTGCCTTCAGTGGTCTTGGGAAAAGGTGGCTGAAGGTGGATTGCCTTAGGAACAGCAAAACAGAAAGGGAATGATGTCTACACTCAGTCTTTAGACAACTTCATTGTAATCCTTCCGTGTTAATGATTGAAACAATGGCATAAAATACAGCCCTCTCTATATCTGAGATTCCTGCTGCAGAACCTGGACTATGGTAAGGTCTTTTATGGCTTGAGAAATAAATAACCAAACCATCTATAAAGGAATGTATGTTTAAGAAGCATGGATGAAAGCAGTACAAGGCAGCGGAAAACTCATGGAAAAATGAGTGTCTCCTGCAATCAGTGTTCCATGAAGTAGGATCTCCTGAGGCAGCACATGCAAAATGGAAAGAGCTGGGTACTGCTGGAAATAGGGATTTTATTTCGGAATTCAAGAAATTGGTTTGCACTTAAAGAAACAAAACTCCTATGTAACCTGATGATGATGATGCATAAATTATCTGTGCCCTACAGACCACTTAAAAAACAAAACCTGCCTTCTTTTGGTTGATTTCAATTTTTCTGGTGCTGCAAACACAAGTGTCAACTTACGTGAAGCGGAAAAGGTGTTTAGTGGTCAGGAAACATGTTCTTTCTAGTGCACAGGGAATGTAACACTTAGGCAGAAATAGCAAAAAATAAAAAAAATAAAAAAATAAAAAGCTTCATGATTTGTTATTGTGATTTTCAAACATGACAGTTGTTACTCTTTGTAAAAACGTCACTTTTTTATATCATTGCAGAAAATGGCAAACATCAAGGAAACAAAGCAAAGGTTTGCTATTTTGCAATAGCAAAGTATATTGAAAAATTTACTTTGGGGGGTGAGGGGGATAAAGTGCTATATATCCATTGCTCTTTCTGAAAAGCTGAATGGAGGTGCTGTGTTTACACTATGGCCAAGTGAACCTCTTGCCATGGCTAACCTCTCAGCAGTTCCTTTATAATTGACATCATCCTGTGCCATGACATGGACAGGCAGGTTCTGCTGCTGAAACATCGAGGGCTTCAGAGAATTGTTAATCAATGTTAATAAGTGTTAATAAAACAGCAGTGGCAGGTAGCAGCTTGCTGTAGCTGCGACACACCTGAGCCGCAGCTTGCGATCTCCAGACCAAACCTTTGCACAGGACTTTCACAAGCAGAGTGCAGCTTAATCGCAGAGGTAGCAGGGATCTCTCTCTAAATTAATGCAAAGTACAAAACGCAGAATGGAACCCAACAGCTCAAGGTCTGGTACAGACATCTGCCAGAAGTGCTCAAGGTGAGAAGCCTTGGGCCAGGGGGCTGAAGCTGATGAATTCCCTCCCAGTTCTGTTTTCCTATCATTCTTCACTAGGATACAGGGAAATTCTTCCCCACCACTAAGCGCAGTCATGTACGTGGTCTGAAGTGGCTATTTTTTAATATGTATATGCCAAGAAGCCTTGTGTTAACATATTTAGAATTATGAAATGGTAATATAAAAGACAAATGCATACTTCAAAAGTTATATATGCTGTCAGTACCTCGGAGTACTGAAGAATTTTATCATGAAATAATAAAAAATGAACATATCCAATGTTAAAAAAAAAAAAACAGCTTTGATTTCTTGACAGTTACCATCCACCGTCTGAAGGAAAGTAACACAGTCGTGAACAAAGCAATAAAACAGACACCATGCACCACAAGTTTTCTCTTCATAGTTTTTCACAAAGCTCAGAGATTTCTTCTAAACGAACAGCAAATGTGACTTGACAGAGCCATATGTCTCAAACATTTTGCAAAAAGCCAAGCACTTTTATGGATGAAGTAGAAATAGAGTGGCTGAGGTCTCCTGGCAGAAATTTGGGGAACATAATGTGAACCTTCAGGCCCAGCCTGAGAAGGCTACAATGTACAGTTACTTCAGTTTATTGAGATATATTCCATTTCATGGCTTAGTGTAAATGCTATTAGAGCAGCTGCTGAGTACAAAAGTAAGCTGATGTACCAGAGAAGTCTTAGTGTGAGAGAAAGATGGAAAAAAACTTTTACATATATATATATATATATATATATATGTCATGTTTGCAATACATCAACAGTAGTTGCTCATCAAATCCCAGCTAATATTATTTGGGACCATGTCAGAGCTACTATAATAATACAAACATTTAGGCTGCATTGGGAGTACACTAAATACACAATAAAC
This sequence comes from Anser cygnoides, assembly GCF_040182565.1. NCBI lineage: Eukaryota > Metazoa > Chordata > Aves > Anseriformes > Anatidae > Anser > Anser cygnoides. Next base: position 119,680,818 of record NC_089874.1, on the reverse strand, counting down.
TATTCCCAGTACAAAAGCAACATGGGCAGTTTTCTGGCTGAATCAAAACTAACAAGAAAATTAGGAATTGAACCAAAAAGCAGCAATGAATCTGGTTTAACAGCTGCACGGCAAATACATTCATAATGTAAAGGCATTGAGTACATCAATCCATCCACCCTTCCCTGAATGTTTTTCTGTCATGTTATGGTTAATTCTCACAAAACTACAAGAGTCAACTACAAACCATTGTAAAACCATTCATAGTGACATGCACAAATGCAGCCTGACTTGCAAACAGCAAGGGGAGTTAATAACAGGGTAAGAGAGAAGGTGCAAAAGGCTCTGATCTCATATGAGCTGCTGAGTCTTTTTATTCAAATTATATTTCATATATATATATATATGTGGTAGGAAGAACACAGGTGGTTTCGTGGACCCTGGCTGATCCAAGGAGCCAGGTGTTTCTGATAACAGCAGCGTCCTTTTGTCCTCATAACATTTCATCCCTCCTGCTTCAATGCCTGGTTTCTCAATGAACATTTCCCTTGAAGCCTGTCCCAAGGGTGCAGAGCAGTATGACCCCCCGCAATAGCAGCCATAAGGTAGCATGCAGATGGTTATTTCTCTTTCTACAGGGTACAACATTCCCAAACTCTGCTATCCCCTGTCCTCCTGAGGAAAATTCAAAGCCTGCTGAATTCATGCGAGGCTCCCCATTACTCTTTCTTTGCTGCTGTGGGAGGTAAAAACAAGTTTCTGGCTGCGGTAGCAATACGAATCAGAACAGCATTGCTCTCCTCAAGGAGACAGCTTGTTGTCATTGCTTTGACATAAAACTATCTCAAAGACTTTAAAAAAGAAGAGAGATGGAAAAGACAAAGTATGGACTGCATTATTATACTTGTTCTCAGGATGAAACTTCTAATAGTTAAGATATTAGAATAGATAGGAGAGAAGAAAAAGCTGGTTATGTTTTTAAAAAGGGAAATGTGATTAAAGGCACACCTACAAAAGGCTGAAAACCAGAAAGCCTGCAAATCCTAGCTTCTTTCAGTGAACAAACACTTAGCCAAAGATAATCAAGGTCCTTTGATTGACTCTTCCTTGTACACAGCCTTTGTTATCTCCTTCTGCTCTTGGGATGGTTTCTCTCTGCCCTTTCTTAGCAGCTGTTGCTACAGGCAAAATCAGCATCTTCTTCACCATTTGCAGGAAATTACGGTGCTAGACATCACTCCATTCACAAATCATGGCTCCACAATGACTGCAACGATGGGAAGCTTGAGTAGCCCAACTGGTTTTAATTTACATCAGGTAACTGGAATTGCACTTGTGCCAATGGGAACAGTACCTGGCCCAGAGAGCCAAGCCATAAACAGGTGGGAAGAAGTTTGGAGAGAGTTCATCACCAAGGATATGAGAAATGTGCACATGAAAACAGTTTAGTCAGCAATCAGTCACCTCTAATTTATTTTTTTAACCACAAGGGGTTTATCCAAGAGCCCTGCAGACTTTAATCTGTGTCCCTTGCGCAATCCTGTCTCCTGCAGCATTAAAGGCAGGTGTATTCAGAGACGCGCACACAGGGATCGTTCGCAATCTCTGAATCACTGCGACGTCTCTGCTGCGCCGCTGGCTCTTTGCTCTGCCACCTGCACACTCACTGCTAGCTCAGAGAGCAGGCTGGTCAGCCGATAGTGCGAGTGCAGAAAATCAAAGCCAGGCAGACGATGGCGTGGGAGGCTGAGCATGAATTGTTGCAGGGCTCTGACTAACGCTCCAGCAGGGAAGCGCGCAGGAAGCTGTGCAGAGCCAGGAAGGACACTGCCCCGGTGCTTCCTTTCTGCCACTTCAAAAATATCGACTAACAGACCTCTTTAAAAAAAAGTGCTTTGGACAGATCCTGACGTTAGCTCTTGGCCTTTGCCTCATATTATCTTACCGAAAAATAGAAGGAAAGTACTGCAAGTAGTTAATAGCTTCTCTTAAACAGGATGCTGAGGATAGTGATTACAAGGCACTCTGTGGAAAGACTTTGAAACGTGCAAGCTGTGTATTCGCAGTCTGGGCATGAATGCAGTTTGTACACGTTCTGCGAACACAGAAAACTGTGTTTTCTTTTGCTCCCTTTCTAGCCTTTTGTCATGTCCTCTCCACATATTGTTTTAAAAGAAAATGTAAAAAAAAAAAAAAAAAAAAAAACACTTTGTACTTTGGCTACACTATACTGCAGTCATTTGCATTGCCTTTAGTTTTGAAGTTCAAAGGTGTGTTATCAAAAAGTCAGAGCCATGCTGAGATCTAGGTTTGAGACAGAGCCACTGAATCGATCTGTGACCTTGAGCAGGGCAATTGGGCTGCTGCTGCTTCAATTAGTCATGTCAGAAAAGTGGGTAAAAAGCAGCACCCTAGTGAAATACAGATGCTTCGTCAGAGGTGAAGCTATCTTCCTTAAATAACACACAGACATGCACGCACACATAAAGGTCTTGTACTTCCTTACCTCATTTCAGTAGCTGTTTTGGTAAAATTCTGCACAGCTTCACATCTGTCCTAGTATCTGTGAATGTATATGCTTAAGGTCTGTGGCTGTACAAAGGCATGTCTGATTCACAGCTGAAAACTCTCCCTGATAAAAGTCAGCTTTATGCAAAGCGCCATCGTAAGCTGTACTGAGCACTGAGTATAAGCCTGTGCAGGCAGGACTTAGAGTAGCAGGAAGCTTGAACTTAAGAAATGGCAGCTCTGTTATTGCTCCTTGTTTTAAAATTGATAGGTTTGACCTTTTACATTTGTCTTCTGCCATTAATCAGTTTAGAGGTGAAAGCTGAAGTTACAACATGGTATGTCCGTTCAGTATTCATTTTTAGTTCAAATTTTCATCTTGCATTTTGTTTAATATTCCACAGTGAGACCGGAGTGGAATGGTCCCCAGGAGCTTGACAATCCATGCACAGTCAACCAAAAGACTAGCACTTATTGTTAAATTAATTAATAGAAATGCACACCAAATTATATTGTATTTTAAGGCTGTAAAGAGATTTCACTTCTATCTACCAGCTACCTCCAGAAAAAGCTCTAGGATACATAAGCACTGTACTAGCCACTGTATTCCCTACAAAATTTCAGACAGAAAACCTCAAAATCCTTCTTCATAAATTCTTGAATCTGGGACTCTTTGATCAACATCAACTGTACCATTCAAGGATTTTTGTAAATCCTGAGAGCCTTGGGAAATGCAATGTACATGTAGCGAAAAGACTACCTAATGGCCATATGGAATGTAGTTTATTCTTGCCCACTTGCAAGTAACATAGAAATACTTGTATGAAATGTCTCCAGGGGCCTGGTGCTAGACAGATGAAAATTCAGGAAATGGGTAGAGAGAGGAACAGAGGAGCAGCTTTGAATGTTGAACTGCCATTCACATCAGTGGGACTTTTAGTCAAAAATGAGGACAGAAATGGATTATCACCTTTTACAAAGAGCAAAGTCTCTGACATGATTTAAAGCTTGCATCCGAGGTACAATCAGACCTCAGTCAATTCATGCTGCACTATCTGCAGAGCTGCACACAGGAAAAAATGTAAGCAGACTTCAAGAACCTAATAAAATACAAAGCCTCAATGCATGACCTTCATATTTATTTTCAACCAAAAGCTATCTAAAAAAATCAGCATTAAAGAAGTTTGATGTTGATTAAGAAGGCCTGAGTGCAATTAAATTTATGAATAGAGAGAAAAATGCAAAATTTTATTAACTGTGGAAGGAATGTTAGGTCCTTAAATGCCCAGCAAGTTTGTGAAGACAAAGGAGATCAGTTTACAAGGGTTAAGTAAACATAATATTTTATATTACAGTTCAAATGAATCCAATTTCAACAAGACTGTGTAAGAGTCTAAAAATTGGTTTACCAGATTGAACATTTTTATGAACATTAAAACCCATTACGTTGCTCTGAAGTACAGCTACTGAACAGCCAGAGCCACATAAAGAAACCATTTGTTTCCTAGCCCAATGGCTGAATTGCTTCTAGCCTCCTTGTTATTCACATGTCTGGTGGGTTCCCTGTATTTATTTTTACACGCCTACATGTTGTGCATTTTGTATTCCTTTAAGTTTCCAAGGTCATGTCAAAACAAAATGCATTCCTGAGTGGGTCAGCATAGGAATAGCCACAGCAGACATTAATGTAATAACTTGATGTTGACTGCAAATCTGAGAAGAGTAACCAGCTGTTGTGAAACACAAATTTCTGGTAAGGGAAGAAGGCAGAACAGGAGCACAGTGTTTTGAGAAGTGCTGGTTTAGTAGTAATTGACCTTAAAGTCCTTTATTTATCTATAGAATAGACACACATTTATAGCCTCCCCATTCTGTTTAGGTAATGACTGGCTCTGATGAGGCTGCAAACAAAGCTGCCAATTAGAACTAATTATGATAGTAATATTTCATTCAGATTAACAAGTCTGAACCACTGAACTTAAAAGGAAGAAACCTTTTAAGCACTTTTCAGAAGATTTTCAGCACCCCAAAGGACAAGACCACAGATGCTGCAAGTATGCACCCTATGGAGACAGCTCACCGTTTGAGAGAAAATAAGCACTGGATAACTGACTTATTGTTACACTGCACGGCACAAACAGATCGGATCTGCATGCCTCCCCTAGCAGGCAGAGCCATTCCCCAACCAACCAACCACAACCAACACTGCATAACACACCATTCATTAGGAGCTGTGAAAGTCAAACAGCCCTTGGTTCCGGGCTGGCCATTCCTTCTCTTCACAGCCGCTGACACTATAACCATCACTTGTCTTGGTCTTACTTGGGCCAAGAGTGTATCATGGTCAGCACGAGATAGCAATAGAGGCAATCCGCCGGCTTCAGAGCCCACAGGCCAGATGCTGCCACGTTACATGCAGCAGGTGCGAGTCCACTGACATCTGTGTCAGGGAAACAATTGGTGTTGGCTATTTGGGGCTATAATTTTATGGCCGAACCCCAGGGCAGACAAACCTTTAATGCATCTCAGGAGCAGGGCACACTAGTCCAGGCCTAAGATTGGTGGATGAAGAAAATGGAGGAAAGAAAATGGTGAAAATGGTGTGGGTTATGCTGCATGCTCAGCTACAGTGGCTCGAGCCCAGCTGCCCAGCAGACTTGATGTGGCCATCCAGGGCCACACCAGCCTGGACCTGAGAGAAAAAAATGCTTCCACCAGCAGCTCTGTATGCTACGAACAAGTGTGTTTTATTGCACCTGACACACAGTGCTTGGCTTCTCGGGATATACAAGCAAGAGATTTGTCAGGTGAGCCAAAAGGGATCCTCCCTTCAGCCAGGCCAGCATAAGTGAATGTCAGGCTTGTCTCCTCCGGGACTCACTCCTGCAGCTTTAACACTGAAAGGGCACATTGTGCGAAATGAAGTAACACTCTGGCGTCTGTATGAGCTACATTAAAATCACCCCAAGCACGGACAGGACTGCCTGTACCACATATCTGGAAAGGGAAGTGCATGGTTTTGTTTTGTGATGGGCTGTGGCTCTTCCCTGCTCTCCTCGAGGCCCCACTGGAACAGGTTGGTGATGGGCAGGCTGCCTACCTGTGCAGCAAGAGCAGGGCTGGGAAAGGCTCCAGAAACCAAGGAGAAGCTGGGGAGTAACCCGGTGGCTGGAGGTCTGGTTTGACTAGGAGAAGGGCAGGCTTCGCACTAAAGATGATGATGAATTGCAATACAAGTGGGTGGGTAGGGTGGGGCGAGAGAAGGCTTGAGAGAATTGAACCTAAATGACTCCCACACTCCAGAGAGCCGGAGACTGGGAGCCGTCCTTTCTGGAAAGCAGCACGCCGGGGTGTGCTAGGAGCAGAGAAAGACATTGCTCCTAGTAAAGATGGGCGGGAGCTGCAATGTTTGGGCTCTTGTTTTCAATACCACCACGTATAGAACGCATATGGGCCTGAGTGTGCAGATCTAACAGACTCGTCTTAATTTCCTAGGAGCAGTAAAGGCAAACTTTTAGCAGCCTAAAACATAAAAACATAATTTGGAAAAGCTGTGTTGCTGGGGGAGGCAGAGAGGCATGTCTCAGCCTTCATGGAAAAGAAGCTGTTTTGGCAAGGGCAATAATTAATGAGCCAGCAGTCATTTAAGGTGGGCATAAATATTTGCATCTCAGAAACATTTGCCACCTTCTCCGCACTCCCCTTCTCTCTGCCTGTTTTTTCCCTTCTCTGTAGCCTTCTCTCTCACGCGCTCTTTCTCTCTCCCCTCCTCTCCCTGCCTGCCTGCCTATCATCTCGCTCTAATTGTTTCCAGATTTGTGTGGGAGGTCAGGGCCCGGGAGTGCTGCTTCATGCCAAGTTTATAAACAGAGCAGTGTTTCCAGATGGCCACTGGCTCCAGCCTGGCTAGCAGGTTGATTGGGACCAGAATAACAACAGGTGGAGAACAGACAATGAATTCCTTGACACTTATTTTACTCCCTCTGCTTTTTCCCCCGTTCCCTCCTCCCTGCAGCCACCACGGCTACCACCAGCAGACCTTCCAGCTCTTGAGTCAGGGCAGGGAGTCAGGACACGGGGGAGGGAGGGAGAAGGGGGAATGATGAAAGAAAGCGCAAGTGACTTCCTTGACCGGAGAAATGGCAGGGCAGGAAAGGCGACGCATGCTGCTACTTCACTGCCATCCGTTACTGCTGCTGTTAATTAAGGTGTCCTTCAGCCCCCCCCCCGGCCCTCATGGAGGAGACCCTCAGAGATGAAATACAGAGAATAAGCAAGACACCTTGGACAAACAGAGTAAATGATAGGATTGATTTAACAATGCACCATAGGCAACTGCGTGCTCTCAATTTTTGGCACGGCAGCCTGGGCTACCAAGCCCACTGGCAGCAACCACACGTCCTTACTCACCAGGAGCTCCATTTTTTCCAGACAGAGATGTTCTTCCCCAGGCTCCAGTTTGCTACCCCTGCTCCCAGGCTCCTGCCCTCCCCAGTCTCCTTCACCTCCTCCGAGTTGATGTTTTCTTCCCATTCTCCACAGCATATTCCCATTTTCCTCATTAAAAGTTGTTTATAGGAATGACGAGGGCAGGGAAAAGAGGCTCTGCAAGGCAGTAGCAGAGGTGCTTTTCTTTTATTTCCTTGCTTTTCCCACTGCATTTGGGGGAGCTTTTGGCACAACCACATTGCTCCTCATGACTGGGTTTTAGAGTATATTAAAAGGTGGTCACAGATGACACAAAATAGTAAGTTCAGACCAAGAAGAAGCCTCATTCCAGCTGAAGGAGAAAGATGCATAAATTCAAGCAGACAACAGCCTTGATTTTGCACCTAAGATAGAACTAAGGGACACTTTAGGTGCCTACATGGAGTACAGGCAGCCCCTACTACCAGTATTCATCCTGGAAGCTCACAAAGGGAATGCAGATCCTGAGAGCAGATGAGAGAGAAAGACGCAGGGTTGGGGGAGTAAAGCTAAATTTCAGTATGACCAGGCTGCTTCAAGCTGCAGCAAAACTTTTAGGACAGAATGAACAGAAGTCTAGGAAGAATTTCCAGTAGTGTGTTTTGGTTCTGGTGTCTGTGATGCCATCTTCTCTGGCCCCAGAGGGACCACTGGGATGCATGAGCTGGATCCAGTCCCTGCTACCCGCCAGGGTACCTGGGTACAGTGCTGCTCCTTCTCTTCAGTGAATCTCCCTGGGATGCACATATTTCAGAAATCCGTATGACTGGGAGCACAGCTTCAGAAGGACAGGAGAGGATGGAGAAAAGGGAGTAAAAAGGGGTACTAATGAGGAGAAATAAGGAGAAGCAGTCATTCTTCCAGATGAATTCATTTCGTATTACCTAACTGCAAATGTTCCTATTTCCCTGCCTGGCCCAGCTCTGCACTCCTTAGGGTAAGACAGCAGAACCGTTAAGAAGCAAAACTGTAAATGATCAAAAAACATTATAATCTCAAGTGAATTAATGAGTAATGAGACTAAATTATTAAAACTGCTGGACATGACTCACCAGGATAGGCTCGAAAAACTTGCTATCCACAAGAGAAAGGAAGACGGGTAACATTTTCTCTCCATTTCCCACTTGTGCTTACACTCTCCAGATGGCTAAATTTAAACTAGCATGAATACCCTAGAAATAAACCCATAGAGAAGTATTAGGACTGCAAAATTAAAAGCTGCTGTCTTAAAAATATTCCTTAAAAATTCAATGGCTGCCTTAAACAGAATGTTATCCAAAGCAACCATTGGTAATTAACCCAAGGCTCCAAAGTGAGTTGTTTATTTTCTTTCTATTTGCTGCACTTCTCACATGTAAATAGGGAAATTCAAAAGGCAGTGCACAGTCTTCTCTGTTCAAATAAAGTGATTGGATTTGCCCTGTTCAATATTAATAGCATATTTTATTATTTGTAGCTTTATATTCAGGTCTTTAACGATTGTCATGTACTCTTGGATTGTCTATAAAATACACCCCTTTGAAAAAAAAAAAAAAAGCAACACTTTTTTTTGGCATAAGTGCCAGCATGAAAATGAGCTGAAATTTTTAATCAGACTACAATTTGCTGCTACTCGGAAAGCTCTTATATGAATGGTGTGTGAAAAGTGAGCATTTAAAAAGCATTCGCTAATATTTGCAATGCAAAAGACTTCAAATTCTTGCATATGAATACCTGGAAGCAGATTTGGAATCATTTAGAGGTTTTCATGAATGTCAGCAAATTGTTAACAGGTTTTTATTTTCCTGGAGAAATTTCATGACTAGCCTTAGCTGTCAAATTTTATACTGCATAAGTTCTACATCTACAAATAAACACAAAAACACATTAAGCTAGTTAAAAAAGAAAAAAAAATCTTTGCACTTCTAAAGCGTCTTATATCTCAGGATCTCAAAATACTTTAAACAAATATTGTGCCTAATCCTAAGGATTGGTTTAAATGAGGTCACTCAGCACCTCTTAAGTAGATGTTTAGGATATTTTGCCAGACTGAACTTTTAAGATAGATCATTTTATGGCAATAGGGTAAGCTCCAACAGTTTGGAGATTCTCCCAGTTTCAGATTGTAAATTCTTTGGGGCGGAGAATGTCTTTTACCATATGCTTAGGCAACAGAGTCTTGATTTTACTGCGAATTCTGGTCGTGATTGAAATGTAAGTAGAATAACAAGGAAAAAGAACAGGAAGTGTCAAAGACAAGATGCTCACTGAGGCAGGATTTTAGTCTGATCAAATATGGTTATTTTTAGCTTGATGTGACTTCCAAAATTCTAGTCATGCACAAAGATTCCCATTTTTTTTGCAACATTCTCGAGACTAAAGAGTGATCATGCTTCATGTGCCACTAACATTGCTGCTTTTGGCACAGTGTTACGGTTTGTATAGCTCAAAAACTCTTGTCCCCACCCTTCCTGTTGCTGCTTCTGTTTTCTGCAGAAAACCAGGTTTTTCAAAAAGGAATTCATTTAATTGCTTGATTTATTCATGTTTTACAGTATCTGTGGTTCCCCTAAGCTGAATTACCCACCTATGACATCAAATCCAGGGTAAGTCAGCTCAAGACTTTACTACGCGCTGAACTCCCAAGGTTCTGTAGTGAAGGTATTCATCTGAAGCTGAGCTAGAGATGCTTATCTGCAATCTCGGTTTCTCTTTAGGTGCTCTTTGACAGTGAAAATGAGAGTCACTTGTGGACCTCTCTATAGAAAGAAGGCAAATAATATTTGTATTTTAAGCCAACAAAGAACAGCTTTCAATAGGTGGAAAGCTGAAGATAGACAAACCTTAGAGAATTAGTAGCATAAGTAAGTGATTCTTTTAAGGAAAAGAGCTTGTTTGCATAATGCTAATTTCCAGTGTTGATGTCCACATGAATACAACACGGTAAGTAGGTGTTCTTGTTCTGGATGTGAGTCCTTGCACCTTTTCACACCCAGGCAGCACACGGGAAACACCAGGGAGTCTGACTTCAGTCACTGGCTTGGATATCAAGTTAAGCTTGAAAGGTCAAGTCCTGGGAACCCACATTTCAGAAGCTTTCTATGCAAATGTAAGCAGAAGGATTCATCTTACCTAACTTTCTAAGCCTTTAAGTTAAGCATCTAGTGGAAGATGCTTAGACTGGAGGTGCCTCTTCTATAATCAGCACAGACAGACACCTCTGGAGGCACCTCAGTGGAAGGATCTCTCACTTGCACACTGTTGACTGTAGAAGAATTTCAGAAAACTAAGATAGCTAGGTGAATAACTTCTAGACACTAAAATAAACACCACCCCAGGTATGGAAATGGCTGTTTGGACTTTGCAAATAATTAAGCTCCATCTTTACACAGATATAGCTGTTGAGACCTGCTGGTGCAATGGCGTTTTCAACTGTGAATGTTTCTAAACATCTCTGCTGTGGAGAGATTACATAAATGCTTCATGAGATGTAGCTTATTTAGAAGTGATGCGCATACCTGAGCTAATATTCCTAAAAAATAAAATAATAACAATAACAAAAAACTCCCCTACGCTTCTCCTCACATAACTTTTGAAACACCTCAAACCAGAATGAAGTTATTTTTCCCGTCAAGAAGTTGGCAGGGTAGTGAAAAGACTTGTGTGGAGGAGGTGAGAAATACCATTTCTAAATGCTGAGCAAACCAAGTAAACTGTCCACAGCGACAACCCAAATTCAGTGACTGTGGTTTATTATGCTAGTTTGAACTGCTACTCAAAACCAATGATATAGGCAGAGCTGCAACTGAACATGGGAGAACATGCAAATATTGTTCATAAACGCTTCCATAAATTTTCAAATTAAATTGAAACTTGTGTTTGTGCAGTTACAGAGTCCACTTATAAATATTCAAATAGGTGGGTGTACTGTCATGAGCGTTCACAGAAAGCAAAGTATGGCTCTGTAAGAGGACCACTGTGAGGCCTTTGAACGGTTCAACATATACAGACCTCTAAGAAAAGTTTTTCGGGAAGCACCTGAGAAATTCAAATAAACACACGGAGGATGAGATAATCACTCTGGTGAGTAAATTAGCTTCACTTGGTGGTGTCCAATGGCAATTGCTCTGAAGAGCAGACTACAACTTGGGGCATTAAACTATTGGACTTCTGCCAGCCAGAGTCTGAACACCCTGGGCAAAGGGGCACCATGCAGGTTCAGTGGGACACAACAGTCTATCCCAGGTGGTCTGAGATTTACTCCGTAGGTGCAGGAGGTCTGGCACCAACCCCAATTTGTATGTTTTGAAAGGTGCATAAATGTTATGAGCAATTTCATTGTGAGCAATTTTAATTGCTAATGAATACAAGACTAATTAATAACAAACATTTTTCTCATATGTTTTCTGTGTAGGAGCTCACTCAAATCACCTCAGGCTGGTTTGTTCTTCCATTTATTACCAACCTAAAGAAAGGAGAGCAAACCCAGCAAATACACTTGTTGACCAAAATGGAAAGCATCTTAAATGATGCTGCTGTTCTGTTTTAACTGGAAGTATACTGGAAACAGCTGACAATTACTGACTGTATAGTAACTAACACTATTCTACTGTTGTATCTTTTTGCATAAAGCAAATTGACATCAATGGAGTTCTACCTAAGAGCTGCTGTGATATCAAGGGCTGCACAGCGAAGCCCCAAGATGAGCCGCTAATGTCAGTAAGCCATTGTAATAGCAATATTTTGTCTAAATCCTAGAGCCTAAAAGATCTAATAGATCAACACATTCATCTGTCTGCCACAGGATGCCCATGTTCTGAAACTTCACAACAATTCAAAGGAGACCAAATAAAAGTGATTAATGAGCAAAGAACAATGTAGTTATTGCAGTGGAGTTCATCTCCGAAACAAAGCAGCAGAAACATAATCAGAATTTAGCAGCTAAAGTGGAAGCTATTAACTGCATCTTTATTACTCTGCAAAGGCAAGTAGCAACTGTGTAATTTAAATAGGTCCATTATGTAACATTTTTTTCTAATTCATTCCTGATCTGCTAAACTAATCTCTCTTTTTTAGGGGGGTTGAAAACGAATTAAATGGATGAAAAATGCAGCTGAAAGCCAGGATTATTTAAGGAATGGAGAACAATAGGAAAGCATGACAAGGAAAGATCAGCCATTTGACAATGAAGCAACATCCTGAGCCTGAAGCACAATACTATTGAGTAAGCATCAGAGAAAATGTTTTATTTCTTCACCCAGGATACATTCTCTTTTCTCTTTCTCCTACCCGCCTAGCAGTGGAGTTTGACTTGGTGTTAACCTAGAGAAGTTTAACTTCAGGTTTCTTAGACTGGATTCCATTTGTTACAGAGACCTGTAATTGTATGTCATACATTTATAACATTTACTGGAAGTCCTAGTTTCATCCCACTCAAATATCGGCATTGAATGGAGGAAGCTACCCATGGGCTTTAGGATCCCAAAATGCCCTTTTGCAGTTAACAGACAGAAAGAGAGACGCTTGAGCAGCTGACAATTCAAAGAGCCAAAGTATGACTCACCTTCTGGAGCTCTCATCCTGAACTGATTGTAAAGAAAACTGAAAATAGGTACACTCTTAAGACAGGTGGTTAAAGGTAGGTGGAAAGATTCCCACCGAATACTTTATATATTCCCGTGCTTTTGCAACTCCTCCTCCTCACCAGTAGTGAAGGTTCAAGTGAAGGTTCTTTCCACAATATTTGTTATACTGTTTTCAAAAGCTGTTCCTACCACAGTCTTCCAGGCAGCATGAAAAATTTAAGAATTTAAGCAAGAAAATTTATCTGGCTATAATGCTGGCTTCCTCCAAATAATGTCTTATTAAATAATTATCAGAAAATATATCTTTGTCTATCCAATAAGAATGTTGCAGTCATGCAAGTCCTAAGATTTTTATTTTTCAAAGATACCATGGTGCCTGTCAGGATATAATGAATTTTCACTTTATTTTTTCATTCACATGCACTAAGTCACTTGCAACATGTACGAGTGGGCCAGCACTACGAGTTAGTTTAGAGCAGCATTTTGGTAATGAAAGTCAGAGACTTTTGAAGCTTTGGAATATATATTGAAAGGCTATATATTTAAAACTAACACCTTTTCATTTAGGCATGTAAAACTAGTGTTCCCCTTTTATCTAATTTCCTGCCCCTTTTATTAGCGATTCAGTTACAGCTCTTTTCTGCGAGGAAGTGGCAGTTCAGTAGTTCAGTGGACCAAAAAGTAATGTAATATTTTGCAAGTTTTGTTGGAAAAGTAGTATAGTAGTACTGTTGCTAATGAGGAACATATTCATTCTATGCCTGGATTTTTCTTTAAAACATTAATGAAAAAATAGCAAGTACAGTTCTGCACATTGTTGCACTTGCACAATCCATTGGAATTAATGAGAGCTGAGTATGGTTACCTAAAGACACATCAGAGCCCTGTGGTTGTGCTGATTCTATTGAAGAGCTTCAAGTTTGTTCTATTCACTTAACAGGAATAATTTAGACTGACACACATCAGTCATGCTCTGCATAAGAGGTCCATTGTATTTCCTTAGTTGGTGGACAACAGAATTAGAGATGGGTCCAACCTGGAGCCCCAGCCAAAATGCATCTTCATTTTGTAAAAATTTAAAACACAAACCTGACCCTGAGCTAATTAGATTCCCCCTCACCAAACAGAGTTTCCAAGTCTCATTTCTTCCTTCAGAAAAATCTGAAAGGATTCAATTAGTTAGAAAAATTAAAAATCTTATTTGTATAATTTGATTTAAACTTTATAGAGAAAAACTCTGTCTTGATGTGGTTATTAAATCATCATTCGATGATCATTGAAATACGTTGGAATCTTTCTTTAATCACGAGAATTAAAAAGTCATTGTTTTTTATTGTTGTGTTCCAGGACACCTGACTTGTCTGCAATGACTGTGATCAGAATTTCACCTGCCTAGCCACAATACGTTCTGGTTTTGTAATAATTTTGTGGGTGGTTTCCTTTCTCTCTCTTAAATTCACCCTTAAGTTCTTTTTTCACATCTATTATTTTATTTAATGCCTGAGTTTTTATTCTCATGGTTTTCTTTCCACTTTTTTCCCTTTTTTCTTCTGCTTCATTCTTTTGCTGTTCTTCCTTTTTGCTTAGTCTAACATTTATTGTGGTTTATTTTTAGGATACATGTATATTTGGGATGGAATTATAATCTGAACATTTATATACCAAGTATATGTTTTCGTTGGAGAAATATATAATGGAAAACTGTTCTTGTTCTGAGAAATGCCCATCACAAATTGCAGGCTGCAGTTCAATGAATCCTCTACTGTTTTAATGAAACACTGAAAGCAGGCAAAGTACAATAGGATAATTTTTTAAAATATGACAGTTTGTCCTAAGGTCAAAACTATCGTGAATGTTGGTCTTTGGCTGTTTTGCATATGTCAGAATCTTACACTGAAATACCATTCAAATGTCAATAACACACTTTGCAAAGAGCATAGAACAGATACACTGTAAATAATCACATTGAGAGGAAATAACACACTTGAAACTGGAAATTCCTTCTTTACTTTCAGGCAGATTTCTCAGTTTATTTTAATGATAAAGGCATCTATTGCCCTTTAAAGTATAGTATTAATAGGTGGCTTAGTTTCACTGTCCTTTTCTCCCACACGTATTTTTGCAGACTAACACCTACTGGTACACTTGTTAAACCCTCAGATCTCCAATTTTCAGAGTGCTCTTCTCTCTTTGTTTCTGGATGATGGTCACAGAGTACAAAACCCACTAGAATAAACAGTTTGTGAACACAAGTTCCACGGGTTTTGCTGTTACTTGAACTTGCACGTAGGTCCAAAGTTGTGTAGCCTTAAAAATCCCACTGTGTTGAGACCTGTTTAAAAAAAAATTATTATTTGCCATAGCCAATTTTCTTTTAAATCTAAAATAACTGGATAGGATTCAAAAGAACCATTACAGAGTGACTGATTGAGTAAGGATAGACATGGGCATATATTTAAAGTAAGGCACCCACATGAGCCAAAGAGACATACCAATACACAAGCACGCTCTAGCACTATGCAACTCTAGTAATTTTTTTACTTTTACCTTTGCTACATTAATCCACAATGTTTATTTTTTCATGACTAGTCTTTTTTGTTCAATGTAGAACATCTACTATGAATAGCAGAGGTTTCCAAAAGCCAGGATTAGGGAGAGGGGAAGTTGTTGAGTTTTGGAAGGGGGTTGTTTGTGTATTTGTTTTCTTACAACTGGCAAAACCCCAGCAGCTATTCTCCAGAAATTTCACAAGAAACATTCATATGGGCAGGAAATCTACTGGCAAGAAATGGCAGATGAAAGAGTTATGTACTGCTGAATGAGAGTTTTGCACCTGCACATTGCTTAAGTTGGAGAACATGCTATTAATATAATCACAATAGCATAACCACCAGGATGAATGGTCATCTACCAAGAAGATTTCATTTTGAGACTTCATGGACACTTCTGGCATTAGTGCAAAACAAGGAATTGAATCAATTCAAACACGCACTAAGTGAAAAGCAAAAACAAACTTATCAGGATATCACATTTAAAATTAAGATGAGAACTGTGTAACTGAGTCCAGACTGGTCTACTGGAGGTCAAAGGACACTAGTGCAATTATCAGCAGGGATGCCCAGTAAGTGGGGTCAGAGAAGCCCTGTTTTAGACTCATTGACTGGATTATGTTTTATTTCTACTCTATTTATGGGTAAACCATTCTTTTTTCCCCCCAGGGTCATTAAA
The DNA here is from genome assembly GCF_040182565.1 of Anser cygnoides. NCBI lineage: Eukaryota > Metazoa > Chordata > Aves > Anseriformes > Anatidae > Anser > Anser cygnoides. The sequence goes on along the minus strand of NC_089874.1, from coordinate 119,665,072 downwards.
CTTAGACTGGAGTAAAGCTGTTCAAAAAACTCCTATGGAACATTTTTGGGGTCAGGATTTGGTAATTCATTGAAATCAAAATATTTCCAATGCATATCAAAACATATCAACAAAGTTTCAAAACAAGTGTTGTCCCAGTTTCGAAACCTGGAAGCCCTGAGGTCTCTAGTTCAAAGGTAGACTACTTGGTGGGTCATCCTGAAATGACATGCCATCAATCCTCTATCCTGGCAGTAGGGGAGTTGAGCAATGATCTGCCAGCCACGCAGGAGTCCTGTGGAGCCCTGCAGGATTCCAGAAAATCTTAGCCAAAATGTCCCTGCAAAAAAGTTTAGATTTCAATCAATTGCCAAGGTCTCTCTGAAGCTTGCCAAGAAGCTTTACTTTTCAGACTGGTTCCACCAGCTTTTCTCTGTAGAGATATTTTTGTTTGTTTGTTTGTCTTCAGATAAATTATTTTGCCCCAAGTACACCTTTTTGTCTACCTCAGTAATCACACAGGTCACATAAGTCCTATAACAAAAGGTGTACCTCCCCTGGATCTGTTCCTGGACGAGGTTTCAGGCACATAAAGGCTATTGCAGACCTTGGAGGTGTGCAGTTCTGACTTTCCAAACTGTCTTTAACACCTTTGCCATGCTGTTAGTCCTCTCCTTATGGAATTTCACCTTGAGTGGTTTAAGCAGCCATAGAGAGGTAATGCCAAATGTTTCCCTGGGTAGTCCCTGGGCAAGAGAAATTTAGGCCCTCTCCTAGTGTGATCTGAATGATCAGGAGAGCAAGAGAAAACATAACTGTGAGGAAATTATTAAAATCAACTAAAACAGTATCCATTAAAAATGATAATACAATACAGTATGCAACCTCCGTTGCTATCTCATATGGGTATTATGGCATACCAGCACAGATAATAAAACAGCAGTCGTAGGAGCCCCCTGGGGGGTTGCAGGGGGATGCTGAAACTTTGCCCGACTGCGGTACAAGAGCTGCTGCCCAGCCACGCTGCAGTTACCTCACTCATGGCCCAGGCCAAGTTCTGCTATGCGATAGCTAGGCCAGGCTCCATCAGGAGCCATGGGAGCCACCTACTCGTCTGGGAGGTCACTGTTTAATCCACCAGAAGGTTAAAATACAGAGTGAGGTTTGTGAACTTAAGGAAGACAAAGAAGCAACATCCCTAGAAAAAGTATTTATTTCTTGACAGATAAATCAACATGGCACACGTCAATATGTTATCAGTGGCAATGTCTTCTGATGTTTGCTTTCTCTGCCTTGTGCACTGCAACATCTATTGAGTAGTGAGGAATACTGTGTGGGGAAGCCCTTTTTAATTTGCATGCTCGTCATTTTAATGTCATCTGAACAACTAACCTACCACTTTTATCATTCTGCTATTAAAAAGAAGAAATAAAAACTTTATTAAACCTCAATTACAGAGTACTCATCCAGATTGCTGACAGTCAGTAAATGTCTCAGAAATCTCTCCCATTTCTTTACAGAGACTGGAATTCAGCAGTCCAGTGAACCGGATTATAAAAGCAGCATATCTGCCCCAAAACGATCGTGCTTTTTCTTTGCACTAATGTAGCTAAAATGCATGCGCTGGACAGCAGGCTGGCACCAGGCCGTGAAAGGTATTCGCCATTTTGTAAAACAAAGCAGCCATCCATAATCTTTTTTGTTTCCAGATAATAAAAGGAAAGTCTCATTTTGCAACCATAAAAAAAAAAAAAAAGTTAAAGCAGTACAGCTGTAAGCAGAAATCCAGTCCACTTGTGGTTTAAAGAGCTCCACGCCTACTGTACATAAAATAATACACTGGTATCATTAGCATTGACAACAGCTTGTTTTCAATTTGGCTGCAGATAATGAAATTATCCCCCAAATTACCATAAAGTGGAACAAATAAACACAAAAGCAAACTCTTTCTTTTTTTTTCCCCCTTCAGCAGCGCTGGCTTTCAGCTATTTAGAATAAAAGCAAAGCTTCTGTTTTTCCAGAGCTCCGGCTTGACCTCAAGCAGATAAAGAACGCGACATGACAAACATGCAGCAAAGAGTTACTGTGTCCTTCCCCCCTGGCCTCTGTTTACATTAGGAAATGTACCCGGGGAGGAGGGAAGGGGAGGCAGGAGGGCTGCCTTTCAGCGCCGCGCTCAGCTCCGCTGGCTCCGGCTGGAGCTGGCCCCTGTTTCTGAGTAAGCTTACTCCACTCCAGATGTGCCTCGGCTCCAGCGTGGCTGCCATGTACAGTAAATCGGCATCTGAGGGCTCGTCAATCTGTGGGGTAGAGCAATTGCGGTCTCGCCAGGCCGCCCCACTGGCACAAACAGAAATCTCCGCTGCTGAACTGGGAAAGGAGGAGGGAGAGGGGCGGCGGGGAGGGAAGGAGGCAAAGTAACGGGGGAGCAGCGTGCGAAAGGTGAGGGCTGGGAGGTGTCAGCTCCCAGGAGGAGAAGGGGAAGAAATAAACACTAACAGCCAGCCGGGGAAATGTTCTTAATGCGTTTGTAAATTTACTTGTAAATGTTTTACACTTAAAAAGAAAGGGGAATGCTGCATGTCGTTTGGAAATGCTGGCTGTCTATAGGTCCCCGTGGATATACTGGTTTAGTACGACTTGTAACCAGAGCAAGAGAAGCATAAAATAGCTGGGAAAAACACAGCCAATTAGTCTTTACATGTAGATTGTAAAAACAAGAGGGAGAGGGAGAAAAAAAGTAACCTTAGCAAATTGAGTCCCTCTTGTTTATATCCCTGGAATAGGAGCACGAAAAAGCAGAGGCAATGACACCTCCGTATCAACGTGCAACCTGCGAAGCAGGCAGTGCTCGCATTCACGGTCCTCTAGGATTTCCTGAGTCTCGCAAGATTTACCTATTTGCTGTCATTGTAAAATACAAATTGTTTCGCTAATCAGGCAGTTTGCTTTGGACCTGACCCCAGTTGTACTAACTCCAAGTTGGACGTTCACTTCTGATCTCCTGCCGCCTACGCAGCCTTTGCTGAGTTTTAATAGAATGAGAAAATGATCTTTTCTTTTATAGTAGGTTCAAATGAGCTACCCAGCTTCAAGCTGACTATAGCTATGTTTTCCTAATCATCAATTTTTTATAGCAATTCTGAGGACCAGAATGCCTGCTCCCCCACCCTTGTCTTCTAACAGCGCCAAGACTAAGAATGTAAATAAGTGTTAAATTGAAACACAGAACAAAAATGGGTCAGATTTAGTGTAATTGAGTCATAGTTAAATTTAGGCTGCTTTTATTTGCTAATGTGCACTTTAACAGCAGCTCTATACGGCATCTCTGGGCAGAATGAGATGCCTCATTTATTTATTATTTTTGTTGTGGTTGTGCCTAAAATTCTCAGCAAAGGCTCCCAGTCCCATTGTGCCATGCACTGTAAAAGATGAGCTATGCATTTTAAAGGATATTTGTTGCCAGAGATGCTGTCTTCTGGGTACTGTCAGGATTAAATGGCAGCACCTTAAATGGACAGAAATACTCAGCTGTTCCAAATTTTCAAAAATTGTGAATCAAAGCTGCAAAAAATCATGAGGCCACCGGAAAAAAAGTCACAAGATTTTCCAAAGTGTATATGCAGCGCCCTTTCTTGTCTCCTAGTTTGTGAGCTTTTTAAACTTTTCCAAGTCACTGTAAGAGTATGAAAGCTACTTTTTAAAAAGAAATGCTCAGATTTTTTTTTTCAGTATCCCATGATCTAAAGAATGGAGGTTTAAAAACATCAAATATCTATAGATTTGAAATACAGCCATAAGACTTGGCAATACAACAAACAGATGTATATGGGACTTGATTTTCCTTAGCACCCCATTGACAGGTTTGCTATGCTCTCCACCCCGAGAGTAAATCAGTCCTGTGAGGCACAAGGTGCTCTGATTCTGACTGAGAAGAACATATGTAATATATACAATTAAACAATTAAAGTAAATGTGATTACTCTTATGCTTACGCTTTGTACTGAGTTTTCAAACATTGGAGGCACAAGTCTGAGAGTGTTGCCTTAGATGCAGGACAACAGAGAAGCACAGCAAGCAAGCAAGCTTGCAGCTGCAGAAAAGCCCAGTCACATTACTAGCTCTTCTCTGTAGGCCAGAAGGAGGCACACCATCTCCCCCTTCTTTCTGCCATTTCAGCTTCAAGCCCTTGTCCCTACAAAGAGTTCTCTCCATTGCTTTTTATCTCATACAGGCATTTGCAGATGTACAAAATGGACATAAAACAAGTGTATCAAGTTAGGATGGAAAGAGTAGGATCAAAATAACCTAAAAAAAAAAAAAAACTAAAATTGCAGATCTATCTAAAATTAGTCTTGCCAAAGCACCCGTAAATACAAACAAGGGACTTTCCTCACACTGACAGAAATGCAAACTGAGTGATCAAACAGGTGTTTTCAATGGTCAGCCTTTCCATGCAGAAAGGCAACACAGATGAGTCTCATTAGACAGTAGCTGAGTTTAGTGAGGAATGTGACTTTTCCCACCCAATGTTGAATGAGTGGCCCAGGGGAAATATGATACTTAGAGGACACCAAGTGCAGCATGGTTCTTAGCTCATCCACCACAATAATGGCACTAATTGGAGAATAAGTGAGCATAAAGCTGATAATAGCTGTCTGTAAAGAACCGTGTATGATGGTAAGATGATATGAGACAACGTTAAGTGACCATGGAAGAATGTATCTAGAAGCCAGGACACAAAATGAGTCAAGCATGAAGAGGGTGTTGAAAAAGAGTCACTGAGAGAGATAGGAACAGCAGAGCAAAGTGCAGTACGGCTTCAGAGAATCCCCTTGCAGTATTATGCTCCAGACTCCCATCAGTGGTGCTCTTCCACTTTAGTTGTAGTCATGCTTTTGCAATGGAAAATTAAGTCCTTGCTTACAAGTGTATTACAAGTGAGGCCACTTAAACTCAGGTTTATCACACATATGGTCAGAAAGGACAATTTCCCTGACAAACGTTCAAAAAAGATGCTTTGTATTTCCAATAACAACCAAATTTTAACCACGCAATAGAATATTGGATCTACTTATTTCCTAGTGTTTTCTTTTATGCACATTTCATGCACCTGAAAAGTAAAGGAAGGACAGTACTGGCCAGCTATTGTGTGGGCAGATGTTGTGTAATTTTCCACAAAAGCCTCCCTCTTACATAGACCTCTGACACCTGCACTATTTGGAAGGATTACTTTCTGTATCAGCGAACTTCCCATAGGGGCTGAGAGAAGATGAGCAACAGAGAACCTGGCTGCAGAGCAATCCCGCAGAGTACAGTGGGATGCAATTGTCCTTCCCCACTTAAGGAAGATGCAGTAACCTCATGTTCCAGGGAAGGCAAAGGTGGATCACTTCACACATCTCCTAAAAAACTGGAGATTAACAAAAGTTTGTTAAGCATCATTTCTATATATTTTTTTAAATAAAGTCTAAAAGGATGCCTTTTAGAATGCAGAATAAGATGTATTTCAACATAAATTGTTTGCAGCACAAACTATAAACTTGTCATTTCTGTTCATAAAAGAACGATCAGTAAGTCCACAAGGCTATGTATCCTAAATGTTCAACACCCCAGTAGCATGCTCTTTATGATGCCTTCAACACCTGCAGAGAAATTACATCAAATCTGTAGCAGCGGTATTAGGTAATGCACCAGAGTTCAATGTTCAAAACATCCTGTTCTTTACATAGCCTCTTGTCTTACACAAAAGCAGTTAAAAATAATTGAGCTTGTTCAAGCGCCAGATTTACAAGCTTGTGTTCATAGACTTTGTAAGGCTCATCTTGCAAGGTTGTTTTGTTATACCTGTGGGCTGGGGAAGGGGAGGCAGGAGACAGCATGAGAGGGAGGGAAAGCTTTGTGGATGTGTGTTTTCAAGCTTTCATGACAAAATGAAATCACTTCAACAACTCTGTTTTCATGACAATTAATTGCTTTTCTGAGGAGTAAAAAAAAAATAGTAAAAGTAAAAAAAAAAGTAATAAAATGAGTAACAGAATTAGCATCCTCTAGCTGGACTAAAGATAGATTAAAGTCATGGAATAATTACATTTGTATTTAGAGATCTGGAGGCTTGGATCAGCTAATTAGTAAGACATGACATTTGCAAAACTTGGATGTTAATCCTGATGATCCCAGTTTTGAACTCATCAATCTTTTGAAATGTTTAGAGGAAAGGAAGTTTGGCTCTCCCCTCAAATTTCACACTAGAAGACTCTAGCTGGATTCAGTGCTGAAAGAAAAAAAAAAACTAGAAAAGATTTTCTGTGGCTCTGGATCTACGGCATCTATGTCCTTATGGTGTATAACATGTACATTGTAATAACCTCAGTGCTAGCTGTTAGAAAAGTATGTGAGTAATAGGCCCTCTCCTTGTTGGGATCTGGGGTTCCTGTTGCTGAGGGAAATCTGAGCAGAACAATGCAGTCCACTAGTGCCTTCATGTCCTTGTCACATTCATGAGTCCCATGGCAAAGCTCTTTGCAATCAAGACCCAAAGCTGTAATTGATCACTTTATTCTTATTTTCACATGCTGTTGAGAGCTTCACTGTTATTCATTCTGTTTATGAAACTCATTTTCACCAGGAAGCAACATATTGATGATGTGTTGGCCTGGGAATAAAGGGACATGGCTCAGCCCATCAGCAAATTCTGTAAACAGCTCCTGGCCTTTGTCACAGAAGCATTTCTTAGGTATAGACTGTATTTATATTTATCAGTCTAAATACTGTAAAGACCTTCATTATCGCTTAATACGGTACTTGGTGATTACAGATGGAAAACAATAGGAAAAAGTAGCAGTAACTTTAAAATAAAATAAAATAAAAAATAAAATAAAAAATAAAAAATAAAAAAATAAAATAAAATAAAATAAATAAAATAAAATAAAATAAAATAAAATAAAATAAAATAATAAATCAGTGCTGCAGGATGAAGCCCCAGATAACAAACAAGCTGAATTTCAGTCTTCCATTGAAGAGTCTTCAGTTTATACCAGATCAGACTGGAGCCCAGTTATTTTAGCCCAACACCTACATACAGTCTATTTGTAACATATCCCTCGTAAAGCTCTTCCTCTTACTTCCTGTGAATGGGAATATTACAAAACTGCACAGAGGAAGTGGAAGTTTAAGAGCGTTGCAGAGAACAGATGGAAAATGTGATAGGAAACTGAAAAACAAACATATTATGTTTTCATATATGTTAGTTGTACTTAAAAAAGGTTAACTTCCACTCATATCTTTCTCTAAAGTTTCTGCCCAGTATTTTTCATTCTTGTACTAGTATTTATACACTGTAAGGTCTTCTCCCAATAACAATAGTAAAAGAGTCTGGTAAATGTTTTATTATCAAAGGCAGTAAAAAGTCTTATTTTATGTAGAGGAAATAAGCCAGAATCAATAAAGATATAACTTGTTGTCTCTATTAACACACTGGAACAAAATTTCTCAATTAATTTTTCCCAAAATGCAGTTCCCTTTACTGGGATTCTCTTGATGATTTTTACCAAGGTTTTCTCTGCAGGAAATAGTGGACAAACTCCAGATCTCTGAAAGAATGACAAAACAGTATGAAGTACAGGATCTCCCACAAGAATGCTAGAAACTTTGTCTCTCATGGACCTGGGAAAGACCAAACAAAATTTACACACAACCTGAACCCAGACCGGGGTCTGGCATTTGAATAATCCTGCAGCATTTTCAATCCATCTCATTCTATCTTAGTAACTGCTTTATTTTTTAAAACAGGCTAGGCTCAAAAGATCTTCCTTAGGCCTCTCCTACATCAGCTGATTTTCAAATTCTTTGCATCCACCAGCACATCTGAAATGAGAATACTTATTTTGCATTGTAGATTGTGAAATAAAATTTTGACCATTTTAAGTCTATAAACATCAAATTATTCTGAATGTTTTGTCTTCTGTTGTTACTAGCCACTAAAGATTGATGTTCCCTTGTAACTCCTTGCTGATTAACACATTCCTCTGGGTGCCTAATTTGTGAGAGATTTACACTGTGCAAACACTGTTTACAGAGAGCACTTGATTCTCTCTAAATCAATTAGATATGCCTTTTCAGGAACATTTTCTCTTCTTCTACCAGAAGAGGGGTCTTGTTTTTTACCTGCAACAAGGGTTCCAAGACGACATCGCCTCTGAGTAGCCACGGGGCAGCTTGGAAATAAAATGGGCTTGCCAGTACTGCCTCATGTATAATTGAAATGCAATTTAAGGGGTCTTCAGAGGAATTTCTCCAACTCTGGAGGAGGCCGATCAGCAATCTGACCTCCAATAAAGACAACAGAAGGAAGCTCCCTTTGAAAGATAGAGGGAACTTTTTTCTTTGAAAAGCATTCTTAGGTGCCGTCTGCTGATACAGTGCAGACTTATCTCCTGAGGTCCAGACAAGTCTGTGTTACTGATTATGCCAATATACCTCATGCAGTTCTCACTGCCCTTATCTAAGAATGGGAAAAGTCAAGGAGAGCAAGGGAAAAACAAAACAGAACCCTATCCAAACGAGAAGTTTATCATTAGAAGTGTTCGAAATGCATCCAGAGAAATCCCCCTGCCTATCTGTGAAGTTTTTGAATTTTACTGTGTTATTGTTCTCCATAAAAAATGAGGCAACTTTGTGAACAAAAAGTGAGGAAAATATATCTATATACCTGGTGGATACACATAAAAGCGGGTCATTGTGTTTGCAGTTACACATTGTGTTTGCAAAACAAGCACCTTTATCTAAAGTTATACCTGAAGTCATGATGCTTAACAAAGACAGATACTGAGTCCTGCATCTGGAACAGTCTGGATGCCAACTGGTTAGAAAGCAGCTTCACAGAAAGGACCTGGGACTCCTGGAGGGAAAACTGAACATGAGTCAGCAGTCTGCCTTTGCAGCGATAAAATCCAGCCTCATACTGGGCTGCTTTATTAAGAAAATAGCCAGCAACTCAAAGGAAATGATTATTCCCCTCTATTCAGCACTTGTGAGACCACATCTGGAATACAGTATCTAATTCTGGGACACTGACAAACTGGAGCAAGTCAAGCTGAGGGCCACCAAGGTGGACAAGGGGCTGGAAAACATGCCATGTGAGGACAGCTGAGAGAGATGGATTTGTTTGGCCTGGAAAAGGGAGAGCAAAAGGAAAGGGTCTCACTACCGTTTTCACCTACCTAATGGGTGGTCACAGGGAGACTGTTCTTGGAAGTGCACATCAAAAGACTAAGTGGCAATGGATGCACGTCTCAGCAAGGGAACTTCCATGTATGAGGAAAAAGAATATTCACAATACGATTGGCAAAGAGAAAAAAAAAAAAAAGGAAAAGGAAAAGGAGAAGGGTACCCAGAGAGGCTGTTGCATCTTCACCCTTACAGATATTCAAAACTTGGTGGGAAAGGTCTTGAGCAACATGTTCCAACTTTGAAATTAACAATGCTTCAAGCAGGCAATTGCACTAGAGGAGCTCCAAGGGGCCCCTCCAACCTAAATTATTCAATGAGTTTATACTAGTACACAGAAGTTCATCTGTTTTCGCTGTTAACCTGTCTTCCATCTCACATCAGAAACTGAGTAAGTGCATTCTCTGCAAGTTTACAATTTGTGGGACAAAGTGACCCACTGCTGGGACAGAGTAAGACTAAAGAAGTCCTGGAGTTGAGCCAACCAGCATGCCTCAAGAAAGCCAGAGCAGTGCAATAAACTAACCAAATCCATCCAAACATACAGTAAATATTCCCATGACTCAACCGCCTCCACAGCCTCTCAGCTCTACCTCCCACCTCCACAGCCCTATCTCACACTAGAGCCCAAGCTGCCGGATACTTCAATCCAAACAATGTGGTTATACAAGCCCCCTCCAAGCCCAAGACCCAGATCTATGAATCGTGCCTTAATCCACTCCTGAGAAGGCATGTGTTTTTTGGTCAGAATTTCGGGTTGCCTATATTTGGAAAGTCTCACCCACAGTCTTTAGCTGACTAAAGGAAGCCAAAGAAAATGCAAGATGTAGTGGTTACCAAAGCTGAAATCCTCCTTGAATATGACCATTCCTTGTGTATTTATGCACTGTTTATGTGACTACCAAATCTCTAAGAACTCAGCCTCCTCCGTATTTCATTTATAGGGAAGGGATAAGAAAGTCCATTTCTACAGAATTCCCCAGATACAATCTACTGCAGAGTACATCATTAATAAAGGATTTTTCTTTTTATTTGTTTCACCCAGAGCAGCTGGTCAGTTGTATCTCTCTGGGGCATGTCAACTAATACATATTATTTCATAAGCTGAGAATTTTTGAATAATACTGTCTTGTCCCTTCCATTTGTATTCCATTACATGGGAGTAAGGAAGTATGTTTTCATTATAAAGTAGAAATTTAAGGCGGAAAAATATTGACAAAACATTAGAAAAGGACTGAGCAAAATTAAGGATTATAAAAATGCTGGTAAACCTTTTTATAAACAGCTATGTTTCATAATGGAAAAGGAGAAGGCTAGGAATAAATCTGAATCATGCTCATGTGAAGCAGAACTAGTGAATGGCAACTGAGGAAAATGTATTAAAAGCAACAATTCCTTTTTTTTTTTCCCCCAGATCTCTAAGCACTGAAGTGCCACTGAACTCAGTAGGACTCTATTATTGATTTCAGTGGGAAATGCTGGCCCACTAGCCTCATTTTCACAGTTGGAGAAACTGAGACACAAAAACACTAAATGAGTTGCAGGATATTACCCAGCAAATGGCAGAGCTGGGAACAGTACTCAGCTCCCCTGGAGGCCAGTCCATGCGTCATCCACCATACCACTTCCTCATACTAGAAGGCAGTAACAGAGCACAAATTTCAGGGATTTTGTTCAGTGAGAATGGGAGATGGGGAGATCTGGAGTCTCACCTCTGAAGTAAAGGAATGCTGGGGTTGTTTGACTTACGTGCAATGTGCAACTGCTGAAACTAACATATGAACATACCTTTGCTTATACACAGACTATTAAAGGAAAAATCAACAAATCAGGCATGATCACAAGGAGAAAAATTTAATTCAATTTATTTTAGAAACCAGCCATGCAGATTCTGTATGCACTGATTAAGGAGGCAAGTTTTCAAATCATAATCAAATGTGATTTAAACACTGCTTTTGATAAAGTGGTTGGATCAACTAGTTGGCTAATGTAAAAGGAATACAATGCAAGGGTCTTACTTTACATCAGATGCCTACCAGTCCTCTTCTCTACAGATTGAAAAGGGTGATATCTGGTTCTTTAACAGAAAACATTACTTGTAGCATGATTATTTATATCTCACTGCTATATGGGTGGCATTTTTCTTTACTCCTGACACAGATGCATTGACTTTGCAGCTTATTCCTGTGAGGGTGTTTTAAAATGATGAATATGAATCAATTTTCATGGCAAATGCTGTTAGACAATTCCCTCTCCCCATGGTCACTGTTACACATGGTGTGGCATTAGCCTCTCATCTAGGAAGTTTGGAATCCTCAGAACACATGGAATGGGACAGGACACCAACTTTTCATTGTTTTGCTGAATGGTTTCAGCCCATGTATCCAGAGCATTTCAGGCTGCCAAAATATTCACTGTTGAAAAATTGCCTCTATATATTTAAGACTCAGGCAGGGGTCCCCTTCCTTTGGCCAACAGGTCATGCCCTTTGTAGGAGCCCCTCTGGTACTGGGAAAACAGCAGCAGCTGCAGTGCTCGACACTGCTTCAGAGTGGACCCACTAGCCTCTGTGGGACTGACAGCTGCACTTACTTGTGACTACCTGCGCACTGCATTTTTTCCATAAGGTTTCAAACCACTATACCAAGATGGCTGCTACACATTGCTGTTGTGATGGATTTGTGAAAATGAGTGTAGCAGCTATGGCCAACACTATGTGAGATGATACATTGCTAAATTCAAGCAACTTAAATTGAAGGAAACAAAATTGGTAGATAATCCCAAACACAAATACAGGCTGTCTGGAGAATGGATTGAGAGCAGCCCTGATGAGAAGGACCTGGGGGTGTTGGTTGATGAGAAGCTCAACATGAGCCAGGAACATGTGCTTACAGAACAGAAAGCCAAACATATCCTGGGCTGCATCAAAACAAGTGTTGCCAGCAGGTCAAGGGAGGTGATTCTGCCCCTCTACTCTGCTCTCGTGAGACCTCACCTGGAGTGTAGCCTTCAGTTCTGGGGTCCCCAGCAGAAGAAGGTCACGAACTTCTTAGAACAAGTCCAGAGGAGGGCCACAAAGATGATCAGAGGGCTGGAGCACCTCTCCTATGAAGACAGGCTGAGGGAGTTGGGGTTGATCAACCTGGAGAAGAGAAGGCTCCAGGGAGACTTTAGAGCGGCTTTCCAGTACATAAAGGGGGCCTACAGGAAAGCTGTTTTCAGGGATTGTAGTGATAGGATAAGGAGTAAACCATTAGTTTTTAACTGTTAGATTTAGATTTGATATTAGGCACAAATTCTCTGTTATGAGGGTGGTGAGGCACTGGAACAGGTTGCCCAGAGAAGTTGCGGATGCCCCATCCCTGGACATGTTTAAGGCCAGCAACATGGTGTAGTGGAAGGTGTCCCTGCCCATGGATGGGGGGGATTGGAATTAGATGATCTTTAAGGTCCCTTCCAACCCAAGCCATTCTATGATTCTATGATATTTAACATTTTAGCTTAAGTGAAGGCTGTGTGTGAATGGCAGAGCAGCAAAGAGATTATATGATTTATATCTTAGGTTCAGCAACCTTTCAGATGGATCACACCAGACAGTGATTTAGAGGCAGAAATTCCCTGCAATTCAATTCACTTTAAGCCTTTTGACTTTGCTGCCTTGATATAAATCTACTATGTAATTTAGCTTCATGATCATTAATGGGAAATAAATGTTACTGAAGACTTTGATCATTTCAAAATTTTCCTCTGATTTTAATCTTTTAAATCTTGTAACTCAACTTGAAATTTTGGCATTACATTTCTTCAGCAAACACTTTCTTCTTAATGACATTCTACTCATTATGCTCTTCCCACCTACCATGAGCTTCACTTTTGGAATGGGTTTGACTTTTATTGGTTTGGGGTTGGGTTTTTTTGTTGTTTGTTTGTTTGTTTAAAACTTGCCTTTATGCAGCTGTGTAATATATGACAATAGAGGGTGATAAATACTGAACAGCTGAGGCTGAAAACAAGTTGGGTTCATGGAATGAAGCGAAGGTGATGACACTGTTTTTTTTTAAACACAGAAAGTCATGAGATATTTTAAACAATATGTTTTACACACATCCAAAAAGAAATCCTTTGTTTTTCCCCAAAGACTCTCCGGTGTAAAATTCATCCCTAGTGGAGAATAAAAAATAAAATAAATAATAATGCTAACCTCTATTTAGTGACTTTATGAATTCACACAGAGTGGGATAATATTTATGTTTCTAAAATCCAGGTGAAGTAGTAGCCCTCCATTCTGCTGCTAAAATCCTTTCTGTTACTAGTGTCTGCTAGAAATTAAAGAGTTAAAATGAAGACCACTGAAACAGAGTAAAGCATATGTTATAAGCAGCACACTAGGCTCACTGGGCTTCCCACAGGCTAGTGAGGACTGGGAACCATACCTGTAAAGGAAATAAATATGGTGTCAAGTTATGGACAGTCCTGTTAGTTAGCCCCATCTCTGCAACTGATTAGCCCCAGAATGACTTTGGCCTCACAAAGATTCTTACAAGCTGTATTTAGTCAGGCTTCAAAACTTAAGTATGCAACACTGTTATTCCCAGTTTACAGATGATTTCTAGGTACAAAAGGGTTAACAGCTACTGCATGGGGGCATATTAAATGAGCATCAGGAGCCAGAACAAAATTCAGTTTCCCAACCCTTGTCCGCTTACCACAATGTCCACAGTCGAAAGCATTTAGATGGGGGATCAAGCTCCTTGATTGGATGGAGGCTGAACGGATCAATTGGATGGATTGAATGATCCATGAAGCCATTTCTGATGCTTAAGTAAGCATTGCAATTTTCAAAGCTCCTGTGCACCTGCAGCTTTCAAATTTTTCTAAAGGGTTTTTTTTTTCTAAAGGTTTCTAAATTTCACCTACCTATTCTGATTTTTCTGAGACTCACATTCTTAGCTTTTCAAAACATGGAAAAGAATAGCTCTCCATCTTCCAGTTTTCCTGTCCACTGGGGCCTGCAACAGGCTTTTCTTTGACTTCAGTGCAACTTGTCTCATATATTCTTTTGCCTCAGTTCTGGAGAGCAATTGTCTCAGGGTGGGTAAATGTCTGTCTCAAGAGAAACTGTTGTGTTGAGAATCACTATCTAATCCTTACCACCCATGCACCACATAATACAAGCAGTAACAATGATGAGCAAATGAAACAGCATAAAAATAAAGAATAAGAAAACAGCACAATCACCCTAACAGCAGTGGCTAGAAAATCATCTTGAAAGGCTTAACTGTTCCTGTGGCACAGAAGCTAGGAGCGATTGTTCTGTGCCGCAATGGCATTGCCCAATAACCCATTCTGTCTAAACTAACAGAGCTGGCTAAATTGTCCTGTCTTGTGTTCCCTTTTAATTAATTGTTTAGTTTAAAGAGAGGATAAAAAAGGCTGGCGGGGATCCAAGCTCAATTGTCCGCTGCTATGACAGAAGAAAACACTGATCAGAATATTTCTCTGCAAAATGAAATGTGTATCTCCTGGGCTTTTAGCAATAGCAAAACCAGTTTACATTTCTGTCTCTAATATGATTCTGTCCTCTAAGTCATTAACAGTTCCTTGATCCCCTCTCTTCTTCCTGCCCCCTTTATCTTATTTATTGAAACTTGTAATATAAACAGCATTTCTTCACCTACTGTCTTTTTGAATTGTTGATTGCCTGGAAAATTGCACTAGCACAAAGTTTCAGGGCATTTCTTCTGCATAGCAGTAGTGTTTCTATCCCATGCAGTACTGTCAGACACCAGCCATCATTTAGGGCCATAACAGGCAACTTAGGGAGCAGTCTACTGGACCTGCTTTGCCACCAGCACAAATGACGACAGCACAGTGTGACCCTTGGAGCAACAGGCGGACTCGCACAAGGCTGAGGATCTGGCCATGTGACTGTTTCCAGCTAAAATCACATCCTTCACCCACCACATGCTGGAAAATTAGAGACTGCAGATCTTTCTAAACATGCTTATGGATGTAGAAAACCCTTTCATAAGGAGGTGGGGACGAGGTTTCTTCTGAAAGGCAGCATAGGAAGGGATTGGAAGCACCAGCACTTTTGCCCCCTCGTTGTCACATTCCTTTCCCAGGCCCGGACGACAAGGCGGTCTGCGAGCTGCTCTGGCTGGGAAGGATCACATTGCTGAACAGGGACGGGAAAGGGAATGTGGTTTCCTGAAAGGTTTCCAGCAAGTACATGGGAATGGAGCTCTTGAAAGAGACATGGAGCTGGAAGCACTTCCCTTCTGAGAAACACTTCCAACATGCTCCCCAAGCCAAATGTAATAACAGCTCTGACATTATTATTACAAAGGGGGAAAAATTCATTCTTCCAGCTCGCTGCTGTAATTTCTCCATTTTCAAGCCACACCTACTCTGAGACCTGGAAGTCATGTGGTTTTACATTCAGGTCTGCACACAAGGGGTGCTTGTTGGGCACATCTCTACCAGCAACTATCACTACATCTTTCTGCAAATGCCAAGAAGACTTTTGTCAATAACAACAACAACAACAAAGAACTTAAAGATTTGTTTTTCAACTTGGTCCCTCTTTTTATCTATTTTGACTTACATGGAATATATTGCCACAAGTTGGCTGCAATACATGACAAGGTCTTTCCTACTTTCAGTCATGAGCCAATATCTTGTTGTGAAAGGTCTGTGTGAAAACCAGCTACCTTGCCATTTGATGTGGTAAATTTTAAGTTTGGTAGGATCCTTCTACAGCTGCAAGGTCCCTTCATATCCCCACTTAATATACTAAACTGTGCAACAAATTAAGAAAAACTATTTGAAACATCTCTCTAAACAAGCCTATCAGAGAAGATGCAAACATCCTTATGAATGAACAGTAACAGAGTTGTGCTAAATATTCAGATGACCACTGGAAAGGTTAGGAAATAACGTACAAAGGAAGAAATGAAGAAGCAAAAGCAGCAAGGGACTCAGTTTCTGTTTCACCATCCAGGAATATGCTGGAATATGCACAGAAGAGTTACAAAACAAGTGCTGTTGATAGTACAAAGAGGAAAATAAAGGCATTAGAAACAGTATAAATTGTACTGGCATGAATAATGTTTCTCCCCAGACTTTGTTCTAGAAAAAAAAAAAGGGGGTGGCATTAATTCAGCAACCTCTGTTTCTAAATAGGTTTAGTTAAATTGGTACATTTTTTGTTTAGATAAGGCCTCAGACTCACTGACTCTCTGGAACCCCCGTTTAGTCTTACCTCTAACCACTTTTTCCAGCCCATAGCAGGGAAAAATGTACCACAAGAGGCAGAGCCAGACACCAGTAGTATCGTAAGAGCCTCTCCAAGAGTGTCTCAGCAAACACAGGGCCAGAAATCCATCCTTGCTCACAGTGAGCAATTCACTTGATGAGGACTACTTAAAGAGGCAACCTTTAAGCCACCAGCTTACTGACACCTGACAGTCATCAGCCTGCTATAAAACATGAGTCAGTCAATGAATTACATGATTTTTTTGGAAAATAAGAATCTTTAGAACATTCTATTCACATTTCTGTGTATGGATTATTTAACCTCGTGGGTCCTGGGTTGTTGTTTTTGTTGGTGATGTTGTTATTCTTAACTAAACATATAAGAGGAATATGAACACAAAAGTTCCTACAAGTATCAGGAAAAAGTAAAATAACATTTTTTTACAGAGTGATGTCCATATTCTAACTAAGGGCTGGGAGGTCTTTTTACTTCGGAGAAAATATGGCCATAACTATACAAATCAAACCTGACAGCATACTTTTCTTAAAATTCAAAATATTTTAACTGATGTTAGAAAGGCAGGTGACATTTCAGAGAGCTGTTTCTGTAGCATTTCTGGTTTTGCAGTTAACTCAAACATCAAACACTTCACAAACTCATTTTCAGAACAAAAAGGCATGACTACGTCTGACTTTTTTTAGAAAATACACCATACTTTGGGTAAGTGTTTCTTCTTTAGTGTGATTCAGTCTGATCAAAAAAGCCACAAAATCGAAGATTCTTAATGGATTATAGATAATATCACTAAAAATATCAAGTAGCAACAAAATTCTTATAGGGTGAACAACACCTAAACTGCAACCAATTTATATAATAAGATGTACAAATAAGTCTGAGGACACAGCTTCTTCCAGTCAGAGGTAGATGGGTATGAGGCACCTAAATCCGAAATGGTAACAAAAAAATAAAAATAAAAAGCCTAAACTTGAGAATGCTTAAAGTCACTAGGACGTCTTAACTGACAAGAAGTACACCAGGTTGCAGGAGATCACGTCTGCAAATGTGCAGGATTGCCAAAATCTGTGCTGATGAACACTTGTACTCCTCAATATAACCATGATTCAGGAACAAGGTGTTTCTCAGTTTGCATCCTTCAAAATGCAGTCCTTGAAACTAACTTACATGTTTTCAGAACAGGCTCAACACACGCTAATAAACTGAAGTCTCCAAAAAAGCTAGCTTTGGTCATTTGCTTTTTTAAATGGAGCAGGAAGAGGAATTTGTGTCAGTGTCATTTTCCAGCTTCTCATTCAAAGCTGGGTTAGTACCATAGAGACACAGACCAGGAGGCAGGATTCTTCCCTCCCAACAGTATGCCCTAAGCACTAAGTGACAGTCACACTCTTTTTTTGCATGCTCTAGTTCAAGCTATCTCAGGGTCCTTGCAAGCATCTGAAAGTGGCACAGGCAAGGAACTACTTTACTCCAGGTCATTCAGTCACTTGCCTGGTAAATGCATGTTTTTAGTGGGAGTTTAAGAAGAGGATTTTATTCCTCCTTCCCCATCCTACATTTTCCCCATCCAGACAAGCACTCTAAGCTGTAAGCGTACCCTGTGGTTGCACTGCAGCAAAGCAGTTGACTGCTTGTTCTTGCATACAGTAAGGAGGACACTTGGCCATGTATTATGACTAGATTGAAGAATTTTCCCGCAAACCCCGCTGAGGCTCAGCAATGGCTATGACTTCAGGCACATCCTGACTAAAGTTCAGTGCTCCCTCCTGGCTCGCCCTAGACAGCTGTCTACTCAGTATGAGGGTTTTCCAGCTCATCCTTCTGAATCACCACTCATTGGTGCACTCTCTAGCACTCAGACTGATCATTTCCCATCTGGTGGGGAGATTCCTGAGTTCAGCAGACCTAGCATTAATTAACAATGTGACAGTTGCAGACAAACTGTTCTGGAGCAATAACCACCCCTTCACATTTGCCTTGCTTTCTGACTGACTCTTTTCCTGTTGAAAATGCACTGGAATGGTGCATTATTAGCATCTTCTCTTTTATTAGAATGATGGTCTTCATGGATGTCAACAAGAGATTTACATGGCATGTAAATCTCCAGCATGAGGCTGATACACTGAATAGCCAGCAACCCCATCTGTTTTTTGCGGGGTCTCATAAAACCAGCATGTGTGCCCATAAACTCAGAGATGCCATCAGCGACATGGAGGAAGTGGCCACTCGGGCAGAGTTACCTTCATGTGATCATCAGAGTTGCAGAGTTGAACATAATTTTCATGAGACTGTGCTCAAAAATTCTGACATTGGAGCCTGTTCACAAATCAGAGGAAGTAAACCTGGAGGGCAAGACATCAATAATCATAGAATGCAAGATTAAGTGACCAAGCAGCAACTAATTTAACCACATTTAAGAAATGACGGTCAACCAGTTTGATCTTGTATTTGAATATTTCCTAGTGACCTCTATAGTTCTGTTTCAGCTCTCATCATGCTTTTCAGAAAATATTACATAGAGGCTTTACTGTTCTCTGTCCCTGTGCTGGACACCATGCTCCACGGTGAATTGATGTGGCATCCCTGCTGGGCATGCTGGACCTGCCACTCTAATAAAAAAAAAAAAAAAGGAGATGAGATAACACAGCCCCCTAAACCTAGCAGAAATCTGTTTGAAATGATTCTGAAATGCTCCTACTGTCTACACTGCTCCCTGCCAAGTCTCACCACCCTCTACTGTCATTTTCTCTTCCCTTTTATAAGAGGAAATAAATGCTAAATCAGCAAGTTGGGCTCACTCCTTAACATAACAATTACTAACAATACACATTTTCCCCTTTGTTATAAATGACTTTAGTGTGTAATTCAGGCAAAGGACAAGACAGGCACTGCTTATACACACTGTCTCCATCCTTTTGTGAAAGGCCAGGACTAGCTGCCCGGAGATCTCACCAGCCTAGAGACCTGCAAAACAACAACTTTTTCTTTCCACTGTGATGACATCCATAGCTCTCCTTCTGTGACTACCTCTCTTCATGCCCAGAAAATCAGGACTACAGGAAATGAACTTCTGACAACAAAGGATAGAGAGACTTCAGACATTCAACAGGCTGCAGATTACAGCATAATCTGCAATTATTCCATATATTTTTCTTTTACTTTTTTTTTCTTTTTTGTGTGTGTGATTGCGGGGGGGGGGGGGGGGACGGACGGACATATTTTGCACTTTTTCTTACACAACAAATGCTGTTTATTTGACTTACAAGTATTGTGGACTGTCCTTAGGTTCTGTGGCTACATAAAACATGCCATTAGGTCACTCCAGCAGTGAGCAGTGGTGGAGTACACCATAACGCAGTCATGTTACCTACAGCACCTTGAGGCTTGGCATCAGTCCCACACAACCCCATGACATCACCAACAACCCCTTCCTACCCATCTCATCTGCACCATGCCTATCTCACAAACCTAATGTACAGCACTACTCGACTCACACCACTGTTTGCCAGGCCCCATAGCACACAGGAGGCCCCAGGGAGCATGCAGAGAAAGCATGAATCAAGGGAAAATTCGAGTCAGACATTTTCCAACCCTCCCGTCCTCCAGCCAAACAATAGCACTACTAGGCATATCACAAAGGAGAGAGGAGGCAACGTGTGCCTCCACAGGCCTAATGGGCTTTAATGTCTGCTTCAAGAAGGGTTATCCTCTGCCACAGACTGTACTGGGTTACACGAGCTGGGCCTATAGGCCTACAGAGTTAAACAGGATCAGGAGGACTCTCCAACACCCATGCACTTGGCAAAGCTTGGATGCAGAGGGAAAGCAATCAAGAACTTCCTTATGTGAGCATATCCCAGAGGCATTGGGAGAGAAGTCTTTGCTTCTGGAAGTCACATGAAACACTGGAAAAGGAGGCAGCCTTCCAACCCACCCTGACCTGATCTGCAGTCGGGCGGCTCAGAAGGAGCCCAGTTGCCACTCCCAAAATTCTGATCTATCAGCTTGAAAAAGATAGGAAACATCAAGAGAAGTCCCCTTGGCCATGGCTCTCTACAGATGTCCTGTCATATCCCTGTGCCAACAGCATTTGGCTCTAATTCTCATACAACCCACAGAAGAAGGACGTTCTTTGTTCTTCCCAGGCAACCTCCAAATCAAAAGCAAGAAGTGACACTCCAGGCTCTCAGGAAGACAACATGGAGGGAATAGCACAGAGATCCTTTTAACACCCCCCTCCTGACTGAAAAGGAAGGAAAAGGGAACACATTGCTCTGTCCTGTCTTGCAGGTACCCATTTGTTCAAGTGCCTTGGAGCCATCACAGTGGATAAAGAACAGCCTGCAGGCCCCAGAAGAAAACGCAGAAAGGCTGCCAGCAACTTGCCACAAGGCTCCATGCCGAATTCCAGGTTCTGCCAGCCTCTCCAGCTGTTTCACTCAAAATCAGATTGTTTGAAAATTTTTGGCAGGGTGAAGAGGTGAATTTCATGCAGCCTGGGGACACCAAGTGACTTGGATGTGCCAGTGCATGCATAGTGTGTGCCCTAGCTGATATAATAATAGTTACCTATACAAACTGAATCTATACAGATTAGGAATATTTAGGGAATAATTACCCTTTGGAATAGGTCATGAGAGCAAGTTTTTTTATGGACCCAAGTCTCAAGTGGATATACACACTACGGACAATGTTGTGTCCCCAGTCAGTTTGGATTTCAGGTCCTATGCTTCAAATTCATTTCAGAATTCACTCAAATTTAAAAGTCATTGATATTTCCAGTTCATGTGAGAGAGCAATTCTGAGGTTCACAGCTGACCACATTTTCTTTATATTCACAGTGTAATTTTAACTCCCTCTTGACTTGCTCTGTTGCAGATTCAATTATAAAAAAATGCTCATTTTTAAGTGATTTATTACAATATGAAACATTAAAGACTAGTTCAATGATTGATGTGATCAGTGTAGCCATGCTAACGTTCTTGAATGAACACTGATTTACACCAGTGGGTAGTCTGGCCTTAAAGTTCTTTTGTATATCTAGTATTAAGTTTTTTTAAAAGCTTTACTTTATTTTCATTTCTGTCTGACTGAACTAGTATGGGGAGGGAGGAATGGCAATGGCATTGCTCTTTGGCAGGGCTTTCTCAGCTTAAAAGCTGTTCTCATGAAACTTCCAGTTGAGTTGTTGCAGACTCAGACATTTAGTTACTGTGGTTTCAATACTCACCTCAGCCTATCGATGCTCAGCTAAAGAAACCACCAATTCCAAATCCTCTGGTAGCTCACCTATCATAGCTAGTGTAAACCAACCAGCCTTTCCCCAACAAGGAGCCTAAATTCCCTGAAGCACTGTTTCCAGATGGGGAAACTGCCTTCAGAGACACCTGTTACATCTCATAATATCAGATAGCACCACGTCTGTAATTCTGCCTCAGACTCATCCTACAACTTTGTGAGTCACACTGCATGTTTCATGTACCAAGTGAACTAAAGCAAACAAACAGGAACTATTTGTATTCTTCTTATTTGTGCCAGGGCTTAATAATAAATCCCTCTGGAAACACTTCCGAACAGGTAGCAGCCGGCACACAAGTTTTGGCAAGGATTTAAACTAGTCTTTACCTGTTGCAGCTGTTGGGAAATTTCTAGCTGTTGCTGGAAATGTACTTGTACCTGCATGCTGGGATTGGGAGTGTGAGCAGGTGTTTGTAAACCACAGTTATATTGCTAACTGTGCTTACTGTCTCAAAAATACTAATCATACTAGCAATGTCTGGTACCTGAAACGTCTTGCTGCAAAAAATTCTCTTTCAATTTGTCTTACCACAGCAATCAGAACTGCTCTAAGCAATAAATGCCTCTCGAGCTAATTTCTGTGTGCAGCACAATGTTACATACCCTGAAGGCCCTTTAAGATTTGACCCCTTTCACTGTTTTTCCTGCTGTCAGCCAGGACAGCAAAAGAAGAGGTGGTATGTGGGCTGAAAAGCCGAGCATTCCTCAATCAGCCCTTTGTCTTTCATGACCAGCTTTTTATCCAGGGGCAACAGTCTTTTTCCATTACCAGTAAAAATGAACCCCCCAGTAGGGGTGATGAAGAAACAATAAAACTAATCATTAAGCAGGCCTGCTGAGGAGTGAATTCCAGTCCCAGGTCAGATCTAATTGCATTCTGACACTGAAGCAATGGTCTGGTCATTTATATTAGCAATGTCATGTTTCTTTTTATTTATTTCTCTCCATTTTGTTCCCTGTCCCATAAATAAAGAAACATAAATGTGCAGACTGATGAAAAGATGGACATGGAGATCAAAATACACACACTGTCCTGTGGTGTACTTTCCAAATTTTTAAAATACTCTCATTTTAGCCAAGATCAATTGCGGAAAAACTAAAAACAAATATAGCATTTTGGAAAATAATGAGTAACTGTAAAAAGGAGATTTAGTAAAAATTACGGTAGTATCATGGCCTATTACCAAGGAAAACTATGTATGCAGGGAAGACAAATTTAATCATGCACATAAGCACACAAGGTATATACATATGGCTGTGATTTTCAAAACCAGGAATTAGATACCTACCTTTGAGTAATTACAATAGCAATATACCACTTTTGAGCTCAGTACAGCACATGCATGCACATGGGATGCACACATATCCCTGAATACACTTTCTGATACAAGTATCTTGAGGTCCCTTTCCTCCTTTGCCACCTTCTTTTTACTGCTATCCCCATTAATGACATTTTGCCCCTGTCTGCATCCTCAGCCTCCTCCCCCACTGTTTTTGCCCAGACTCCCGGCCAGCCTCCCAGCCTGAGACTCTTCCTTCAAGAATCTAAACAAGATGCCTTTGCATCTGACAGAACACAATGGGCCCCTCTTCAAAGCCAAGCAACATTTTTCCTATCATTGTTTGCAGGGGAAGACTCACTCTGCACTCTGCTCAGATATTATGGTCACACGGGCCTTATTAACTTACGGGTAGATTTGCTGTCACAAGAGGGTTCATACAACTGACAAGATTGCTTAATCCCTTCCTAGGTCCCTGAGCATTTGTAACAAGTTTTGTAATTGCTTTTTAAATAAAATGCCCTGACCTTGGAAACTCACTTGTGAGCCAGCTCAGTTCTCTGGCTTTTTTCCCTTCATATAGCTTTTATGACCTCTCCTATCTGGATATTGAGCCCTTTCTCAGAAGTATCTTAGTCCAATCCCCTTGATGTTATCCAGAGCTAAAAGCCCTCGGCATGTGCTTTGGATTCAATCCCTACCTGGCTGCTGTGCTCAGAGGGGCGTTGATCAAATCTGGTAACAACAAATCAGGGACCAGAAAATGTACTTGTAGAATCTGGAGTTTTTCCATTTAATTGCAAGCAGGCTTTCACAACTCATTTACTGAAGAAAACTTCCTTATCAGGTGAGGATGTGACTAACTTCCACCCAGATTTCATGTTGTGGTTCTTATCAAAAACACTTGAAAAGAATTTTCCTTTATCCATGGAATCAGCTTTCCAAAGCTGCTTTATTATTGAAAGCCACAGCATGGCACGGTGACAATTTTGCCAAGTATGTACCGTGCACTTCATATTCTAGGGCTAGCAGTGAACCTTGTACCTGCCCTGGTGGTGGAGAACCAGACTAGCATAGGTATACCACAGTTAGTTTCTGGTATTAAGCTCCATGACTCTATGAAAACAGTGCCACCAGCATCCAAGCTAGCTAGTTTAGCAACTCATTTATGAGTTGCTCGTGAACATTAATCATTGTCAGGGCAGGCACACATTCCCTGATGTATTAGTGTGCCCACACTGGCTTTCTTAGTTATCTGTGGTGAATCTCTTCAAAGCTACCCATAGATGCCAGGCCAAAAATCTCTGCAGTGCTCTAGGACACTTAGCTGTGTCTGTGCAAGCATGCAGCAAGAGCCAGGCTGTGTAACCTGGGTTCTGCTTCCAATGCTGCCACTGAATTGCTGGACAAATTTGAACGAATCATATAGCATGTGCCTATATTTCAGCCTTTCATCTAATGTATACAGTGGAGTCCCCTACTTCTGTAGGTATTCTGTGGCTTAACAAACACAGAGTGGGCTGGATCAATGTGAAATGAAAGTGGAAAGGACTGGGACTTGCACCTAGATCTATTAACTTACCTAAGATCTAAATCACATTAAAAGCTACAAGGATTTAATTCCCAAGGTGGTGAGCACCTAAAACACCCAAAACATTATAGACATTACTGGAATGTAATTAAATACTAAATACTATTATAATAATAACTTAGCACTTTTCTTTCCAAGACTGAAAAAACATTTTGGTAAACTCCAATTAAGACTCAACTAATGAAACACCACTTCTTTGCAGTGGAGAGCAGTATATGTGTAATGGTGCGCAACAACATGACCCAACAGATTAGAGAGGAAAGTGAGGAAAATACTAGTCATCCTGCAAGTTCAGAAAGAATTAGGCAAACAGAAGGATCCCAGGTGGAACTGGGATTAGGGCACTTGAAGTAAATTAACTCTATTGCTAGAGAAACGATTGCAGAACACTTAAGTTCAGCAATTGTGAAGAAGCTTTTTAATATCTTTGCTGAAAAACACTACTCATGTCAGCAGTGTTCCCTACCTCCTATTGAGACATGAGGACCGATTCAGATGAGCATGTGCCACCTACAGAGGAAACAGGTACCACTGACTGCAGCATTTAAGGGCTGAAAGAACAACCCCAGCCCACCAAGACAGCAGAGCAGCACCAAGCAGGAAGAGCCTCTTGCACAAATCACTTCACAGGATCCTCTTTCATCTCCATATCAAATAGCTTTCTCCCATAGTTCCACACATCTCAAAATGTGAGTGGAGGAATTTAATTACAAACAGGCTCCTTTCCTCTTATATCCGTAACTATAAGCTGTTATAAATTTTTTGTACCTTGCATAAATAAACTATGTTCATCTTCACCAATTATATTCCCTTAATCTCCATGCCCTTCCCTAATTCTGATAAAAATATTTGAATGTTTAAATCCATTTCATTTTCCAGCATTTATGTCATTAGCACATTGAGATTTGTTTTCTAAAATTGTAAAGTACATCTTAAAATTACTTCCCTTTATAATTTTTAACTTTCTAAAATATAATTACACACCAGAAACTACTTTTTTTCATATGTACCAGCTAAAGCTGTAACACATGATTTATCAGAAAGAAATTTAAAACTGCAATTTCGTTCTTATTAAACGTATATCACATCATATGAATATACCTACACAGATGTGATCTAGAACTAAAATTTTAACACCCTCAAATGCAAGACTGCTTGGCTACTTCAAGATAAGTCTCTCGGGTCTTGAATCAATGCCCAGTGAGAGTCCATTCAT
Source organism: Anser cygnoides (assembly GCF_040182565.1). Classification (NCBI taxonomy): domain Eukaryota; kingdom Metazoa; phylum Chordata; class Aves; order Anseriformes; family Anatidae; genus Anser; species Anser cygnoides. The sequence goes on along the minus strand of NC_089874.1, from coordinate 119,639,207 downwards.
TGACTGTTATTGCTTTTATTCCACACTCTTAAAGGTAACATCAGAATATTTTGAGATATTGAAGAGTTGAATTTTTACACCCAGTTAACCTTCCCAAGTCTGGGAGAGTCTGGGCTTGTGAATGACAACCCAGAGATTATCCAGAGAATTCTTATCATATAGCAGGAAAAGGTTGGCAATTTCTTACACTCTCTTTCTCTAGATCATCTTACCCAAAGGAAAGACTATTGGGAAGAGTTTCCATGTGCCATAAAAACTCTGTTCCATTTTGTGGATATCTGACCAGTATCGCTTATTCAGATATGCAGGACAGGGTCACAGCACCAAGTCCCAGGTGGGCATCAGGCACAGTGCAATAACCCTATCAAAATTTCAAAGGCCCCACTCCGTTTTATTTACAGACTAACGTCTGATACTGAGCTCAGGGGAATCATTTAAACTTCAACATACATCAGGTAATGGTTTGCTTTCACTCATACAGATCACCCAAAACCTCTCCCATGACATTTGTGTTTTTGAATAGCATCTCTAGGCAGATAGAGATTGGTAGACCATAGCTCTACCTCTTTAGTCAGACCATCTTCTAACTGCTGCTGGATTTGGAAATATCAACTCTAAAATTAATATCTTCATAAAATAGTCTCATACATTGTCCCATTAGCTACCCTGAAGCTGTTGAAAATTCATATGAACATTATTTAGGAAAATAAAACAAAACAAAACATGTAAAAGAGTTATCCTTTCTATTACCTACTGCTCTGAATTTAGGAAAACTGCAACTGAATGTACCAATAGACAATCAGGAACTTTATGAGAGCTCTGAGAACAAATCTTTACTTATAAAAGATGAACTACGGCATTCACAATACTCTAAAAATCTAGTTTGTAGAACAGGTAGCCTGAGGTTTTCTAGTCATTTACAGTTTTTATTTACATCCATATTGACTTCATCTTTCTTTCATGGACTGAATTCCCAGAAGCTCCACTTCATAAGCCTTGTTGAAGCTTATTGTACATTTGAAATGACCTGGATAAAAATGCTGGAGTCAAGAAAAAAATACAGAAGACAAAAATACCTCCTCTCCTCTTCCATCTTCCAAAAGACTTACAGAGACACAATGTTAGAGAATATTTTACCAGTGGTTCTTTTATCTAGGAAGAAAACTAATTTAGTAATACCATTGAACAAATGACAGGTCTGATTGTCTCTTTGAGAGAAGTGAAGAAACAAAGAAACCTTGTCACACCATGTTTTTTAGGATCATGTTATTAAGCCCATAGACTTGCCAACAATTCCTCATGACTTATTCACCTCTGCAAATGATATTATTGATCTTATATTGAGACAATGAAATTTGACTTATTCAGTGTCTGTTTCTCCTCAGTTGGCATTACAAAGAAGCCAGAATACAGTACCTAGATGCATTTAAAAAATATGAGTGCAATAAGAAGGTTTGGGGAGTACTTATTATTGGATGAGAATGATGAATAAATAGAGGACAAAAGTTACGGAGTAACTGAGATTTGTTCCAATTCTACCTCTTCTGAAGAAGCAACAGAGGAAAGACACTTTTCAGCCTCAGCCTTTTCAGCCTCAGCCTTTTCAGCCTCAGCCTCAAACTCAAGTTTCAGTTTCAATCTGAGTTATCTGTTAGGATCCACCAGCCCAAGTTTACTAGAGTACAAAATGCTCCATACCAGCAGCAATGTATTACTATGTTGGGAATACCAACATGGAAAGAGAAAGCCTTTTTTATTTTCCTTACAAATGTTAAGTGTTCTCGACCACTTAAAGCAACTATTGCTGCTCTACAGTAATACCAGAATAGACAATTTTAGAATATGATCTTGCTTGTGCTGAAGGTAACCATAACTTGATTTTGGTGTGAAGGACCTTCAGGATCACGCTTGCTCAAAGAAAAGCCAGAAGGTAAAGGTCACTTGAAGCATACGCCAAAACTGACTTTGATAGGGATGCTGAACAATGTAAAAATGAGGTCTTTAAGCCTAGGTGCTCTACCAAGATTTACCGGGAAGCAGGCAATCTGCCGAGCATCCATGTGCTCCTTTCCCAGATCCAAGCACCACTCTGAAAAAGCCAGGTTCCCTCAGGCCCTTTCTGCTGCCAGAGAGAGCTCTGGAAACCTCACTGGAGCTTGTTGCCTTTCCTGCAGCACCAGGTTATTAAAGGGCCTGTATTCCTCTGCCTGCCCCCACAAACATAAATCCTCGTTTTACGTTGCTTTTCCTTTAACACGGAACATAAAAGAATGTACTTTTATTGGAGTTTTATCTTTGCCTGGGCTTCTAACAACCCATACTGAACACTCCATTATTATGGCCCCTTCTGGATTTAGAGGCATATAAGCTGTTTGTGCTTGGCTGCATACATTGGTATTTTTATGTTCTTACGTGTCTTTATCTGTACAGTATCTCTGAATACACTTAAAACTGCTTCAAAAACACCCTAAGAATTCATTCAAATAAATCTGTAGACAAAGCAATCTGCTACACGCATATTTCCTCATTACTTGAACTTTCACATTAAGTGAAGGCTGGAGTGTTTAATTTTGGCCGTTTGTTTTAATTTGGTCATTACAGCTAAAAGGCCGTGTCCCAGATTTGGCCCTGTGAAGGGATAGTTTGCTCCAGTTTAAATGGGTATGAGGCATAGCATTTTCACATCATAGAAACGCTTCTTTCTTTTTTTTCCTAATGTAAATTTTGCAATGCTAATTCCTTTCATAAGAGACGTAGGGATAAGTAGTGGTTTACAGTTCAACCTTCCCCTGGTACCCATAAATATTTATTGTTTCTTGCCCTGTTTCAAGGCACACATGAAATTCATCTTCGGGGGGGGGGGGGGGGGGGGGGAACAGGGAGGGAGGGAAGGGATGTGGAGGGGAGAACATCATCTTTAAAGTATAAACGTGAAGAAAACGAAAACAGATGCGTGGAGAGGAAAAGAGAAGCTGGTGGGAACACGGCAGGGCTGGCGTGCATTTTCCCTGGGAGATGGCTGCGCTTCCTCGGGCTGCCCCGCGGGCGAACGGCTCCCTGCTGACATCCTCTCAGGAGGACATGGCAGTCACCGCGGGCAGGCCCGGCTTGGCATGAGGCCATCTGGGAAGACACCCGCTCCCCAGCCAGGCCTCCAGCTCCACGCGTGCACTGTCCCCTCTCCGTTTAAAGCTCCTGCCAACCAGGGAGGAAAATGTCTCCCTGTCAGGAAGCAGAAGGTCGGCCTAGGGCAGTTTGCTCTCCCAGGCCCCGCTGTCAGGCTCTGCAGCGGCATGACGGCAGCCTGCTAGAAGCGGGCACAGCCGTGTGAGGCCAAGGCTTTGCTGGCAGGGCAGCGGGCGGCAGCGGGGAGGAAGGGGGAGGAGGTGCTGGGAGGGGGACCGGGAAACTGTAACTCATTGTGGATGGGCTGGACTGGCCGGGGTGGCGAGCGCTTGCAGCCCAGCACATTCATCAACCTGCCGAGCAGCCCGACAGGCTGGAGCCGCGGCTGCTCCCTCTCTCCCCATGTCAGGCGTGATCCAACCCAACTGCGCCGAGGCAGCGTGGCCCAGCGAGGCCAGCTCCGGTCAGCACAAAACATCACAGCCTGGGCAGCCCAGGTGCCCCAGCTCTTGCCGATGCGCACCCTCCTACGTGGCCTAAGTGATCCAGAGCCTAATCCCCTTTCCCTCATGGCAGTTGCAGACGAGATTAATTTAACCCAGTCGTGTCCACTCTCATTAAAGGCTCTGTTTGGTTTCATTTCACTTCTAAATCAGCCTAGGGCCACAGGCTCCAGCAGCCCCTCTGCATCTGAGGGAAGAGCCAGGCCCCTGGGCTTCCTCCAGTAATTCAAAAGGGGCAAAGGCACTGCTCTGTTTTCTTCCATTTGATGAAGTGACTTGTGTTAAATTCTCTTATTTACTTTGCCAGTACTGCTATAATGATGTTGCTCTCTAGCACAGAGTTAGCAAATACTTCAAGCTTTGTATCAATGACTTTCTTTGCCTGCCCCCAGGAAACGCCACCATGGTGTGGTGCAGCAGGGTTCCTGCAGCACTGCTGCCACCACCGCTGCCTGCTGCTCTGCTCAGGGGCACTCTGCTTTCTCCTTGCTGGTAAAGCAAGAGCTACAAAGACCAAAATGCCCAGGCATGAGCATGAATCTCTGCTTGCAACTTCCCCCTAGTCTTGCTTGTACCCAGCTAATGGGATGCTGGTACAGCACATTAAGGCATTTGCTTTGCTGGCGTGCCTGATACATATCAGCTGCAACACCTAGCCCTGTCACAGGGCCTTAGCTCACAGCTTTTGCTTTAAACTTCCTGCAATTTGTCTGCCAAAGCAGAGTCAGAACACTGCTTTACTGATGGGGGCAGTGAGAACAATTTGTCCAATTTCAAAGATTTTGCTTGAAGGATTTCAGGTTGTTGGGTTTTTTGTTGTTGTTTTGGTTTGCTTTGTTTTTTGGAGAGGCTGATTTAAACGATCATTTTGAAATTACGTGTAATAGCACTTCCTAAATTTATACAATTTTCCCAAAATATCAGGCCAGTTATATATCATACAAACCTATCTCTGATATATTTTCCACATCGTTTCCAAATTTTCATTGACCTGTTCATTTTGTTAGAGCTCATATGTCCCAACATTCCCCCATAAAATAATGGATTTCTATATTGTTATTACTCACTATTCAGTACTGTGGCTTTTATTCTAAATGAGATGATACAAAGAAGCATGAACTACAGTTCTTTCATCTCTAAGAATCCCAATGCAATTTATAAATGTAGGTACTGCATTAAGAACGCAACAATACTCAATAGATACTTAACGTATCTTCAGTTTAGATATGTGCTCACAATCCTCCTGAAGTCAGAGGGACTTAAGCACATTATCAATATAGGGAAGGGGAGTTTTTGTAAGAACAGACTTCAAAATACTCAAAGTGCTTTCCTGCAAGTGCCTCTTAAAGGGTATTTCTGGGTCAGAATTATTCTGCCAACATCAAAATGCATTTTTTTTTCTGGATTGAATCAAAGAAGTGTTTAGCATATCAGGGGATGAAAGAAATGGGATTCTTTTTTCAAATGAAATGACAGAGGAGACTTTAGATGGGCAAATAGAATTATTCAAAGAGGAGTTCTGCCAAGAAAAATAAATTAACATTATTGTACTTAAAGAAATACATGGTCAAGAGCTCAGTACAATATTCATTCAGAATCTGGAAGCTCTAATGGTACCATTTTAAGTTGTGTCATCCATGCAATACCAGCAAGCAAAGGCTGGTACAAAGTGTTGATTTGATCTTGATATCTGTATCTTGATACAGCATGACAGTAATATATATTAACAGGATAAGAGAAAAGGAAGAAGTATAGGAAATCTCTCTGAAATCTGGGAGAGATTTGTACTGAAACCACTTCTTGCAATATTTTAAGGGATTTCCAAGGACCCTAACCCTCTGATACCAAGCTTGTCCTGTCCTCTTCATTGTGCAAGATGTGACAGGATAACGTAACAGAATAATTCCTGTTACCTCGGATATTAAATACTATTATGCACAATGCTAAAGGTGGCTCTCATGTTTATGAATGAGCACACCTCTGCAGAGTCAGGCTCAACTCCAGCACTCTGCTTTTTCTGCACGTGTAATTTGCACTATCAGTCTAGCATTTTCTTAAGCAAATCTTCTATACTGAGGACTGCACTTTCTATTATCAGCAGTCATACTAGTGAAGAAGCTACAGTAACCAATTTAAAAAATATCATAATTGCAATCAGCAAGGGTAACTTCTGCAGCAAGACAGGTGGGAAACCAGTTGAAGAAACAGATTTAGAGCGGTGGTGTTGCAGTTTGTAGTGTAGCTGCTGCATTCTTAAGAAATAACATCAGGCTTTCTCTGGTGTCTGGAAAACATCATCTGCTATGCAGGTACTCTCTGTCAGCTATTGCAGGACAAAGGACAATAGTGAAATGTTACATATGATGTGTCATGCTAAAAGACTACTGTTCCATCAAACTGTTCCACTTTCAGCACTACATAATATCAGAAAACTGTTCAGGAAAAAAAAAAAAAGAAAATGTGAAAGCATAAAGCTATACTCTTGCTAGTGCAGCATTCTCACCAGTGCAGCAAATCTATCAAAATTTACAGAATAACTGATGAGACATATACATATACATCAGAGAAATTAATCTTGCATTACTTTTCAGAGGTGACCATACACGTGACAGCTTTGTTAAATCATTCATTGTTGATTAAAATGAGAAGTCAAAAACCTGTGAAAAGAACCTTAGAAAACCTCTTCAAAAAGTTCAGTGAAATTCCTGGCTTAAGATGAACCTATTAAAGGATGAGTATAGGCAAGTCTTGAAAAATATTTGGGGATTAATAATGCTTTACTGACATGCCAGCAGTCACACAGCAGTATTTATGCTAGATGGCTGCCCTGTATTAAATGATACATATTTTAAAAAGTTTCAGCTAGTCAGATAATATCCAAATTATAATTGAATCCAAGCAAAAATCCTAGATCTAGATACCCACAAGCTTAGATATTTATGAAAACCAAATCCAAATTTAAAATGGTTTCATAGCTAACAAAAGAATAACAAATAGCTATTGCTAGTTACTGGACCTGTCATACATTACTAATTGTGAAGCAACTTTGCCAACTCTCATGATCAGCTCGTGCTTGCTTAAAATAATCAGTATTTTTCTTGAAATTCTAGCTGCTGTATTCACATGAATATATACAAATCTCAATTTTCTCTGTCTTGTCTTTTAGCATGCCCCATCAAATTCTCAAAGTAAAGTACAGTTAAGTATGTCTTTTCTATATGGAAAGGGAAATTCAGGCCATTGTCTTACTTCCTTTATAGTCTATGAAGAAACTCCAGGTTTGTTTTCATTAAATATTTGGCACAATACCTGTGCCTGCAATGCAGTGTGTCGTATGTAAGGATACATAACCCAAACTGACTAAGATACTGCAACTTAATAAGCTATTATCCATCAAGTAAGTGGTAGTAGCTGTCTGGAGAAGTGCTCCTAGTGTGTCTAAACCTTGAGGTACTTTCAAAGTAAAGTGCTTATTCTGCAGCTGACATCAAAAGCGCCCCTGGCCCAGGAACCGCAAGAGATCATGAACAGGAGCAGAATAATAGCAGAATCAGAATGTTCTGAATCTATAGTTTTTAACCTTTAACTTAGAAGAGAAATGCTCTTCTGTCTAACTGAAGTACACAGTAAAGTACACCTGGCTTCTGGACACGTAGGAAAAAAAATTAAAAATTTTGGTCCACTGCTTCCACAGCCATTTAGTAAAGTAGAAATAAACGCATTGTAACAGGAGATTGCCATAGGACCCGTATCTCCAGCTTTGCAAATGAACATGCCTTGATGTTTAATTTTCCGTGAGTTCCTCTGCATTTAGGTACCAGCAGGAGACCATTATACTGTGACAGCACTCAGTTCTGATGACATTATCTTAAACTTTTCCCAGTTGTCCGTCCTCACCCCTGTTGTGCTGCTGCCATCTATTAACATTCCACTGACAACAATGAAAGATGTTAGAGCAGGGCACGTTAACGCAGTAGCCAAGCTGGGGTGCTTTTACCTGGTTGTACACAAATGTTTGGCAGCAGCTTTATAGTTAATTAGCTGGATCACCTCATGCCAATTCCTCACAAGGCTCTTCTGAGGTGCTTTGCATTTATAATTCGTGGATTCATAGATTTTTATGGCCAGAAGAAATCATTAGATCATCTGGCCTCCCCTTCTCTATTATAAAGGCCATACAATTGCATTCACTTACTCCTGTTGTTAACCCAATTACTTGTGTTTCACTGTCTTCCAAAAAAAGACATCCAAAGACTTCAAAAGATGGCAAAACCACTTCTCCCTTGGAAGTTTATCCCAACAGCTAATCACCCTAAGTATTACACAACTAATGTAGGCTTGGGACTAATAAAGCTTAGTCCCCTATGGATTCGTGTTTCATGGTTGATTGACTTCCATGTCTAACAAGCTGTGAGCTCTGATTAAAGTTTCTTCCCATATACAGAACATTTTTAAGGCCTTTTCCCCAACTCCTTGTGGTTCCTCTGTGTTTTACTAATGTGACAACTCACATTATAGCCCTGACAGTACTTAGATCATTATAGGTCTCTGTCAGGATTCTTCTGAGAGGTTTCACGTATTCTTGACCACATGGTTTCATGAAACCTGTAGAAACTTAATTGCTTTTCAGACCTTCCCCCCCACTGCCAAGAGTGGCTGCAGTTCAAAAGTTATTTGAGGCACCTGCACATGTACATGCATGCACACATACACACAGCATGGTGACATGCATCTTTATTTCTAAATGGTTGTACCTTATTTCTTATATGTTTGAATTCTTTGCTCTCTTCCTCACTAAGCCTTTCTCCTCCTCCTCAATATGTATTCCATCTCCAAATTAGTGCCTACTAACACCCAGAATTTGCTCTGTACTTAAGACATTAATGCACTCAGTCCCCTTTTAATATGGTGTACACCTTGAGTTCCTTCTCTTTCTTACCCTATTGTATTTTGTTCCAGGTTGGAATAATTTTTATTTCCTCTTTCTGTACTAGTGCCAATTTTTCCTAATGCAGATGTCATGATCTGAAGAAGGATGATATACCCAACAGTTTTTTCCATATTTTTCCAAGTATGTTAGATAGTCCAATAAGAAAAAATAATTTAAAAAATGCAGCCTTTCCTACAAATCTTCCTCATATTCTTAGACCACCATAGTTACAACAACATTGCTAAGAGACAAGAACAGTATGCAGTATTTTCAGTTAATCTCCCCAGTGTCAGACAGAGGTAAAAACACCTCCTTATGCTACTCACAACTCCCCGTCTTATATATCAAAGGACCACATCAGTCTTTTCCCAGAACATCTCACTGGGAACTCATGTTGAGTGACTTGTCTTCTTTGACCTCTAAATCCTTTCCAGAGCTTTCTAAGACACAGTCTTCCTATTGTTCAGAGAGAAACTGCTAACGTTCTCAAAAATACAATGCATATTACCGTAGAAGAAAGATTGATGCAAAGTGTTATTTCGGATGGAAAAAAAAAAAAAAATCCATAGCCAGGTTTCCCAAAATCAATGTAAGAAATAACCAACTGAAAAAAATAGATAAAATTAGGGAAACTGAACATACTATACTGATCTTAGTACATTAAAGCCTTGTTTTCATATTGTTGGAAAGAGCAGAAATGAGACTTCACATGCCAATTTTAATAATTTGGTTTTGGAGGAAGGGACAGAAAAAATATTTTGCAAAGTTCTGTAATTTCCCCTCTTCTTTTACATATTTTAGACCGGCTTTATGCAGTAGTACTGATAATGAAGATTTACATATCTGAAGCAAGTGAACTGATATTGTATGAACCAAAATTAGAGGCCATTTTGAAAATATGAGGTTTGGCTTCGTTATACCTTCAGTAATTATGATAACAAAAATGAATTCATATCTCATAGATATGCTGAAATACATTCAGGTGAATGAGAGTCTCAGAGAAAAGCAGATCTATATTCACTGAAAACATGTTTAATATTATTTATTTATTTTTTACATATGGCTCTTAACTAAATTATCTCTTCCAGAGTTCTTTTTATGACGATGAACCACTGACAGTTTTGCTAATTAAAAAAACTAGTCAGTTGTTTGACACTATACTCTTTTGCATCTATAATGAAATCTAATAAAGACTGAAGAGAAAACTAGTAATTTTCTTGTGGGAAAGTTGTGGCTAACTTTGACTGGGTCATTTGACAAGAAAATAAAATTAAGCGATGTTCATTTTGATGATCACACACCAGGCCCTGAGACAGCCATTCTACTTGTGGACCATCTCCTTGAAGGGCTGTCTGTCTGTAGGAAAGGACTGAGGACTCTCAGCTCCTGTCAGATAAGAAGGAACTTGCTAAGCTGAATCCTAACTTTGAGGAAACCTTTCAGGGAAAAACTTCTGAACATTCAGTTAAATGGTTTTTAGAGATAGTCCCATCTGCCTCATATAATGTATAATTTATCAAAGACATAGCTGGATTTTTTTAGAAAAAAAAAAAAAACGATGATAATTCAGGAAAAAATGTTGGTGAAGAAAGGGGGTTGATTAGGTTTCTTTTGACTGAAGCTTGGAGAAAAGATTAACTTTCAAAGTTAATCTTTATTATGATAGTAGTAACAAGTAGTTGGATGATAGACTGAAGATCTGATTATCCTTTATACCTATATAATACACAAATGACTCAATGTAAAAGAAAATCAAGCCTTTTAAATGAGGGAATTGAATGGACATTCTCTGTCCTGATGGTTCTAGTCAAGTTTAATGGCTGCAGACAGCTGACTCTGCAAACACTAATGCATAGAAATGACTTGCCTGCATCAAATTATTTTCATGATCAGAACCCAATAATGGTTCATTTGTACAGTTGTTAATATTAAACAACAAATCCAATTAAAAATGAAGTTAGAAAAATTCTAAGCTGAACCCGAGGCAGTAAGAAAACTGCTGAGACTGGAAAACCAGCACTTACTCCATTCATGGAGTTAGAAAGCCAAAGGAGGCAAAATAAGCTTCTCACTATGGAAGTTAATTAGCCCTATTTTTAGCTAAAGGGGGATTTATATTTAATATTCACCTAGGTTTTGGGTTACGATCATTTCAGATTGCAGACAATAAATAAATAAATTAATTAATTAATAAAAATACCTCCTGGAAAATTTGGTTTAAGGCCTTAAACAAAACAAAACAACTAGATGAAATACTAGGGCAGCCCTAAAGATGCACAGGTATGTTCCTTCCAGCCATCCTTGAAAAAATATTTCTCATGAGATTACAGACAAAGGGCTACATTAGTGCAGGAGAGATTAATTAGTAAGAGATAATTCTAATGCATTGCACAATGCATTCATCTCCCACAGCTCAGCACATTTTACTGAATGATAATGTCAATAGCATGAGTTCTTACTGGTCAAAATCACATTTGCATGATGCCTCTCCATTTTAAAAATATAATCTTAAGAGCTTTTAACCTGCATTGAGGCAAAGGAGACATCATTAATGCAATAAACTTTCTAACATGGGATCACTCCTGATCAGAATAATTTTCAGTTCAAATCACTATGATAATGAATATGGTGGGATTTGATTTTGATTTTGTCAGCTCTGGGAACGAGCCCATTGGAAATGTGGTCAATGGAAGCTGCAGGTGTACATCCACTCTAAAGATAATAACCTAGAAGAAAAGTTATAATTCCTCTGAAGTTAATAGGATGCTAGAACTAAAGGAAGACTTTAATTCTTCTAAACATTAGAGGAGGAAAGTTCTTGTATGAACTTACAATAGGAAAAGCAGAAATTTTACCATAACTTTTACATGGAGCCAGATGGGTTCATGAAAGATGTTCTGTTTTGTTGTTGCCTGTGACAGCAGAGGACTGTTGTCCTACAGGTTTCTTCCAATCTTATATTTCTATTGATTTATTAATTGCAAAAAAATATTAATTGCAAAACAACTATTGACGTATTGACATCACTGTACCTGACAGCCCTCCATGTGTCCCAAATTTGGTCTTCTTTAGTCTTAAAATAGATATGCCAGTTATGTTCTAGATTAGGAAGTAGGGTTATACATACATTTGCAAAAAAAAAAAAAAAATAGTGATAGGGAATAGGGATGGAAAAATGTCACATTGCTTTGCAGTGCATATACACAGTGACACATGAACACATAACAAAATACATAACAAAGGAGGTGTGGGAAAGAGGAGCCAGTCTAGCAGTCACTGACTGAGCAAAAATCTCTGGCAATCTTTAGCTAGGATTGTCAGATAGCTCTAAGGAAATCAAGGATAGGTATCTTTATCATGAAGCAATAAAGCTTGAAGGCAGAAGAATATTCTTGTGAATAACATCTCTCTAACCATCCCTAATAAATTGTCTTCTCCCCTTTTCCCACTCCAGTTCTCCACCCGTCCCTTCTGTTTTTCTTTAAGTGACTACACCCTTTCACCTGCTTCACCCTCACCCCTTGCCAGCTTCAGTGCTTAGAGCAATTCGGAGAGCCCTGCCAGCAAACCTCCAGCTCTGCTCGCTGCCCCACCTCCTATCTGCTGTTCCATGGCCTGTCTGGAGAGACAGGCATTGGCAATGGGGCAGGTGAAACATGCTGAGAAGGCAGACAGAGGGAAGAAACAGGTTCCCAGCTGGTAGCAGACAGAGTAGGACTTAACTTTTCTCCCACGAGACCTTAGTAACCCATAGCTAGATGGAGTTGCCCTCCAGTCACTATTCATTTTCCAGAGAACATCAAAGGTCTAGCATGCTACATTATGCGCTGCTTCTTCAGAAAAAGTGAGATGCTATTGAAAAATCTGGTAACTGCAGAGCATCTTTGTCATAAAAAAATATAATTGCCAATGAAGTAGCGTTTAATAAAAAGAAAAAACAAAGCTCTGAGGCATTCTAAGAAAAGAAATACAGGACTAAGAATCCCTTTGTAATATAAGGAAAACCCCTTACTCACTAATATGTTAACAAAATATATTTAATTAATTAATGGAAGTTAATGAACATTTAAACATATTGTTCCTTTGGCTATCCACGAGAAACATTCTGATCAATGAATGCAATCAAATTATTTAAGGAACTGCAAAGAATTTATTTTTAAAGCAAGCATGAAGTGTTATCTACGAAAAAAAAGCCTCAAATACGAAGAATTTTTTATGGCTAGTGTTCGAGTCTGAGGTCACTCTCATTTAGAAGCTCACTAGCTAATTGCAATTACAAATTACAAATTACAGCTTTTCATTAACAGTCATATTTGTGGATATAAATAATTGCATTGTAATGCCAGCAAAAGTGCTGGCTCCAAATCAAACGAGAGTAGAGAAGTGGTCCCTGAGATCACAGCAACTAAATACAGTTGTATACACAAAATATATATGATGATAGCAACAATTACACAACATCTCACAGAAAGTCACATTTGCCTAAATTTGCTAGTTCACTAAAACACAGCAAGGAATTTCCCCATGATTTTGAATTAGCAATATATAGATATTTTTTCTGAATGTTGTTTTCCAATAAAATTATTAGTAAATGATGACAAAGCTACAACATCTAAAGGAAACGTACTGTCTGAGGCTTTCATAGAAAAAGTCTATCAACAGCAGCAGTTTTGGTAGAAATTTCAGATAGGACAAACTTCCTAGCCTTTTGCTTGCAGCAACTAGTCATCTCAGCCAAAATCATGAAGGTTTCTGGAATGCCAAGTTAGGTGCAGAGAAATGAGATATGAATCATGTTTATTTAACTTTTATTTAAAGATAGCAATAACTCCTTTGCACTCTTTGGGAGCCTAGGGCTGCTTACAAGTTACACCTGTAACTTCCATTAGGTTAATAAGATTATACCTGCTCATTACCCCTCAGCATGTTAATGGCTAATTATGTGTCTTATTATTTTAAAAGTGGATGCCCCCATGAAGGTTGGGAGGGGGGAACATGGGAGGAGAGGAGATGACCCAATTAGAGAGAGAAGTCTTAAGTGTGTGAAATGAAAAGGTAATGCTGTATCTACAAGTGCTCTTACAGGTTAAATATTTCATGTCAGGATATTCATTATAGTATATTTAGATTAAATGAATGTGCAGGTGGAATAAAGACAAAGCACTGGTATTGTAACTTGCAGCAGTCATTCACTTCAAAGATGCTCGTGATATCATATTGAATTATCTTATTGCCAGTTTAATCTGCTCTCTAGAGCGCTCCTATATGCCCTATAGCATGTAAAAGCACAAAATTTATTCCCAACCTACCCCACAAGACAATATAACATTCAGGTCATTCTAACTGGAGCTAGAAAAAAATTTGCAGCTACAGTCTTTTTTCAGATTAGGGGTGCAGAAAAATGACTTGTAATGAACAGCCATTTTACCCCATTATTTTTTGCAGACGGACCAAAAAAAAAAGGATATTTTAAAGCACATTAACAATGTTTCACTGCAATGCATTTTGATTCCTGGATTAAAGAAAAACTCCAATTTGAAATTCTCTTTATTTCTCAAATAGTAAAAAAAATCTCTGACCCAACCCCCACTTTTTTTTTTTTTTCTGGATCTGCTGGCAAGCCACATAATCTATTCTTTACTAAGTCCTTTCTCTTAAATACACAACTTCTCAGACAGGGCTTAGCCTGCTGAACCCCATTTAATCACTGCCACCAAAGCAGTTATGGTGTCAAGCAAAAGCTAATGTCACTGAATCTCTAGGTATGAGAAAGATGATTTGAGCTGATTTTTTTCCTCATAGCACTGAGAAATCCCTTTAGGCGAGATTTTTTTTTTTTTTTTTGCTTTGTTTTAATTTTTCCTTAAGCGAAAAGGAGTGGGACTCATTTGTAAGGTGTGTGAGACTTTGCAGGTCTGGTTTTACAATACACTATTTAGTCTTTGGTGAGGCTTGTTAAACCCTGAAAGAAAAGTCATGCATTGACTGAGTGACGCCACCCTGAGGTTGATTCCCAAGGGAAAATAAAGGCTCGGTCCTGCCTCACAATCCTCCGGGTGACCGAGAACACCTTCTAGCAAGTGATAGCATACAAAACCTTGGCAAGCTGCATAATAACATTAAACCCAGTGATCTAATTATTCACCTCTAATATAAAGGGCAGGGTTCCATGGGAAATCAGGAGCAGGGCTGAGAAATACACCCAGCAAATACATTTCACAATACAAATGGAGGCAGTGTGTCAAGACTCTAACCTGGGAAAATTGACTTATGAAGCTATCCTATTCATCCACTGTGCCCAGTGCAGAATAATTTCACACAGTTTATGCAAGAAGGAGCTTTAAAACACCAAATTATCAGCTTTGAATCCCCTGTTTAAAACATCACTTTAATTTGTCGTGGCTCATAAATTATTATTTTTTTTTAAATCACGTAGGTACATAGTATAAAAATACAGATAAATATAGCATAGGAATTTAAACTAACCCTTACCCACCTGTGAACACAGGAGAAAGCCAGAAGTAGACAAGTAATACATTCTGTATACACTAATGAGAAAGTCACGAGGACTCAAGATAGCATAGATCTTTCTCTACTGTTATGCTTTTTTTCATGATCACATCTTCATTTTTATTCTATATGGTGTAGTGTTTCCATACACCATTTTTTTGCTGTGTAAAGGTATGAATTTCCACAACCATCCCTAAATACACACTGAAAATATTTGCATGTTCACTTGTTTGTACACCTAAAACCTTGGATTTGTTTGCAAAGGAACTGCTACACATGCCAAAAAAGTGACTGTTCTATACCCTCTGTACACAGGAAAATAGATTTTTCTGCAAGTATATTTCAAACTTTGGAATATTTGAACTGCAGCCCAAGTAATTACCTGAGCAGTCTACTGGGAATGTACATATTAGAACAAGTTGTAAAATAATCTCTTCCAAATAGCTATTAAAAACAAAATTACAGATCCTGGGCCAGATCCTCAGCTGTTACAAATTGGTGGCTGTTACAAGTCCCTTTGACTTCATGTGTGCAAAGTTTGAGCTCCAAGAGAAATTTTACAGTAAAACTAGGAATTACTGAAAAATAATGTTCAGAGCAGAAACACAGGTGGTATTCACACCATCACATTCAAGCTCCTCTAGGCACTTAGTCTGGCTCCTCAGAATTGTGCCTGCCTCCTCTGCATTGGCAGTATGAGGAATCTGGGTTTCTCTGGGTTGCACCTTAACATATGGCTAAAATTACCTCAGCCAGACAATGCAAATGCCCTGAACACCACAGTCATGATTTCTATCAATATAACTCAGCTGCTGGAGAGACCCCTCTTTCAAGCCAAAATAACAGTAATAAAGTAACAAGTGAATTCATTGTAGAAGTTGTGGTTATTTGCAAAAACGTATCAATTATTGCACCAATTTCTGCATTTCTCTGAGATTCTCTTAATTAAAAGGTGTTCTGAATGATGCATTGCTGTCTATAACAGCAAAGACTTTTATTTTCTTCTAATGATGGCTTAAATCTCATGTAGTAACCAACTGACTAACACAGGGAAATCCCAATCTTTCAGCTCCATTGTATAATTTATACAATATGTTCAACACTTTCCCACATAATAAACGTGGGAATCCCATACAACCAGTCCAAGGACTGAGGTTTTTTGTATGAATCATGTTTGCTGCATCCTGGCTTTACCACACCCCCAGCTACTTCTGCTGGGAGCCAAAGAGTTACTGCAATCATCACTGGTAGGAGATACCATGTGCAGAGGCATTATTTACAGTAGGATGCAGTGAAGATGAGAGCCAGAGTGTGATAACGTTATCTCAGGGGTTACCTGGGAAAGACTTCTCAAGGTCTATTTAAAAGAGTAACTTTAAATAATGAATAAATTCAGAGATATTATCATTCAAATGTTACTTCTTGCTATGACAAATCTTTCATGTAACCCTTAGCCAGGTTCTGTTTATTTAAGGTGATGCTCATTTGAATAGTTTGGGAAAGAAGTGCTTTCACTGTACCTGTTATTCAGTTTGACAGATCTTTGCAACACGGGAAAGAGTCGTGTTTGAACTTGTTCAGAGAAATGTCATTGTCTTGTCTTTAGAAAAGATATTCAAGATACCACAGATAATGTTCACATGCATTTAGACTCCGGCTGGCAAATTTACTGGCAGATTTACTGTCTGACAGCAGTTTTTACATAAGGTTGGTTGGGTGGAGGTGGGCAACAGGTTTCCCCATTATTAATGCAGAAGTGACAATTTTAATCAGCCCTCAAAAACAAATGTTTCAAATTGTGCTCAGTGAAATGATGTGAACCCAAAGGCTGCCTGTAACATAGACATCTCCTCTATACACATACTCTCTTTCCTTCTTTGTCAAGTGCCACAATACCTGGGGTCCCACTGCTTAGAGCCCTCATCAATGTACCAGCTAATCACAGGGATCATCACCTCTTGGTCTTCTCTCTGTCATATTTATTGCACTCCTCTTATACTGTACTGACAGATGAGTTCCAGCTCCACCTATTGCAATCAGGGAGCACGAGCTTGTCAAGGCTTTAGGCACTCGGCTCAGATCTGAGCACCTGACTTAGACTTCAGCTCTGAATCAGCCTCTGGAAGAATCTCCTAGACACACACCTGTCTGTTGACAACAGAGGGAACCAAACCCAAAGACTAGTCAGGTAACTTAACCACCTAAGTCAGAATCCAAATTCTTGATGTTATATAAAGCTACTCACGGCTGGAAAACAAAAATTAAGAGCAGAAGAATATCAGGTTACACTTTTAAAAGTGGTTTTTGAGCTTTTCCCCCTCTTCAAAGCTAGTTTTTGAAGGGGTAAGAGGAATTCATAAAAGGAATTGCTTTTGCACTATTATGCAAAGATGGAGAAGCCACAATACAGCAATTTGTTCTGTTAAGTATTGGGAGTTTGCTTTGTCTGCATTTACCGTGTGGAGCAAAGGAGTCAGAAATAGGGATCCTGAGTTTGGTTCTTATCTCCATCACTGATTCAGTCTGTAACATTAAGCGAGTCAAGTAAGTGGTGTCAGCTAGGCATCACAGATTTTCCCACATCACAGTAACACTGTTTGACTGAATTAATTTATGCTTATGAAGCACTTAAACCTTTTTTGAGAAGTCGGTGTAGTTGTACGACGAGAAGTTTCTCATGGGTTCCTGGTGAGCTGGGATCCGTAATAGTGTGGCAATCAATCAGCATTATTACAGAGTGAGAGCACTGTGCCTCCCTGAAAGACAAGCATACACAAAAGTTAAGAAATTGTTTATTCCAGCCGTAATAGGAAACTTTTGTATATAATTTCCCTGCTTACTCAGAGGCATTGTAACATCTGTCAGGCCAGGCCTAGCACTTAGCAAGCAGATCAGAGGAGAGGAACACATGCCCCATTTCCTGATAGCAGCTCACTCGACACCGCTGCCAAACTCAATGACCACGCATGAGAAACCAAGCTCAGTTCCACCAGCATACAGTTTGTCTTAATGGACCAAATCCAAATTTGCACAGGTGTAAATGAGAGCCATCCAATCTGTGCAATGCCTTTAATAGTGTTTCAGGGCTCATAGTATGGCACTCTGTTCCTTTTAACCATTCAAGAGGTGATAAGGACTGAAGCCAAAAGCTGGTTACCTTCAATTTCTGGCTTCTTTGAGCCACACAGTATTTTGACTAGCATTTCTCCCTAATGAATGCCATTCCCCCCTACCACCACTTACCCAATCAGACAGTGCTAGTCAGGTCAAACTGCAATCACTGTGACATTTACAGATCTTCAGAGGAAAGAAAATTAAAAGCAGACATGCTTTTCTTTCAGATTCCTGATTTTGGTCGAAACTTACTCAAGCTCTGCAATAGAGAAACTGCAGCATGAACCCCAACTCCACCAAGCCACTCTCTTGTATACATTCATAATTTCTGCTCTTTGAGTGACCCTCTTCTCCTGAGCTTATACACCTGTGCTCTTCTGCACTTTCACTCATAAACTTGCAATCTTTGGGCACCTGATAATGTCCAGTTTTCCTCTGACAGCGAGCAAGCTCAGAGTGCAACAGTGAGTAATCACTGTAAGACATGACTTCAAATATATTATAGCTCCCCTATAGGTAATAGGGAAGCCCAGGCAAGAAAGCTATACAGTCATTTTAATTTTTATCCTTTACACCTACACACACCTACATGTGTTCACATATCTATAGAGTATTTTATCACCTCTGTAGTGGTGTTTCAGAAGAAGACAGTCATAATTTATGATTTTTAAGGCATCCAATGCAAGATATTGCAACTGATTGTAATCTATTCCTATCACACAAAGACTTTGAAAACATAAGCAATGTTGTATTCTTTATCTGCTGTATTTCCTCCTCTATCTGTATTACAATACATTTTACACCCTGGCAGAGGATTAATCACCTGATGGGAATACCACAGACTGTGGAGATCTGCTGGGAAATATATTTCTGAATGACTTCACACTAGTCAGAAGTTCATGATGTCTATGATTTATTGTCTCTGGTGAATTTCTCATTGCTGTTGAGAATTTAAACTAGTTCAGCTGCTCCTAGTGATGAGGCACAGAAGGCAAATACAAGGCCACAGTAACGTCTGTGAAGCTCAAATTTGGAAAGCAGCTTTTCCAAAGTACACTGAGAAATGATGAATTTAGTCCTTAGGAGGAGAAGAGCAGCTTACTTTTCAGCTGTTTCCACATTCCTTCCTAGCTGTGCCATAAAGCCATACATGTAGCAAAAAGATAGAAGAACTGTGGCCAAAACCTGAAGTCCTCTTTCAGTTTTCATCACATTTTTACACAGCAAACTACCTCTCAGCATTCTTCCATGTAATAAGATACACACATGGAAGAAGAGAGGAAAAAAAATACAGATCCAAGATGTGAGGATTGTTTTTTGGCATGTTCAGGATGTACCAACTGGAAGCAAAAAAAAAAAAAGGAAAGCAGCTCAGGTAACAGACACTGTTGGACAGATGGGGTTTGTATGCTCAGGAGAGTAGAAAGGCTCGCTTGGGGTAGTCAGAAGCAAAGGCAGATGGCAACACAATTCTAGTTCTCCCTTGAACAAGGATTTCAGGTGCAGATACTCAGATATGCACAATATTTCAATTCAGTTTTAAAGCAATTTGTATTCCTTAGTATCTTTCTCATTGCTCAGTTTTGGTATGCAGTACGATACCATCTTTTCAGCCTTGAATGTACTTAGTAATTTCTCTGGGATCACGGATCATAAAAAGCAGTGTTTATTCATGCAAAATAAGCACTTAACATTTTGCAATCTCTAAATATACTTCAGCAAAATGTACAACATCTTTTTTGGCCCCAAAAGACTTTAAAAGCTGTCTTCACTCATAGGTATTTAAAAGAAGGATTAAAAATATCCAAGAAACTTATAGTGCTTTAAGTATTAAGAAGTAAAACACGTTTGATTATGCAAATGAACAAGAGTCTTATTCCTGACTGTTTTGCTCCTGTGTCAAGTGGCATAAACACCTGCCATTCTCATGTGAGCAACTGCAAGTGGAAATGCTCAGGGAAAGTACAGCAAAACTAAATCTTTTATGTGAAGGCCAAAACGATTTATCAACCAAGCTAGTGGGTCATGCAGCTATTTTTCTATAATCATATTTATATGAATTTGAGAGACTTATAAACTCGAGGGCACAACAAAGGCAGAGACTCTACCTAGCACTGAACTTAAGTGAAAAGAAACAGGGAAAGGAAGCATCGTGGGAGGTGAATAGGTTAGGTTTTCTTCCCTCTGCCTTTCCCTTGCAGTCTGGATGTGCCTGTCCTCCATTTTGAGAATTTATGTGTTCCCCCTGCAATGAAGAGAGGTTTCGTTTCCTTTCAGCTATCACATTCACCTCTTTTAGAAGGTTTGCTTTGCCCAAATCCTTTGACAGGGAGTGAGTGAAATATCAACCTCATTGAAGTCAGTGGGAAATTTGCCATTCACTATAATGGAGCCAGGATTTCACACAAAGTTTATATCAGTAGAAGACCAGAGTGAATCTAGTCCAGTGTTTGTGAAGTGCTTTGAAGTAGAGAGTGTTACAGCACTGAAAGTATTGCTATTATTATTATTGCTGTTGAGTGCATGACAGAGAAGAAAGGAAGAAAACCTCAGAATGAACTGGAAGGAAATACTGATTCGGCAGATCTTTCTCAGAGGTCAGTACATGACATTTTTCTAAACAGTTTCCTTTAAACGTGTCTAGTAAAATTCTCTTTTCTTTTCTTTTTTTCTCGGCATGTTAATCAGAAGCAGATCTTCCTCCCAAGCACAGCCATCCTGATTGAAAAAGTCCTATCTTTGCCTACTTTTCCTTGAGCTTTATTATTGCTGTCTAAGGATTTACTGAAATACTCTACAGAGAGCTTAAAACGTTTTCAGAAACACTGCAAAGTCCAAGTGGGAAGGGAGAAACAATGGTTTCCTTTCAGCTTGCCTATTATTCCCCTGAACTACAGCGTGGCCTTTGCACTTCATTGGCCCTTGGGCCTGAGATCCTGGGATTCAGTAAACGTTGGTGATGATAAGCTGTTTCACTGCTTGTGGCTGTTGTGTATATATTGCCACCAGACAAGACAACAGTTGATCATCAAGGAAAAAGAAAAATCCTCTCCCATGATCTCACTAACTAGTTTGTTCTGCCACAGACTCATTCAAAATTCTTTTCAAGTTACATGCACAACAGTGCAGTCAGGAAATGTGTTAGCTGCTACCAAAGGAACTAGCATTTGGGTCTTGGCCCTCCTTGCCTGTCAGGCTGCAGCAGAAGTCTCACGCCAGTGTCCTCAGATCACAGTCCTTGCAGTTCCCCCGAACACCCTGCTCATTAGAAAGGAACGTGATCTGTAGGACTCAGGCATCCGGGGACAGCTCTTCAACTGGTGCACTGTCAGTCCTCCACTAACCTCAGGCAACCCAAGATTTTAGGCTGCAGAGGATTCATCTACAACTCAGCAGCTGTGAGAAGAGCACACATTAGGTCACGGAGGGAACAGGCCAGCAACTGTGATTCAGCCATTGGCACACTCAGCTCAGCTGAGAATTCCCAACCACAGTCTACAAAAGGGAGTTGTTACATCTTGATTAATTTCAAATTGTACTGTCTTCTTTCGGTCTCTACCTTTTTTGGTTATCTCAGTGCATAACAGTGGTCCCAGTGGTTGAGATCTGCACAGCCGAGTTCTTTACTCTGATCTTAATCATGTGGCCAGTGATGGAAACAGTGACAAATTACTGCTATCAGTCAACTACAAAGACAGGATAAGATTCTGCAGTCTCTTAAATTTAATCCATGGCACTATAAGACACATAAAGGCAGTGACATAAAATATGCTATTAAATACTTCACTAAATATTTAGTAGGTATAACTGCAGCTAGGAAAAAAAGAGGAAAAGAAAAGAAAAAAAAGAAATGAAAAAAAAGAAAAGAAAAAAAGAAAAAAGAAAGAAAAAGAAAAAGAAAGAGAAAGAAAAAGAGAAAGAAAAGAGAAAGAAAAAGAAAAAGAGAAAGAAAAAGAGAAAGAAAAAGAAAAAGAGAAAGAAAAAGAAAAGAAAAGAAAAAGAAAAAGAAAAAGAAAAAGAAAAGAAAAAGAAAAAGAAAAAGAAAAGAAAAGAAAAAGAAAAAAAGAAAAGAAAAAGAAAAAGAAGAAAGAAAGAAAAGAAAAAGAAAAAGAAAAAGAAAAAGAAAAGAAAAAGAAAAAGAAAAAGAAAAAGAAAAAGAAAAAGAAAAAGAAAAAGAAAAAGAAAAAGAAAAAGAAAAAGAAAAAGAAAAAGAAAAAGAAAAAGAAAAAGAAAAAGAAAAAGAAAAAGAAAAAGAAAAAGAAAAAGAACAGAAAGGGAAGGAAGGAAGGAAGGAAGGAAGGAAGGAAGGAAGGAAGGAAGGAAGGAAGGAAGGAAGGAAGGAAGGAAGGAAGGAAGGAAGGAAGGAAGGAAGGAAGGAAGGAAGGAAGGAAGGAAGGAAGGAAGGAAGGAAGGGAAGGAAGGAAGGAAGGAAGGAAGGAAGGAAGGAAGGAAGGAAGGAAGGAAGGAAGGAAGGAAGGAAGGAAGGAAGGAAGGAAGGAAGGAAGGAAGGAAGGAAGGAAGGAAGGAAGGAAGGAAAGGAAAGGAAAGGAAAGGAAAGGAAAGGAAAGGAAAGGAAAGGAAAGGAAAGGAAAGGAAAGGAAAGGAAAGGAAAGGAAAGGAAGGAAAGAAAGGAAAGGAAAGGAAGGAAAGGAAGGAAAGAAAGGAAGGAAAGGAAAGGAAGGAAAGGAAAGGAAAGGAAAGGAAAGGAAAGGAAAGAAGGAGAGGAGAGGAGAGGAGAGGAAGAGAGAGGAGAGAAGAGAAGAGAAGAGAGAGAAGAGAAGAGAAGAGAAGAGAAAGAGAAGAGAAGAGAAGAGAAGAAGAGAGAGAAGAAGAGAAGAGAAGAGAAGTGAAGAGAAGGAAAAGAAAAGAAAGAAAAGAAAAGAAAAGAAAAGAAAAGAAAAGAAAAGAAAAGAAAAGAAAAGAAAAGAAAAGAAAAGAAAAGAAAAGAAAAGAAAAGAAAAGAAAAGAAAAGAAAAGAAAAGAAAAAGCTAAATGCCATAAGCTAAGAATTTGCTGAAAACAGTTTTTATGTCTTCTGTTCTTGACCCAAGTGTCAGTCAGTAACAGGCTACTGCAGCTGAGCAACAACACATTACCTTTTATCTGTGCTTGGGAGACTTGCATGCATACAGAAGTATCCATACTTCTCTGGACGCCACAGTTAATTCAGGACTGAGATTTATGTTTTTAAATCACAGAATGTTAGGCATGGGAAGGGACCCTGAAAGATCATCTAGTCCAATCCCCCTACCGGAGCAGGAACATATGTGAAAAAAAGCTAGGTTTTCCAGTGCAGGTGCCTCAGTGTAGGTAGGCCTTAATGTCATGTTAAGACACCTCTCTAAAGACACATCTATGTAGGCAAAAACCATGTCTTAATCACTCAGCTCAGCACTGCATCAATGCACCTATGCACTTTCTGGAATGGAGACTGGAATGAAGTTGGTTTCTATATGAGTAACTCCTTTTGCAGGAGAGGAGATCACGTCTATCTGCATGCAATCATGTCAACACACCAATCACTTGATGCTCATACAACTATTTGTAAACTGGTCTCTTAGTTTCTCAGTGCTATGGAAAATGAGATCTTTTCATTGTAAGTTGGAATATGGACTTAAGTACCAACAATAGCAACAGTGACTATACTAACAAAAGCAAAAGCAAAACGTGTTTAAGTATTTGCCACAAAACACATATATTCCATATTTACACTTACCGGTATGAAATGCCAGGTTTAAACATAGCTTCTCAACCAATAAATGCATTCTTAGGGAAGATATGACACGCTTTTCTACCACTCATCACACTCAAACACAACAACTGCATGTGTTGTGTTTGGTACAGTTGGTATCACGCAGCTCTTAGCACTCCTTTTTATGACCTCGAACATAAAAAATATAAATAAATAAAAATAAAGTACCTGGGCACACTCTCCTTTCTAAGGATGACACATAACACTATACAAATGAGGACTTCCTTCATGCAGCACAGCACTGAAGAATCTGTGTGACTTCAAGAACACAGATTTTTGACTCCAACAGAACAGACAAGGGGAGAATTAAGAGAAAGCCAGACAGAGAGGTACCCATCCCACTCTGTGCCTTCAAAAACCACACAAGCAGCTTGGGCTAGAGAGGCTTAGCAAAAAGAGCAGGTAGTCCACAGTCAGAAATCTAGTATTTCAGCTTTCACTGGAATCACCTGCAACACCCTTACTGATTTTAGTGGGTTCAGAATTTCACTCACTTTGTTTTTTTTCCTGACAGACAAAGCCTAAACTTTTGCTAAATTAGCTTCTCAAGGGGACCAGTTCCCCCTTTTCCGACATTTGGGGCAGTGAAAGGCCTAGTGCTGCTAACAGCCCCTTGATGTGCCAACCTTCTACAGCCTTCCCACCCATGCTGCCTTTGGGGGGGTCACACCTGCTTGCAGCCCCATGACTGAACATCACCTCCCAACACATCCTCCCTGTCTCCCCTACTGCTGGGAGCACACTGGCATCCTCTAGA
Organism: Anser cygnoides; assembly: GCF_040182565.1. Taxonomy (NCBI): domain Eukaryota; kingdom Metazoa; phylum Chordata; class Aves; order Anseriformes; family Anatidae; genus Anser; species Anser cygnoides. Next base: position 119,614,515 of record NC_089874.1, on the reverse strand, counting down.
AATGCATCTTGCTTTCTCAGCAGCTCTGAAGGCCTGTGGTGGGTCGGCTCCACTGATCAGCTGGAGATTTTGTTTAGAAGGCTTCTTTATGCTGTTTATGTTGCTGTCAAGTCTAGCTCACCACAGACCTAACACTGCCACCTCTTTGTTTACATACCTCCACTCCAGGACATTATAACCCTCCTCTACTAACACTGCCCAGTGTGTGAGGGAGCAGCTTCTCTTTTTTTATTTTTATAAGTTTTTTTTAACCACATTGCTCTAAGTTATTCATTCAAATTCCACCCAAAGACACCTCTTGCTGTCAGCATTTAATTATGCTTGCATTCCTATGTAAATAGAGTGTTAGCCAAAATAGAGCCTATTATAGAAGATAAGGTCAGGCACATCTTCCTTTAAGAAAAGGAAGCTTTGGAAGCTTCTGTACTTTTGACAAGAATAACTTTTTGAAAGCAAAAGATGATGTAAAGACCTGAGCATGTTCTGCTGGGGATAAATCATGCTATTGAAAATAGTACTCAGTCTGTCTTCGTGCATCTTTCTTAGGAGGGTTAAGAGGACATATTTAACATGTGTATATAAAGTATGTCCTTGTAGATCTAGTTCTTTTCAGACTTTCCTTGAAAAATGATTCAGGCCTTAGATCACTCCTTTTAAAGGATTCACAGCTCAAGAAAGATTTCAACCAAGGTTTTCTCCCAAGCTGGTATCAAATTATTTCACAGGGTCTTCTTCTCTGTTTGGCTTACGTAAGAAAAACATCTGGAGAAACATTATGTTCTGAGATTAACCACAGATTTTATATCATAAAATAAGCATACATTTTAAATTCTCATTTAAATCTTAAAATACTGAAATCTCATAAATATGAATGGATCCCTGGTACGCCAGGTTTAAATGCCCATTTCCCTTTAAATAGGTTTAGAAGAATAACATAATACTTCAAACTAGAATATCAGACCCCATTGTACTTAGATTGATGGGAATTGCAGCAAGTCTTATACCATTTTTCCTCACCAACAGTCTCAACTCAGTTATCAGTTTTTCTGTCACTTCAAATCCAGATTACTGCGAAAGTTGCTACAGATCTAATGCAGTGCCTAAACTTTTAGTGTACTGGGACATCATAGCTAACTTCAGATTCCCAGATAGCTATCTCAGTAGCCACACTGAGAGGCAGAACTGAAATCACGTTGAACAGCTACAGAGTTACTTCAGTGACAGTAGCTTTTAAGGTTAAATTTGTGTAAGTTTCTGAATGATAAGAAACTGTATCAGGTATTTCAGCACTAGTTTTGCCCAAATTCCATTTAGCTTAACAGGAATTAAATATCAGTTAACCTGCTGCTGCTTTAGGAGTCTGTATTAAACACAATACAGTGAATTCAAAATGAGACTTGAAACAAAGGTTCATCTTACATGTTATTTTCTTGTGGCACATTTGCCATTGACAATCCAATCTTGATTTATCCACAGATTCTTATGTTTCCAGTAATGCCAGAAGTAGCAGAATAAATTTTGCTATAATACTTTGTATGGATCACCTTAGTTCTTCTCTCTGAGAAACAAGCACCAAATCAAAGCAGAATTTTCCCCAATGTATTTTGACTTGTATTTTCACTCTAGATATTCTAAAAATGCTTTTGATGAACACAATGATGAAGCATTTGTAACTCACTTATTTTATTGCTGAGTACCGTCCCAGTACTGTGATGTAATTCACCCATGCTGTTTGACCTTAAGGTAACTTTGGCAGCTGAAGCTGAGATGTATTCTTACAGATCTGCCCTGTTACCTAATGTTGCCTACTGCTGCATTGGAGAAGTGCGAAAATGATTTACATATAAATATAAAATCATATTTATACAAAGCACTCTGAACAAATGTGTTCTACTGTATGCTTTAAAAAAAAAAAAAAACTTTTTATTTGGCTGGAAATGCTTTGATAAACAACAGGTCTCACTGAGTGCAACACTGAAATGCTCTAATGAATTTTTAATGCCTTTAGTTGTTTAACTGGATCTTATTACAAAGAAGCTGAAGACACAGGAGCATGATGTTTCCTCCACTGGCACATTTAAGAAATCAGCAGAGGCATGCCAAGAAAATGTTCTGCTTTCAAAACAAGGCTCCAAGACTGAACTCAGGGGAAAAAAAAAAAAAAAAAGTGTTTTGTCGTGATTTCTAGAATTAAACTACTGCTGTTGATTTGAAATCTACATTACAATTTCCTCAAGCTGACTACACTTTGCTCTGTCCTTTACCTCCCTGTTGGTGTGACACCGCGTCTCTGACTGGCTGGCAGATGGCAGAAACTGATCACATTTGAAGACAAGTTAAAGGTCAGAGATCTCTGCACAGACAGTAGAAGGGAAATGCTCCTATTAAATTATAGGTGCCATTTCCCTGTGAAGTTAAAGCAGTTTTCAAGACAAGGGTGTGTTTTATTGATAGCTGGTATTGCACAGGTCTACAGACTTCACAGATCCTTCCACTCTGCTCAGTAACCTTGTACAGATTAATGAGATTGAACTGAGAAAGTTCACCTTATTTTTTTTCTCAGGTCTTTTGTACAGCACTGCTGCATTATCAACATACTGATGTCTGCCACAGGTTTTAAACCTCACACGAAGCAGTGAGCAACAGGAACCCAGGCACACTGAGACAATAAATTGCTATAGGTTCCTCAAGCATCCTCTTGTTTGGCTGGCAACCCATCCCTTGTGCTTTGAGAAGCCTCCCAGCTTGCCTGGAGGCTTTCTGTGCTGGAAAAACCTATGTATTATCATCACCACCAAAACAATGGAGCTGGCTGCAGACAGAGTGGTAACACAGTGTGCAAGCCGAGCGAAAAGCCCCATGCAGAGCTTGCAGAGAAGTGATTGTGAGGAGTGTAAGACAATGAGGCCTGCAGAGCGCTAATGCACGCTGGAGTTGCTGTGCCAGTGCTCCACTCAACAGGCTCGATCTTCTGGCGACGTGACAGGGAAGTATCAGTGCTGGTCAGCAAGCCAAGCTACTTGCTCGGTTTCCTCATGTAAGAAGGAGAGGAGGAGCTTCAAGCACACACAGACATGAGAACTGTTTCCACAAAAAAAAAAAAAAAAAAAAAAAAGTGGCACTTCTTCACGTAATGCTTTTTCTGAGCTTGCTGAAGAAAGTCCCAAAGTTCACCTGCCCATAGATTTCCTTGAATGAGAAGTAACACGTGGAAAGTGGGTGTCTTCTTCCCAGAATACACTCTGGAGCGTTTGAGTATGTACCTCATCCTCCCCCACATTTGTTTGTTTTATCCATCTGTTATTGCCCCATATTTGATTATGAATTGAAAGCATTCTCCTGGAGCTGCACTCTGAGCTTTTTAAACTGAAGTGTTTGAATAAGGCCTGTCACTACAGGAAGGATGTAGAGGGCATCACATTCCCCAGCTGCCTTGCATCACCCTTTCCCCCTCCCTGCACCTCAGACCCAAGGAGCAGCTCTGATGCAAACAGAGAGAGCTCGAAGCAGCTGCTGCTTTTTCCCTGCTTCTCCTGCTGAGCAGCTTCCATGTGGGAAATGAAGAAAGGATTTACTCTGGTTTTGCTTTCCAGTGACACATTAATAGAGGATGGATTCCCCCATCTTGCACAGCCATGAAGGAAAGAGGCAAAAAATTGAAAAAGGGGTTATGTGGCTCCCTGATTCTCCCTGCCCCAGCCACAATGCCTGGTTAAAGAGATTGCACTAATTTTTCCCAGACGAGTAACCAAGGAACCATGCACAGTCCCACAATGTATTTCTTCTGGCAGGACTTGCAGAAGTAGGATGTCTTGGCAGTACTCTGAAGTTGGGAAGTCCCCCATTTCAGAGACCTTTCCAGAAAGGGGTGTTTGGGGGTGATTTCCGCTCCCTTTGCACTGGCTGAACTGATATATGAAATAACCTGTTGGAGTCTTGGGCTCAGAAGGAGCTTCCTTGCTCCAACCAAGTGCCTGCGGAGCAAGCTAAAACTCCTCTGCTAAGCCTTGAGTCAATCTGTGCCACTGCCAGAGTGTGACAAAGGCTATGAGGCAACATGACAACCAGCAGAGCAGGGAGCATCTGTTATTTCTTTTGCACTGTTCTTGAGGGAGCAGAATATAAATCTTTTAAATGCGTAACCTGTTTCTCAAGTGGGTCTTTTTCTCTAAATAGCTCCAATAAGCCGTTTGCATTTGATAATTTAACTGATATGGGGGCTATTTCAGGTAGCAAATTTGCTACTTTGTTCTTCACAACATGAGGAAATTTCATTTTTAAAACAGGTTTTCAACTTCAAAGCTTTAGAATCTGACACTTGAAACACAGCACACACAAACCACCCATGCTTCTCTGCGTTTTGGCCATTTGTGGAGTCCAAAAGCAGTGTGGAGCCGACTGGCAGCAAGGGGGATTGAAAAAGGAGTTTCTGTGTGGGCCTCTGCTGCAGCCAGATTAGATGAGGGAATTAGAGACAGGGTGTGGTTCCCACCTAGAATGCCTCTGCTGCAGTTCACAGACCTTCATGCTGTCTTATTAACACACACTTCCCTCTCTCCTTCCAAATATGCAAACTGCACCCTCTCCCAGGTCCCTCCTTAGCTCAAGGGTGCTGGCATGTTCTCTGCTGACTTTCTGGAACCCAGGGATTTCCAATTATTTCCACATCCTCCTCCTGTTTCTCTTCTGGCTGTGGTGCCTCCGGGCTGCCTGCTCTACTTCTCACTCAGCAGGTCTGCGAGGCGAGGGCAGGGAGGCCAAAAATTAAGAGAGCCGAGTGATATTTGCACAAGGCAGAAGGGAAGAGGAATCAATAGAAATTGCCTGGGGCCAGATCTGTTTATTCTCTCTGTCTTGCCCTTCTCTGTGAGAAGGCAGCCTTCGTGTCTCCTTGGTTCTTGTTAAGCTTCCCAGCTACCTTTTATTCAGCATCCAGCTCTGCCTCTCTCCGTTTTTAGGAGAAGAGGAGGAGTGTTTTCTTTGCATTCGGGTACATAAGGCTGCACCAAGGTGAGGTACAGGCAGCATGTGGCACAACACAGCGCAGCCCAACTGAGATGTCTTGATCATACTGTTCCGATGTTTGTATGAGGTGACACCCCCTCAGAACAAAAGGTGATCCCAGTGTACTCAGGACCTTACATTTCATGCTGACCATCTAGACAAGTGATTACTGTACAGCCTCCACAGCAAGCCTGCACCTCAGACCTGTCCATCACTCAGTCTAGCAATTCCCTCACTTCCCAGTTACCAGCTGGGCCCAGCTACACCACCCAAACTCAGTCCCTCAGCTCTCCAATGCTTGATTAACTGCTCTTCCATTTTGCAGTCTGACTCCATACCTTCCACACTAGAAATGTGGTGGCTATCAGTGTCTCCACCAAGGCTTTCCCTGGCCCATGCTACAAAGGACTTCCACCCACGTGCCTGCTGAGTACTGCTGCAAGCGGCCCCCTTCACCCTGTTTCCAGGCCAAGTATTGCAGGGAGGGAAAGGGAAGGAAGGAAAAGGAGATAGCAAAATGACTTATTGTTCACAAGAAGGGTGGGGGAAGCATAGAGAAAAGCTGACCTGAGCTGCAATGTTCTCTGGGTTTCCTCTTTCTTCAGTAAGGATGATTTCTGCCGTTCTCACTCTTTCACACCCTATTGCCTTACTCTAATCCAATCCCTGCCCCTAAAGGAAGGGGAATAACTTTTTTTCTGCCTTTTTTCTGCCTTTTGCAGAAGTCCTGGTTTGATGCTGTTCTGTAGGGCATCAGTCAATCAGAGCATCACTTCCACTGGCAAAGCCGGGAACCTCCTGAAGGCCTAAGGTCAAGATATTGATAGCACCGTGGGTTTTTGTATGACTATCTATTAGATTGCCAGAATAAGATAGAAGCCAAGCATTTATCTGGTTAATTACTCCTTTCATTTTGCACGTTATTCCCGTTTCAAAATCTGTGTGTATACATTTGCAGGTCCTAACAATAGCATGTTTGTGTGAGTCCAGCTGACCAAACAACAAAAGTTATTTATAACTACAGATGACCGGACTTTGCTATATTTTCATTTATGTAATTTTCCTTAGATCATTCATTGGAAAGTGGTCGTACTTTCATGTTTCTCACACGCAGAGGCCCTGTAGGTTAGCACACAGGAGATTAACCTTGGCAGGCTGCACCACGGGGCTGACCAAAGAGGAATTCTCACTGCAGCTGTCAGAACCAACACCCCTTAAAGGCTGGGGGCTGAGGTAGTCATTCTCAGTGCCGCACCAGGCAGCAGGTAACAGCAATGCCAGTACTGATAACTTCCAAATATAGACCTTTGTGAAACTGGCACTATTTTTCTTTTGTCCTTTTGCCAAGGCTCACTAGCATTGCAGCACAATGGTTGAGGTCTGAGAAATTCCAAAATAACTGAGTGTGATATTGAGAAGTGACATTAACAGAACAAGATAAATTACCATAAGGTGAAGCATCTTCTTCTTAGGCAGTAAACAGCACTAGAGCATGCCCATTCATGCTAATAGAGGAACACTTCCCATCTGTATAAGTGCACTAAATTCAAAAATATTTTGACCTTTTCATGTGTTTCTCTGTGTAGAAGCTTAAAAGGGGACAGGCAATGACAGATGGGACATCAAAGTCTACATCTCTGGAGCTATTTTATCTATGATACTTTCCTATTACCTGGAAGGCTTACAATGGGTAGAACACTTTCTATAGTCCCTTCACCAGCTGATAATGCTATCCAAAGCAAATTCATTCAAACAAGCATAAAGAAGCAATTTGCAAGATCCCTTATTTCTGCCTAATAGGGCTGTTCTTTGCAAGGCTCATACAAGAGGACTAAAGTTCAGAAAAGACAAGAAACACAAGGGGAGCCGCAACATCCAAGGTCTCCTCATAGGGTTGTACATCAAGATTTAGAGCAGCCAGATAAAGACAGCAGCATATTTTACAGTATATGCTGTACAAAATAGGCCTCACAACTAATCCAAGCACACACATACCCAGCCAGGGGAGATCTACTAAATAAAGCCACAAGGTCATTTCCTTAAAATAGAGCATATTAAGGAATCTGGTTGTTCAAAATGCACAATAAAACTCATAGCTGGCAGTAAGCAGAACAGAAATGAAGTCATGGAGGCTGGATTCCTTTATCAGCACAGGCCCTCTTATTTGGTCCAGCCAAAATAAAAGAGAAAAATGTTTTAAAACAGTCAAAGAGAAAATAGGGTTTTTATCTGGGGACTTTAAATATTAACCTGTGCTGAATGGGCTGTGTCCGTGCACCTAGACAGTGGTGCTGTTCTCTAGAACATTATCTCTTCCTACTTCCCAGGGCCTTACTTGTTCCTTTCAATTTTCTTTTTTAATTATGGGGACTTTAGGAATTATCTGGAGAGTTCAGAGAAGGAAAGCTTGCTGGTGTTGTGAATTCTGATATCACAGCAGTGGAATGCCACACACTTATTAGCCAAGTGTTTCCATCCATCTGTATACATGACTCTTCCCTCAAGCTAAGCATTTTCATAACCTTTTGCCCCTTCCATGGCATCATAGCTATTTAGTAATATTTACTTTTTTTCCCATCTTGTAAAATGTGTGACCCCATTGCCTTGCTAGTTCGTGGCTGATCCACACATAGATCAAATCAGACGCAAAGAGTAGTTCAGCCTGTGTTCCCTGACATACTTTTGTCTGAGTATGTTAGTCAATACCCACTAATGTTCCCTAAGGGAAAAGTCATCCAAATGATTAGGGCGGAAGAGGAGGTACTGCAGCTTTTTTAAGTTGTTTTCTGGTGCCTTTAGTCTTAGGCACCAGCCTCACAACTGAATTTTCTGGGAGAGCTTTTCTCTTTTGAAAACTAATGCCTTCTGGGCTAATGCTGAGAACATGTACTTGGAACCATATCCAACATAGGGTTGCAATTAGCAGCCAGTATAGCACTTCTGTTGACCAAATAACCAGCTGAGTTTATTGCTGAGGACCTATTCACAGTATTACCATCTACTAAAACTAGACGTTGTTTTAACTGCTATATGGTCTAAGCCAGATAAATTCTATTCTTTTTCTCATGTCCACTCACAACAACCATGAACACCAGCAAAAGGGTCAATATCTGACAACAAGGTAAAGACTTTCTTTAGAGAAGAGTAGAAAAGATTCGGCTTGAGTATTTACATCAGAAAGAAGACTCTGAATAAAATCTTATAATAAACCAATCCTGAAGGTACTTTTATCCTAATCTCAAGTGTTGAATGGCATATGAATAATTTCTTTTAACATATATATTAAAATGGATGGCTGTCCAGAAGAGTTGAATCAATTAGTCAGATTAAGTGGTTACACTATCCTAGTGACTGTTGAGAAATCACCATGTAGAGAAGAATGACAGTTTAAGAATATAGTTTGTATTTAGTCACATCTTGGAAAGTCCATATTGGGATGTGAAATACAGAAGCACGGTGTATGAATAAAGTAAATCAGACAGTAAACTCCCAGTATCTCTCTAGCACAATGGATTTTCAAGAGTGTGAAAAATTTCTTAGAAATCTTATGGACTTAAAAATGTATAGAATGAAGAGTAATACTGACCTGTAGTCCTACTTCTAACCTTGAACAGAAAGAAAAGAAACAGTAAACTTGGGAAAGTTTACAGAAATAAATGTTTTCCTAGAATACTTCTAAATAGTCTGGACTTCTCGAAATTTCTGCACTCTTTGGTAACCTTGTCTTGAGGATGAGTCTCTTTTTCTTCTATTAGAGGTCAGTGCTATCATGGCAAAGTAATCACTGGATAGTCACTGATTATGTAGTAAAATCAATGCAAATGAATACTTTTCAGGTAAATGAAAGAATAAGGAAATAAACGAAGAAATTTTATGTCTGGAGGTCATGTGTAGACATGGAAACACTACAGAGAATATCAGCAGTGGCCAGATGCCAGAAGGAGCACAGACTAATTATACAGAATTCAACACACATACTTTCCTGTCTGCATGGGTTCTCAGGTGTTAAAAACATAATTTTCAGTCAAGATGCTGGTGCTGCAGTTGGGATTTGAGTTTAGCAGTTCAGCTTTTTAAAGTACAGCCTTGTTTTCACAGGCTTCTTTACTGGAAGCTGCAAAAGAAAAACAAAGCAGTGGGAAGGACGTTGTAGAGAACAGGACCTGTGTTCTCCTCCACACTATATGACGTGCTCCCCACAACATGGCTGCTAAAAAAATTCCTGAGAAGCCTGAAGAAATTCAACAAGTGTCTAGCAAAATATGTGGGGATCTCTGCAAGATTCAGGCCAAGCATTGAAGCTTTTCCTCTTGTAACATTACTGCCTTTTTTTTTAGTTTGCTTGATAAAAACTGTAACCGTTCCTTTCTGGAGGGTTAAAACAATGTAAAGACCATTTAGACTGTCCATCATGTATGGGAAGCCTTGGGTAGGAGATCTGCCATGCAGGTTTGTATAGCACCTCTCCCCCAGCTCCAGCAGTTGGAAAGGAAACTGTATAGCACAGTACTGCAGACCTCTGAAGTATACTTGGTCTTGTCTCTCTCTCAACCACCACCAATACAAACACTACAGATCTGTCCAATTTGGAAACAAGAGTTCAAAAGCCTTTCCACTCTCTGTCTCCTGACTCCTATGCAGCTGCTAAGCTTGTGCTTGATATGTTTATGTTAAGAGTTTGGTGCAAACGGGTCTTATTTTGCATAGCTGTCTGAAAACGTCCCCCCCACCCCTTTTCAAAAATGGGCAAAACACCAAATATTTCTGTAAAGCTTTTAAAATCCTATAGTCTACAGAAGACGTTAAGTGTTCTAAAATAAAAATGAACATTTTCAGGGAAAGCCGTCATTTTCCTGTGGAAAAAAAAATGTTACATGTTAAAAAAACATTGAGTTTAAAAGCATTCAGATGATCGTTATCGCTACACTATACTGAAAACTAAGGAGGTCAATTCTGCATGAATTTTGTGGATTCCAAACACTTATAGGTTCCTTTAAAGACATGCCTAATACAGGCAGCATAGTGTAAATTCTTGATAGAAATGAGGATTAGTAACAGCATTGCACACATTGATGAGTTTGTAATGTACCTCATATTTATTTTGGTCTCAGATCCATCATGAGAAGAGAAAGAGCTTGCAATTTCTTGATGAAGTAATTTAATAAACGGGGTCAAAGAAAGTAATTTAATTAATGGCTTAAAGAAAGTATGTGGTAGTCATGCAGTTCTTTTATTCTGTTACACGATGTGTTCATTTTTCATGTCAAATGGTTTAACACGGCATGCCCCATTACTTAAACCCAATATGCAAAGAAGACCCAGGATCTCTGTGACAGAGAACCAAGCCACAAATGAATGAGTTCTTCCTTTGATATTTGGCATTGGGACTGGTAGGCACTTTTTCTTCCAAGTCTTTCTTCAACCCCAAATTATTTAAGTGTCCTTAGGCATTCTCTGGTGGGCAATACAGTATGACACCAATGCTTGCCCTAAGCAGTGCTGAGGGACCCGAGACAAGGTATGAAAGGGTTTGAGCCTAGCACGGCAGAACACCTTTCTCTAGACAGTCCAAAAGCCTGGTGGATGAGGACCACATGCAGAGCACCATCAGAGTGCCTAAAAGAATGCTGGATCACCTTAAGAAAATGACCCAGGATAATCCAAGGCCACAGATGGCTGGAATCTCAGTGTGAATCTACCCATTGACGTCATTAGGAGTATTCGTCTGCAGCATCAGTGAATCTGGCTTTCTTTAGCTCCGAGACCTGCAGACCTCTCAGCAGACACATTTAATAACCTTTCTGACATTTCTGGCCCATAGTTACAACATTTATTCTGAAAGAAAACTGATTTTTTCTTCATAAAGATTGCACTCAGAAGCTCCTGTGTTTCAGGTGTTGAAAATCACAGTCTACGAGGACAAGAAGTAATCCAGTGCTATTACCTCTCTTCAAACACCGTATTTATCTTCTAGTCAGGAAGGAAAAAAAAAAAAAAAAAGAAAGAAAAAAAAAGAAGAAGAAAAAAAAAAAAAGAAGCGAGACATCAGTGAACCAAGCCCCTTTACCTCTCAGAGAAGATTACATGGGAATTCATATGTCCTTGTATAATTCACAGATTCCTGAGTTCACATGAGCAGCAGCAAAAGAGGAAAATTGCTCCATATCCTGTAGAGAGGAAATGAAAGGTATCAGGAAGAGAAGAATGTGCTGTGTGGTGCGAAAATTCTGTTTTGATTCCTGATGCTAAACATCTGCCATATTTTTGTGTGGAATCACTTGACTTAGTGAGAGAATAGCATCTTCAGGATTGTGCAAAGCCTATTCCAGACCCGAGCTGTCTGAATTGGCAGCTGTGGGAACACCCACAGGAAGCTTGGGACCCTGGAAGAAAAAGTGTAGGAGTACATCCTGTGGGGATAGATAAAAGTCAGAGCTGGGCTATGGGAATCTCTTCAGAACAAACATGCAAATACAGTTTCGCAAGTCAAAGTCCCAACTGTTTGTTTAGGGATTTTTTTGTTATTTGTTGCTTTTATTTGGCTTTCACAGAACAGAAACAGAAAAAGGATCTCAGAAAAAAAAAAGATGAATGAAATCAAAACCTTAGATGTTTTTTTTATTGCTTGGTGTGAGTTCATATGGTTCATCTGCAGTATCACAGCTTGCTTTTTTGCCTCATGGTGGAAGAATGCCATAGCATACCTATTTCTTGTCCATCAGGTTTGCTTGTTGCTCCACGCACACACACAAGCAGTGCTAGCGCAAAGCTGCCCATAATTTCTGCACCGTCACTGTCTCCCAGACAAATTCCTCTTCTCATCTACATGAAATCTCAAAATTAATGACCTTGAAATTGTTCACAAGGAAGAGTAACGGTGGGAAAGAACTTCATCCATGTGTTAATGGATGCTACCAATAGCTGAAATCAATGTCATGCCAACAGATAGCTTCTCGCGAATACTGGCAGGTGACTGAGACCATCTGCCATAAGGATGCATCGTCCCTTATACTCCCATTGCCATTGTAATACGTTCATCTTTCTTCTTACCTTTATATGCCCTGCTGAATAAAGCTAGGTGGATTTATTTTTATCTTACCTAGATGACATTTTCATTTAATATTTGCGTCTGGCATTTTGCTCAGTCTTTGGGCCAACTGTCTGTTATTTGTACTAGTAATATCCTGCAACGCTGCTGCCCAGAGATCAATTACACATTGTGTCAATTATTATTTCTCTTTCTGTCTGGATGTTCCCAATACTTAGATCACTGGGAAGGTTCAAAAAGAGTTTTTAGTTGGCTTTCTGCCTGCTATTATTTTTGTGTGGTGCTTATGCTATATGTTATCTTGTTCTCTTCACTATACACAGCAAATAATCTTTTCAATCTCTTCTCACAGGGAATACGTTCTCAGATATTTTTGTTAGCTGCCTAGAGTTTCTTTCTAGTTCTGTGCCTGTCTTTTTTTAGATGAGGATACTAAAACCAAATGCAATAATCAAATTAAGGATATGCCATCTTAGATGCAATATAAAATACTCTCCATGTGATTATCTACCCACTTCTAATGTGCAATATTGTAAGCCATTTCTTCTGTCACGGGGCCACTGACATTTGCTGTGTTGTCCATGGTGACCCCTAGATCTTCTTGTTTCCCAACAAGAGTTCACTACTAAATTCAGAGCCCATTCATATGAAAGAATAAATTCATACGTTTCAATAATTTCAATATTCAATGTTTCAATAATTTCAAAAGTGCATTTCCATGTCCTTCTGTTGCTAGTTTCTTTAAAAAAAAAAAAAAGAGAGAAAAAATAGAAGACAGACAGACAGACAGAAAGACAGAAAGAAAGAAAGAAAGAAAGAAAGAAAGAAAGAAAGAAAGAAAGAAAGAAAGAAAGAAAGAAAAAGAAAGAAAGAGAAACCGCCAGCTCAGTAGAAGTTTAAAGAAGTAAACATTTTAGAAGTTATCATGCAGAGTGGAGAATTGGTGACCATCTCTCAAAGCGCCTTTTGATTCCCCAAATGCTGATGGGAAATATTCTGGAGGCACAAATAGACTGCAGATGTTGGAGAATACATCTTAGAATTCTGCTGAACATATTGCCCTACTGGGAGGCTGTGCCGAGTCTCCGGGGACATTCCTTTGAGAGCCCAGCTGATTGTCTCATATTGAAACAACATGTCCAAGATACATTCCAAGTAAAAGAAAATAGAACAGGGGTACTCTGACCAAATATAAATCATGAGGCTAAAGGGCAGTTTATCTTCCTTCTTTCTACCATTCCTTCTCTCCCCCAATGAATACTCCCCCGAGGGAAACAGACCACTGGGTAAATGACTGCCAAACATGATGACTCAGACATTAGGCACTGTCCCCAAGTGCTTCACAGATGGTGTCTGGATGGGAAACCCAGAGCTTTCGGCACCATAAACCTTGCTACTTTTTTTTTTGGCATTTTTTTTTAAATTCACTGCAGCGTTGCTTCTGATCTCATGTCAAGCCCTTACAGCACTGTTGCCCCCCACAAAGAATTCTGATCCTGACCTTATAACAACCAATGTCATTGGCACATAAAAAAGATAGGAAAGAAATCCTAGCAGACCTAGGGGAGTGGGAAAAACAAAGAGCTAAAATAAACACATTGCTTAGAAGATTATCTTGTGTCTAATAGGAAAAAAAAAAAAAAAGCTAGTGTATATTTAAAAGGGAAAAAAGTCTGCTCTAAAATGCAGGCATACTACTGCAAAGTACAGTGCATTAGCACAATTGCATAATAGTAGGTACTACGAAAGAAAATGTTCTCTGTGCAGTTTTTATTGGTCTGCTTCTTTTTGTCAGATCCTGTTTCATTCGGTCAAATCCTGTTTCTTTTAGTATGCTTTATGTTCCCCAAAGCTAGCAAATCTTGAGATGCACATCTGGACATGGGCAAGCCCGAAAGCAATGGCATATTTCTGTGCTTCTCCAGTCCTATATATTCATAGTAGACACTGGAAAAGTCCTCTGTGGAAAAAAAAGAGAAAAAAAAAAAAGACCAGCTATTTTTCCTGCCATGAAGAGAAGCTTAAGAAAAGCCTTGCAAAGGCCTGCAGATTATGCACAATGAATCAAGCTATCACAACTGTAAACAAAACATATCACGGGAAATGTGAAATAGCCCTTCCTCGCTCTCACACACATGCACACACATGCTTACACACACACAAACCCAGCTGCAAGGGATGAAAAAGGAGGAATTGCACATTGAGAAGAACCAGGTCCAACCTGTATTTTTTCTTCCTCTTCTTCTTTTTTTTTTTTTCCCTTACAGTTTACCACCGTTATCTTCCATTAGAAAGAAAAGAAGAATTGTTTATTCCAACTGGAGAGGGAAAATATCTACATATTCGTGTGTGATTCATTATATTTTAAAGGTTATGCAGCAATTCATTGAACTTCTCTGATTTACACAAACTTACCTGAGTAGCAATTCCATTGAAATCAATGTAGTTATTTGGACACGTGTATACAAGAGAGAAAAATCGGACATTTTGCTTCTAAATTCGAAGTGAAATGTCCCAGAATTAAGAGCAGCAACACTTCAGTCAGCCAATTTCTCTGTTATTTAACAAGAAGCCTCTGACCAGAATTGGTAGCACTGTTTGGAGCCAGTCTCCCTGAGCTCTGAGTTTTGTGAGCTGCACGGCCCCTTGCAGCACCCGGACTGGCAGCACCAGCACTGAGCCCCGCAGGGCTCCTCATCTGGGGACAGTCACTTGAGGGGATGCTTCAGAGTCATTATGCCTGGAAATGCATGCTTCTTCATGGCCACTTGGTGAACTGCTAAGAAACCAAGGGTGTAAATCAGCGGAAAACCAGCCAGGTTTCTGAAATGTGCCTGGCAGGCAGTTTTCAAGCCCTGCCTGGTTTTGGAACGAACTTTGTCAAAATTGGACCCTGTCCACAAAGGGCTTTGATGTTGATGAATCGGTAAATTCCAACAAAAACTTGTTTAGTCAGAATTTTTCTGACCAATGCTACTTCCTCCTTTTGCCAAGCATATTTACTGATTCTCAGACTTTCTGTGTGGCTCCAGGTGAAGGTCTTCCGCCGGGACCATCGCGGTTGCCAACCCCTGTGCCTTCACTTCAGGCACAGCCTAACAGGGGCACTCGCCTACTCGGGTCCTCCGTGCCACGTCCCCACGGGACAGCAGCACCGTGCAGCAGCACAGCCACCAGCAACCTGCTCCATCCACAGCCCAGCTCCCTTCAGACCTGCGTAGCTCAGGGGGCTTTGCCACTGGTGGCCAAAGTACCTTTACCTTCATTTCACAGATGGAGAAGCTGAAATACAAAGATATAACCAGTTAGGGAGCATTAACAGCAGCATTAAAAGGAGACTCCCAGTCTCTGTGATGCTTGGCCCCATACTCAATCCAACAGTCAGAAACATTGATTTCCACATTTAGACTTGCAGCTACTGCTGTGCACTTGAGTCCAGCGTGGACATGGGCAAGCCTGTGTGTGTAAAATGGGGAGGGAGGCTGGGAGAGAATCGGCCAAGATTATATTAATCAGTTTCCATCCCCGACTTTCAAAAACAATGCAGTGCACTGAGACGAGGTGTTATTGTCTGCTTTTAAGTGTACCCTCCCTTTCAAGTTTTTCTTTCTTAATAAAGTATCTGAGGTCATGCTATTGTCATCAGAGCTTGGCGAGGGCTCAGCAGCTGTCACCGTGGCAGCAGGAGTGTGCCTGGTGCCAGTCCCCTTTGTCACGACAGCCACAGCAATGTAAGGAGAAGGGCCTTGCAGGATGCAGGACAATACTGGGAAGGAAAAGGAGGGAATCCTCGACCTTGGGCCAGGACCTGGTGGCAGACTATTGAACCCGGCGTGTCTCGGCAAACCAGAAGGAGTAAAAATTCTTGGAAGCTGCAAAGGTTGCAAGTGAAAACAAAAGATTCTGGCGTGTAGGAAATAGAACAAAACATAGAGAAATTTGTTTTGTTTTCAGAGATAAAATAAGCAAATAGCACTCGGCTGGGGTCAGGCGTGCTGTGCCCTGCATGCAAGGCTGACAGCAGAGCAGAGAGCAGAGGGGCTGGAGTGAAGCTGCAAGCAGGTAGGAAAAGGCTCTGAGACTGTTTAAACCTTGTGCTGCAGGCAAGAGACACCCTAAAAATAAATAAATAAACAAACAAATAAATAAATAAATAGGTAAATAGATAAATAAATAAATAAAAAGGACAATGATGTCCCCTGATAGAGTCTAAAAATATAAAATCATCTATCCAACCAAAACCCTGATGATGTAATGCAATAAAATAAAATTTTCTTTTGAACATATGGCTGAGGCAACAGATAGAAGCAAATGAATCACCACTATTGAGAAGTGCCGGCTGAGTGATCGGAGAAGCCTGGTGTGGAGTAACCAGCGCTGATTTCCTTACACTTCACTTAAAGCCTGCACACATAAGTGGCTGCAGGAACCGATGCTGAGGATGGTGTTATGAGTCCGTGTAGACTTGTTAACTTAATAAACGTTTCACAGCTGACAAGTGGAGTATTCTGTCCTCTTTTTTTATCTGTGTTTGCATCAGCAACATCCAGAAAAGCTTGACTAGGAGATGCTCAGCTATATCTTTCCTGCTCACTTCTGAAGGTCCAGTCCAGAAATACTGGCAGATGCTAACTCACACCTAGTAATGAGCACCGTCTCCTTTGCACCAGAAGCCCCGACGTGCTGCCTGTGCCTGGCTTTCCCAGCTCCGTGGGTGTTCCTTTAGGACAGGAAGTGAAGAAATAAATCACATCTAAGCGCAGTCACCAGTGGAGCCGCGGGCTGGTGGGACGCTACCCAGGCTGCAATTTGGCAGGGATACCTGGGCCAGCACCCTTACATTTTGAAAAACACCGCGGTGTTTTAAATGACCACAAGTGGCCAGAACTTCAGCTTTATTCCTTAGCCAAAAGAAAAACACCTCCAGGAGGAGAAGAGGCCTGGGAGCAGTGGGCAGGATGCAGAGGGAAGAGTGCCACCTGCTGAAGCCACAGGGCTGCTTGGGGTGGCCTCGCTCCTGGGTCTTTCAGCCAGCCGGGTGGTAGCACACACTCGTACTGTCCCACTTCCCATGTGTAAAAGTTTCACCTTGAAAAATAAATAAATAAATAAATAAAATAAAAATAAAAGATAAAATATAATAAAAATAAAATAAAATAAAATAAAATAATTAAAATAAAATAAAATAAAATAAAATAAAATAAAATAAAATAAAATAAAATACAATAAAATACAATAAAATACAATAAAATACAATAAAATACAATAAAATACAATAAAATACAATAAAATAAAATAATAAATAAAAAAAGGCACCTCGACAGCCCGGGGGCTCTGTGGTGCTGCAGGAAGTTGGCAAGGGATGGGGTTTAGTGACGTGGGAAGGATGCTCGCCTGTCAGCGGACTGCTGGGTCACAGCAGTCCCAGTGCCAGTAGCCTGGCTGGCTGCTCCCCTAGGAGGCAACACATCTTGTTCTCTTTCTTTCTCAGCAATTTCACAGCTTCCAGACCCTGCTGGAGTTCGCCCTCACTCCACTCCTCTCCATTCTCAGTCTGCGAAGCAGCTCAAAAAGGGTGCTGGTAAAGCTCCCTCAGCTTTCAAAGGGAACAGTGAATCATGACAGGCTAAGGACACCGGCCTTTTACCAGCTCCTTTTGCCATTTTTCTGTCCTCTTCCTTGTCTGTATGTGACTGCAAGTAGCTAAGACCTGAAAAAAAAATTAAAAAGATGCAGAATTCTCCCCCTGCAGTCAGCCACCAGCTCCAAGGAGCACAAATCCAGCAGGACCAACTCACATATTCCCCTAAAGCAGGTGCGTTATTCCTCTGAACTATTTCCACCATCACAGCCCCCGTGCCTCCTGCCCCTCTCCAGTGTGATACCACTATCTAAACTGACAGAAAGTATCCAAAAGAGATGAGAACATCCCTGGTGCATTCAGTAACAGGGAGAAAGATGGAAGATGGAAGTTGGAAGATGGACAAACAGGGCTGGTTTTGCCTAGGCTCAGATATTGTAAGCCATTCAGGAAAGAATGGCAAAACCTCAAAAAGTATGCAGGAGGGTATAGTAGCTTTCCTAGGAGGGTCAGCAAATGGCATTCTCAATCTAGAGAATAACTCCAGTGCAGGGGAAGGAGGGAGAAACTTGTCCATTTTGTGGGCAACAGGGATGTTGTGCAGCCTGAAATGACTTGGGGAACATGTGTGGGGCATGGGGAGTTTATTCAGCCATGAGTATGGCAAAGAGGTTGACGTGGTAATCACAGATCGGCCATCCTTTCCCTTGTATCCTGCTTAACCTTATTTATGCTTGCCGTCTTTTCCACTTTTCACATTACTAGTTTTAAAACAGAGAGAAACAATTTCAGTTTCTCGGCTGCTCATAAACACTTCTACAACCTTTCTGTAGAGAAGAAACAGAAGGGGGAAGGGACAAGCAAATGTGGCATTGGCTTTGTGACTGTGGTTTTTGTTTCCATAAACCTTAGAGCACAAGAATGCATGAGATATTTACACAAATCTTTCCACAATTCCTGTGGCCTTTGGGAGCATTGCATTTGCATGACTTCACCACTGTGGCTGGTTTGTGCTTTCTCAGCAGCATTGCTTGCACCAGGGAGCAATCCTGGCCATTCCCAGTAGTTCTCCCTCTCCCACTCTCAGATCCGATCACACCAGTGCATGTTTAATACAAGCTGTGTTAATGCAGGAGTTCCTGTCCTGCTTGTTGTCCAGTTTCCCAGGGATGGTACAGGAAGTTTCCCAACTCATCTTGTAAATACAAAAAGAGAAAAATGTCATAGTCGGTGAAAGTGATGGTCGTTTATATCCTCAAGGAAATATCACGGGATAAGAAAGGGAGAAGGATGCTTCTGAAAGGTTACTGAAGTGAGGCTGAAGCAAGTTGGTCAAACATATGATGAAAAATGCAAAAAGCAGCCCAATCTTTGTACCAACAACTCACCTTATGTCCATTCACCCTCCATTGCTGGGTCGTGGGAAGTCAAATACCATGGGGACATCTCTAAGTGAATAGGCTACTGAACAAGAACTTGGCTACCGGGGCCTTGCCCTCTGCTGCCCTAATCAGTGACTTCCAGAAATCTCTCCATAACTCATTTTCTCAATCTAATAAAGTGATGTTGCTCAACCTTTGTAAAATGTTTTGACTCGGTGCATGAAAACTACCATGTTAGGACCAAGGCATCATTCTCACTAAATGGGAATATCAGCTCACTCAATGCACAGTGTGCTGTTGGGGAAATGAAGCCACAAGGTCTACAAGAGAAAACACAATGACTACAAGGGAGTACAGTCTTGCTCTTCCTCACTGTTCCAACTGTGACCATTTGACTGTGGCAGTCCCAGCTTCTTCAGCTCTAGCAGATACCTTTAAAAGGGAGTTTGCATCTTGGGTGTTTGTTCTGGAGGACTTGAGGGGAAGGTGAGTGAAGGAGAGCACACATCACTGTTGCTGTGGACTTGACAGGGCAGCCAGGTCTCTTGAGGCTGTGTTCAAAGAGATGCTGTGTTATCTCCTCCTGGCTCCAGCTGAGCCTGTGTGAGACCCAGCCTAGGGGCAGAAGTAATAGCAGATTCATTTGCAGGGGCTTAACACTTGATATCAGAAGCAGAGTGTAATGACATAAGGCAGAAGCATAACCACAGATGGCTTGTAAAAATTCAGCTTTGTCTCTCACAAGCGAATCCATAATTAAAACAGCAACTATAGTCCATTGTACTTATCCAGCAGGAGGACTTACTCCCGCTACCAATTGAGTCAGCAAGTTTCTCTATTTACAGTAATCCTTTACTTTGTCTTTCTTTCATTATTATTAAAACAATTTAAAACTCTTTAATGTCAGCCAAATGGTGTTTTAAATTATATTTTCCAGGAAAAAAAAAAAAAAACAGTTGAGTGTTCAGAGGGGAACACTTAGTTATGTTATAGTTCAGCCTGAGACACTCTGGTGACTCTTAGAAAGTGTTGAAATTGCAAGTTCATGTTGGACCAAGTGTTGCAGTAACATGGTGTTTCAACACTGTGTACGTCATGAACCTGTAATTTCAACACTTCCTAGGTCTTTTGTAAAACTCCATAACTGACCAGAACAAATGCAAGTTCCCAAAAAAGTCTAAAGCAACGTGCTGTACAACAGGACAGAAGGGAAAACCCATGTAATTTCCAGCACTGCTACTCTTACACAGGATAATCATTCTCAAAGTATGTTTAATTTGTAAAAAAATAAATAAATAATCTGTCATCCAGGATTAGTTTCTCTCACAGCAGGATGCTGGTCTGAAGACATGACTGGTCAGATCTGGTATGGTAACACCTATATTCCTCCAACTTATGAATTAACTTTTTCTTTGGTATCACAACAAATCCAACAGGAAAATACCTGCCTCATCCTAAGCAAAGGGTATTCACAACCAACCTCCGAAATTTGCTGTCCTAGAGCTTCACAGAGACCATAATAACACAACGTTAAACACAGGGATAAAGCATTCTCGACCAAAGGGAACCTGCAATTTAAAAACACAGCAAAATTTGATATTTAAAAATACACCATGGCATTATTTCAAAATACCATTCGTTATATAACTGGGAGGCAGCGGGGCAGGCAGGATCAGGGCTCTCACAGCGTTTATTTTCAAGACGAGGAGAGTACTGGATTTGTGCTCGACCTCCTCACAGGTTACACTGAGCTCGTTTGGGCTCACTTACAAAAGAAACCAGTTTTCACTTCAGGGAGTCACCGAGCAGCAGCTTTATACCCCGGCTTGTGTACGAGGCTCACGTGAGGAGACTGCTCCACTTGCACGGCACCCTGCGGAAGCCATCAGAGATGCCACCAGCAGGAGTACCTCATGGAGCCGTGGCACAGGGGACATTTGGTTATCTGTCCCTGAGGGCAGACAGGGGACTGCGCACACGTTTCACTGCTCAGGAACAGGGATGAAGTGAAATGAACCCTCAGGCCAAGAATCTGCCAAAACTTCGGCCTGGTGTCAGGATGAAGAGGGGCTCAAGTGGCCATAGGCCGCAAACGCTCCCCTCGTGCCCTGCAAAGCCTCTGTGAAGCACAGCAAAACAACGCAGATGGACTGGGAGTTGTAACAGCGCCTTTCCTTGTGTCTATCTGGCACTCCTCTGAGTATTTCGTGCTAATTTTAACATTTTGTCACTTGGGGAGGGGTAAAACAGAATAAATGTATTGTATGTATGGGGCTGTAAATATAAAGCCCCTGACATACCAGCTTCACTTTCTCTGCATCGATCAAAGTTGGAATAACAGCAGAAACAGCAGTTTTGGTGTTTTATACAGCCACAGTTCTAATTTATTTTTGGAGAACGTAATTTCTTAAGATAGCAGAGAACTTACTTGGAAAATCATGATAAATTATAATAGTCTCTCTTCTCCATGACTTCTTACAGAAGCTGCTTTTTTTTGGACCACTACAGTGTGCTGCATACTAGGAAGAAGGTACTTATAATAGGATTTATTTGTAGTTCTGAGCCAAAATACATATTGCCTTAGATGAGAGTCAGTATTATCACAAAGAACCATGCTGACTGTGGTTTAATGAAATTGGACCTGGGTGTCAGATTTTAGCTTGGTAAAGTTAGCAGCTGTGATGAATTGGACCAGAAATGTGCTGTGTAACAGGATTTCGCTGGAATCCTCATGAAAAAAAAAAAAAAAAAAAGGAAAAAAAAAAGAAGAAAAAAATATGTGGAATATGTCACGCTAACAGTTGACAGTGTAGCTGCAACACCAAACATTAAATAAATAAATTCCATACGTAACACAGGCATAGGAAAACTTTTCAGGAAAGCGCCTCAGAGCTGCATAGCCTTGCGTCTATAAATCTCCATTAAATCAGTTTGAGTGGGGCGAGTGTTAGAGACAGAGCTGCCAGAAATAGCTCTTTTCCTGCAAGATGTAGAAAAGATTACAGCTGAGATTGAGACGGCGGGGTGGGGAGGGAAAGGAGGGGAGGGCTGGGGGGAAGCGAGGCAAAGGAGTGGAGCTGGAGGAGGCGGGGGAGCTGTGAAAGGCATCTCATAAAAGTCCCATTTGTTGGAAGGCTGCAGGAAGTGGAGGCAGCTTTGGCACACGTGTCCATGGTGCTAAATTAACTGTTAACACAAATAATCAAAGTGCAAGGCCCATCAAGCCGCTGGCGCCAGCAAAACGAGGGAGCGGCCAGGTCAGCTCTGCCTCTCGAGCTAGCCAGCTAGCAGGTGGAGACCAACCAGGGACTTGACAGGATGGAAGTGCTTACAGAACACACTGACCCACTGACAGAGGAAAACACCACTGCACTCCTGCTTTCCAGCTATTGTGTGCGGAGTGAGTTCGGTGCATATTTTTATTTTGAATTTATTTATTACACTTTTTTTTTTTTTTAAGCAAGTCACCACAGTCGAGCACTCGGGCACCCCAGGATAGGCTATAGCACAGCACAGCCCTTGTTTGGCAGCAGTGGTGAAGGAACAGCTGAGCAGAACAAAGGAAGAGCCATCAGGAGCTGAAGCATCCATCATGCTCCAGCGCTACCCTTGGGAAGAACAAGTACTGCGCTTCAGAAATAGATGCTGAAAAGCAATATGGGCAGAGGTATTTCTGCCTACTAGGTATTGTAGCAAAGCAGCCACCCCAGCAGTGAAGCACAGAAACCCACTGCTGTCCACACCGATGTATGTATACAGAGTGGAGTCAGGCAGGATGATGGCACTCACTCCTGCTGAGTAGAATTAGTCTTGCAAGTAAGTAGGACTCCTCAAATCAAATTTGGACATGCTGAGGTTCACTGAAAGTCTCAGATGATCTCACTGTATTGTACTGTGGAAAGAGAAACCACTCCAGCTCTCACCCTGCTCCACTCTTAGTGAGATAGCTCCATGAAAAGGCTGCCTGGTGAGCAGCTCCCACCATGATGAAATGTTGAGTCTTGGACTAGGTTCACTGTCTGCATCGCTGAGCTGCGTGACACAAGACAGCTGTAAACCCTGTTTAGCTGCCCGGTAAAGCCAGGTTTACAATTACTTTGCATGACCAAAGATCTGGAAAGAAATCACAGTGCAATGGTGAATAAGGCCCTGGAATTACAGGGATCATTTTCCGTCCTTGCCAGGCTACAACACATATAGTTAGATGCTATTGTAAGTTACATTTATAACATATACATGTGCTGTGTACATAAATATTTACATCACACACTTTGGTTTGCTTTGGCTTTTGTTGGACTTAAAAGTATTCTCTGTAGATTCAGCTGCAGGCGCATATATTCACAAAAAAAAAATTAAAAAATAAATGAAAATAAATTAAGCAGTTGCAGTTGCAAGGCACCGAAACAAAAAATATTTATCATTGCTTCGAATAAAATACGCTACACAAAACAAAACCCAGAAATGAGCATTCTGAACCAAATTACTTAACGATTAATATGACACTTAAACAAATAATTTCAGTAAGGATACACATATTCAGGTCACCTAAAAAACTTATAATTATACCTTTGATTCATAACTGAAAGTATAAAAATCTAGTATATCTTTAAAAAGTTCTCATTAAGTTTATCCCACATGGCAAAATGTTTATAACACATGGCAAAATGCCTGACAAAAATATATGGGGAAAGTGTAATCTTATCATAGGGCATAGTCATTACTTTTGGTGAAAAAGTTACTAGTAACTAAAATGACAAACAAAGTCATCATTAAGTCTAGCAGTAATATTCACACATATCCTAGAAACAATATTTTAGTGAGGTTTAATTTTTTTAGGAAGTCTGAAGAAAACTGAGTAACAGAATAATTAAGATAATTGGGGGTGCTATAACTGTACCTTCACATATAAAAACAGGAAGCTTTACCATAGATTTGCAGTGCTTAGTATAATGATAGCAACTACATCCCTGGGATGTAGTTTTCCCTATATTGACCCATTCCCATAGGTCAATTTGACCTCTATCAGATCCGAAATCTGTAGTAGATCCAAAGATCTATCACAGTATTTTAGACCAGTGCCTTTAATATTGGGGATCATCCTTAGCTAATTTTGTAAACTTTAACCATAGCCAGCTGCATGATCTGTACATAGAAAATCCAGGAACATCAACAGCAGACATCTGATGTGATCTAAGGAACAGGTATAAAGATAAATTGCTCATAAGTCAGCTGGATTTGTGAAGACTTCTACAGGATAGGAAAATATAAGATCTATCAGGAAAAGAAATGGGGAGATACAGACCCAGGAAAAGAGGGAAGTAGAGAGAGAGGGGAAAAAAAAAAAAAAAAACACAGAGAGAAACGCAGAGAGAAAATAATAGTCATAGGCCAAAATGTAATATTACACTTTGTCCCCTTCTTGATAAGGGTTAAACCAACTTCACTGAGACCTTCCATGTGTCAAAGTCAGCTTGAGACAGAGAGAATACAGAAAATTTCTGCAAGTGGAGTGGGCAAAAAACTGAAAACACTGACTTACACCAGAAGTTAGCTGGCCCTCATTATATGTGTTGCTATCAAGTTTACTGCTACAAACACATTATGGCCCCCCTTAAAGATATCATTGTAAGTGAGTGGGTGGGTGGGTGGGTGCTTGCATGTGTGTGTCAGAAACAGCAAGTGCTGTCACAGCTACCTAATTAATGGAAATGTTGTAATTACTCTGAAAAATGAGAGCCAAGCACTTCC
Source organism: Anser cygnoides (assembly GCF_040182565.1). Classification (NCBI taxonomy): domain Eukaryota; kingdom Metazoa; phylum Chordata; class Aves; order Anseriformes; family Anatidae; genus Anser; species Anser cygnoides. The sequence continues at coordinate 119,589,752 of NC_089874.1, read as the reverse complement.
TGAGTAGGTAGGAAAAGAGTAACTGTAAATTTTAAAGACTAAAGAATCGTGGCTAACTGAATAAGAAAATGAAAATACAAGTCCAGTAAACAAAATGTGTTTGATAAGAAACCCTTTTCTGACACCAAGCCAAGCTTGAGAAAGAATGTCATTGTTACAGTTTGATAAAAAGTATTGAGGACACAAAGAAACCAAGTCAGAAAAACAAAGTTCCAGACATATAAAGATGAGATCGCTGCAAAAAAATCAAGATTGAGTAAGAGCTAACTTGGATCCTGTCCTACAACTCATAAATCCAGCTAAAATTTGTTAGAGTTTTCAGAGTATATTGTAGTTAGCGCTAGTTGTGTAATGTTTAGCACAGCCAGTTAAATAGCTATCTGATTTCCAATAAGCCTGTTCATAAGTGCCCCACATCCTGGGGTATCTGATGTTGCCTGCATCCAAGCTTTGGGGTAGGGCTCTCTATAGTTCTTGTCTCTGTTCTGCTCCTCTTGCTGCCTGTGGGACCTGCTGAAGTGTGGCACCACTTCATTTTGTCCTGGATTTCCTTCTGGCAGGTGCTCCAGAATGAGAAGAACAGTCCAACAACCAACTGTGAGTAAAGGTGGACATGGGGCAAGTAGATTTCCCTCTAAGTAATGCAATGTATATTACCCTGCTGACTGAGGAACCCACCACCACCATTCCATTTACATATTTACATTTCTGAATTGTCTGTCCTTTCAACTGTCAGGAAGAAATTTCTCTTCCCCTCTGTTCAAAGCAAAGACAAGAAACAAGACCTTCACTTCTGCTGAGGAAGGGGGAACAAAGATTCCTGCTTCTCTTTACAAGGACCTTGGACAAAATAGTTTAGGAGACTGCTGCTGGTCCAGAACGGGAAGGAAAACAGTCACTCCTTTACACATAGGAAAGAATGTCTTCTAGGCTGAAAGAATAGAGGTCAGACAAAAGGGGAAAGCAAGCCTGGGCCCATATGAAAGGTCTTAGACTGGGATTCAAAGACTGCTTTTTATTAACTATCATCTAAACATCAGGAACCCTCCACCAACATTTGAATGTGAAAATCAGAGAAGATCTCATTCCATTCAATTTTTCTGTTCTTAGTAAGACTCAAAATGTCCAGAATAGGAAATATTAACGCAGTGAGGCATCCCAAACTTTGACGAACAATGAAGAGAGATGCAGCAAGGGTTTACCAGAGACAAAGAAGTAGGTGGGTAGACACAGAAAAAGTATTCTGTGCAAAGCTACATTCTTCCCACTCTCCTTCATTTGTTTAAATCACTTCCATGCACCTTTTGCAAGCTGAACTCTAAACTCTCAAGGACACAGAGATATATCTTGAGAATATGCACTGTAATGTGCCCAGTACAGTTGGGAATGATCTGTGATTTGGCCCTTATTTTCTACAGAAGTAAAGAATATCTACTCTGCACAAGTCACAAGCTCCATATGACAACATTGTGTAATGTCCATCCCTAATAAAAGCTTTTACACATGGTCTCTGGCTACTGGGTTCCTGAAGCACAGGGATGCATGGACTGCAGAATTAAGAAGCACAGCTTGGGATAGAGACCATCAACCAACACACTCTCAAAAACAAACAAAATGCTGTGTTTTTTGCTGCTTATTTCAGTGCTTAATCTCCTTCAGTCATTTCCCAGACTGCATCAGTGAATTGATATAGAGGACTTCTTCTTCCACACAGTACTACTACATGCTTGGAAAGACCAGTAGCCTCCCAAATATCATGCATATTAAACTTGGAAGTTCTCAGACTTAAATTAAGTCCTTTCTCTCAACTTGTCCAAACAAATGTCAGTTCATACAACAGATCATATAATGCAAAGAAATTTCCAGATATAGATCCAAGCACATTTTTGCCAGCCTCATTCTGATACAGTATCAAGCAGCATCACTTGCTCAGACTCTACAAACAGTAGTCATGTTAGCACTGTATGGCACCAAAGCAAACTAGGCCTGCTTCCCTCCCCCTGTCCCCAGTGGGACTAATTATCTCAGCTATAGAGCTGTACCAAAGCTTTCAGGTCCTGAGATAGCTCATCTGATGGTGGTTCAGGGATGTCTACACTGCATTATGTTAAAGATGTGCACTTTTCATACCCTTCCTCTTTCTTATAGACACAGTTGCCCATAGATGCAAATCTCCTTGGATGCAATGAAAATGCCAGATGATAAATCTAACAACGCCCAGAGGTCCAACAGCAAGCCCCCATCTAGGCAACTTACATCCATGTGGTAGCAGAATAAGCATGTATCTCCTTGGTTCAGGAAAGCTACATAAAGCTTATTTCTCCAGTTTAGCTTTCTCACAGCAAAGGTGAAGTGAAATTGTCACACACACCTAGACCTGTCCAGAGCTGGAGGTATGCAGCAGCTAGAATCTTTAGGTGATGCAGATAGAAGCAAAAGCCAAAGTGAGCTACCTGAAAGGCAGCTCCTGACCCATAACAGACAGTAACACCCCCCAGAGTAGACTCACCTAAATTCTTATTTCCCCCAGGTCCTGCCAAGCTGTGAAATGCATTTCCCACCAGCCCTCCAAAGGCTTAACTACAAGAGTATTTGACCCACAGTCTTTAATGAATATGCATGAATACACACCAGAATGGATTTGGTGAAGAAAGCTTTCCCATTATTCTGAAATGGGTTCACAAACCCTTAACTACACAGGTTATAACCTTCAAAGAACTTATTGTTCCCCGTTCATCCCCATATTGGTACCCACAATGAAAATTGAATTTCATTTAACTTTGAGCTCTTATATCTTCAGCATAAATCCAAGTAAAAAGTGGTCACTGAGAACAGTCACTAGGATACTGTTTTCTAGAGGATCAGGTAGCCTGGCTAGTCATATGGGATTTCAGAATGGCTGATTGCAGACCACCATTTATTTCATTTCCATCTTTGAAACAGGCAATTCTCAAACTACTGACAAATAAACTCAAGAACTCCCTGTTTCATAATCCAGGTGTCCACCTATACTAACCCAATGTCATTTGCTGCCTTTGGTTTCCAGACTGCATGTGATCCTAGAGTCACACAATATGCACGAGTAGTTAATATGGCCCAAGTGGCCTTAAATAATCCTTTAATTTTCAGTTGTTATTAATCCACAAGAGGAAAGAACAGGCAGCCTGAACTAGCACTTTCTCCGTTTATTCTATCATGAACTGTTTTTTTCTCAATGGGATTGTGCACAAGTAGTAAAGATAGCTATGCCAGGAGAGGGGGCGGGGGGGGAAAGAAAAAGGCTTTTTACTCCTGAGGGCTTTTTCTCTTTCCTCATAGTTTTCTGCATGATATAGCTCCTCTTTTCATTGCCCAGCAGGGGATCCCAGAGGCCAGAGGCAAATTTTCCCTTTGGTCTTAGAGCATGCATGATGGATTCTTGTTTTAAGAAGACTTTATTAGTTGTTTGCTCTTGAGTATTATATCATCACCATTACAGCAAAGCTGCTCTCATTCTAAATTTCGTTTATTCTTTGGCACACAAGAGATGTATTGGGTTACACAGCTAACATCCCTTTATGCACCAAAGTCAAAGAAAACCTTTCCATTGGTTTCAGTGGTGCCAGATGAAAAGTTGTAAAGGTGTTGAAAAAATGATCTCTTTCGGGCTTAATTCTGTTTCCACTGGTAAAATTCCCTCTGACATTGACAGGAGTTGCTTTCAGTCCATTCATTTAAGCAGCATTTTAGAAATCATGAAACTATTCAGTTATCATATAAGCTTCTGCTTGATAAGGAATGCTCATAGACCTTGAATTCTGCTTATGTTTTACCTTGTTCAAAGAAGTTATCACAGAAAAATATTATTGGCTACTCTTTATATTTTCACTACTTACAGCTCATGTAAGTTACTGTAGAAATAGTGAAAGATAAAATATTTGAAGAGGTATCCAGTTAGGGAGTATCTAGTTGTTTTTTTTTAAAGAGCATAGTGTTTCCAAGTCGTTGATAAATAGAAACATTCCTGATGAGAAATTTCAGAAGTTAGGGCATGTACTTATGTTGGCTTATACAACTTTGTACTTATACTACCTTATACAGCCATTTTCAGCCCCATTTTTGTCTAAGCTTCACAGCTTGGGAAAACATACCCTAGCCTCATCTCAGTGCTTAAATTCCCAAGGATCATACAGCAAGCAAAAGATTTGTTTGATGCATTTCCAGTTTTGTAATAACACTGATGTGCAGGAAGAGTTCCATTATTCAAAAAGACTCTGTACTAGCCATATCCATCAATTACACATTGTTGTCATTCTTTCTTTTTGACTAAGTCTTAATTAGGACATTTATTCATGCACACAGAAAATCAGTCTTCCATATACTTAAGGTCTAGACAGAAGGGGCTTTTTCTTTGTTTTTTGTTGTTGTTGTTGTGCCTGAAGGTTTATTTTTCCCATCCCGAAATAGGTTGTGTTATCATTCTCTTCAACAAGTTCAAGAAACTACAACCAGGAAACTCTCAATGTTCAAAGAAGAAAAAAGGCACCTTTTATCTTATCTGCACTACGCATACTTTTAATTATGAGTCTGACATCATTGCTGGCAAAACCTTCATCATTACCAGAAAACTAACAAATTTGTTACAGTAGTGAGCTGCACGAAGAAATGTTACAGAATCTCTGTTTACAGACGTCAGCATGGAAGAGTTTGAAATCAAGAGTGTAACCTGATATCTCTCAGAATACCTACTTGAACTTTTCCGCTCCCTGGAGCTTGGTCATCCCTGTCAGCTTTGGAGACTGTGTGCAAGAATTCCAATACAAACAACCAGGTTCACTTTGCAAACATTTTCAAACATGAATGTAGATAAAGCCAAAAGAGCCGATTTCAAATTCTTTCAAGCTTGCTCTGTATACTTGATAAAATTAATTGATCTTCCCTTCAGGTCAGGTCCCTCAGGGACCAGACATTCCCATATTCCAGTACTTCAATTCATAGTACATAACAGAAGAGAAATGAAATGCAGGTTCTGAAGAAAAAAAAAATAAAACAAAATAAACAAACAAACAAAAACACATAGCTTTACACAAATATTTCAATAGCTATTTTAAGATGTTTTACATATCTCTAAGTTTGCCACTTGCAACAGAACGGGATCTAGCTTTCCCAGTTAGTTATTTGAATAAACTGTCCATATTTAGTAACCTTCTAATTTGCACTGAATGCCAAGTATTAATGCCTGATATTTGGGAATAATTGTTTCCACAGAAAGAGGGTTTGCAATATCTTTGAATTTCCTTTTCAAAGTTAGAGGGATGAGATCATTAAGGGAAGCCTGTGTCCTGTTATGCATAACAGAACACTCCCATCTGCCCTCTCTGCATTTGTACAGGATTCCTGTTCCTACACAGGTAATGCATACTGCAGGAGCCAAGAGCCAAACACTCCTTCTGTGTTTACATCCCAGCAGATGTTTAGCCATAATTTTCATACATGAGCACCTGCCATTAGACAAAGAGAAGATTTTTTGAACACTTAAGTGCTGTGGTCACCAGAAGGGCCAGCGATCACAGTGTTACACCTTACACTCTTTCCTTGGCCTGTGAGGCAATCCTGTGCTCTTGTGCCCAGCGTGAGGCAAGGCAGAAATGCTGGTACAAAGGCCCAAGAAGGCAGAATTAACAGCAGCCTCGGGGCAATCGGGACGGCACCGCAACAGAGCGGCAGGTGTTGCACTCATCCTCTCCTACTCTGCTGCAAAAGCTCAGTTTCTGTCTTTGCTAATTTTTTTCCGAGTTAATCATGCTTCATCTCGACTTCTTGTTTGTTTGTTTTGAGGAAGAAAGGCAACAACCTTCCTCATGGCTTCAGATACTGGCATCACACACCACAAGTGGGAATTGCTGGTTATTCGGCTGGAAAGGGAGCTGCTCAGGGAGGAGGGGAGGGAAGAGGGGCTGCAGAGATGGGGGAGAAGCACTGCATGATGGTTGCCACTGGGCCCCTCGAGGCCATTACACAAGCTCCTCCGCTCTCTCTAAGCACCACGATCTTCTCTGCATATTAAATAGAGTTGTTTTGTTTTCTTCGAGCTAGGATGATTCCTGCCACGTATTTGATATTAGAATCTCTCTCTAGTGGTTTGCAAATATTCGATCCCCTGGGGCTTGTGATGCTGGATCCACTAATGATTCACACAATGGCATTAATGTCATTCATGGTTGAAACCACATTTCCTTACCCTACAGGGTGAGAGCAAGATGGGAAGACTGTGGCTAACATTGGGAAGGGACTGGGTGGGAAATAAAAATTGAAGTATTCAGGTCAAAAGACAGTGGGTGGCTAAATAAAAATCCGTGATTTCTGATCCTTTTGGAGGTGGGATGAACAATAGAGATTTCACCCTCGAATGCCTGAGGACCCAGCACTAAAAAAATAGACAATAAATGACCCCCCAAGTGAGCAATTTAAAACCATTCTCTTTGAAAACAGTTCTTGAAAACAAGTTGGCAGAACAGCTAGATCTCCCCACAGCAATGCATCATGAAATCACGTACAAGGAAACAGCAGAAGCATCAAAGCATGCTTTACTAGAGCATGCCCTCAGTTGCTCTGTTCTCCCCAACCAGGCAGCACAGGCTACTGCCTAATGGCAGGGCCTGTGCGAGGAGGTGGGCAGGCATTGCCAGCTCAACGGTGGTTCAGACCCTTCTTGCCTTCGGGTGGGAAATAGGCCTCTTAATTTTAATTATTTAAAATAATCACAGCAGATTAAAAGAGGGAACTTACATTTAATTGTTAACGCGCATGCAAATGTTGAAGAAACATTTCCAAAAGAGCTTGCAGTGGTAAATGGTACAAGGAAGGTAAGAAATGACACAGGAATGCAGAAAACAACAACTTCCAGGAGGACAGAGGGGCGGAGGAAACCGACTGAGGCTGGCATGCAGGAACACCTTCACCCAAAACACAAAAAAAAGAGGTTGAAACAAAGGCAAAAGACAAAAAAGATCACTCAAGAAGTGCATTAGAAGTAGCTGCCTCAGGGAGATGCTTGGAGCACCAGAGCGATCAGCTCAGAAAAACATGCCAGAGAAATTTCCAGCAGAAAGGTCTGTTCCAAGGCTGGGACGGACCTAGGTGACTCAGAGGGCCTTTCCATCTCTGGGATGGAAGAAAAAGGAAAGATTTCCAGTTCTTCACAAGAAGAGAAACAACACTTGAATCAGATACCAGCCTAATAACCAAGGTGCACTTTCCGTACTCCCAAAACGTCCCGACTGAGAAAATATACATTGTTCCCTGGTTAACAAAACACAATAACTGTCAAAAGGGGGACTTGCGTCTTGATTTGTGGATATAATTTATTGCACAGGAGAGCCTCAGCCCCAGCGTCAGTTCTGTGGGTGCCAATCCCACCATGTCAGGATCTGGCCTTGGAGACGGCACCTCCTCTGAGCCACACCGCTGGCGTCATTTCCCGGTGAAGTCCCCTTACACCCACAAATCAGGTGCTGAAATCCCTTCGTGGGACAGGAAAAATGCTGGCACAGCTGACCGCCAATGCAAAATTGTTCCTGAAAATGAGAGGGACAGGTCAAAGCCCCTTAAAAAACCACCAAGTCGTGGTGGCTGCACAGCAGCAGATTATATTATGCTTAGCTAGTGCGTGGGTGCAGAGAACAAGGGACAGAGACTGTCTCCCTCAGTACGCGCTCCCCGCAGCCCCAGACTTAGGCGGAATAGAGAGGCAACGTTTCAACCTCAAAGCCACAAACAGATCAGGATACACTGGAGGACGGCGAGACAGATTTCTCTTTTTTTAATAAAAGGTAGGATTAAGAAAAGCTGGAGGTGGGGAAGGTGTAAAACAAGCAGGCAGGCAGTCCTTACTCAGCTCCCCTCTTCTATTCATTGCTCTGAAAAGTGGACAAGCCCTAGGAAGAAATAAGACACATGGCTGTGGGTAAAGGGGGGGAGGAATTAGAAACTGTAATTCAATCTAATATTTGAGGCTTGGCAAATGCACCTATGGGATTTCATGAAAACCCCCGAATCTTTTTCATTTTGGAGCAATTAACCAGATCCCAGCATCGCTGGCTCCAGTGAGCCGCTTAGCTCTCTGTTTTATTACCCATTTCCTTTCCCCCTCACCAGCACTAGCTCCCATCCTCGCACTTGGGAAAAAAAGAAAGGGGGGGAAAAAGCCCCACACTGTTACAATGCCACAAAGGGGCCACCACAAACAAGTGCCAGCCAGTGCATTTCAGAGCAAACACAGAACACACATAAATGAGGCTCACATTTGGATTAAAACGCTGTTGTGTTCAGGCATTTATGTGTGGCATAATTAAAAACATCCAGCCGTAATTTAATAGTTCCCACCAAGCACAGACATAAAGTCTAGCAATTTTTTCCCTCTGCATATTTAACCCTTAGAGACAGACGGAAGAGGAGGCGGGGGCAGGGGGAGGGGAGCAGGAAGCTGCAGGGAGACAGGGATCTTCTGAACACATTTTTTCCCCTTCCTTCATGTTACTCTGTTTTGCTTTTCACCGTCTTTATTTTTTTTCTTCTACAGGGAGAAATCAAATACCCTCTGGATGCTGTAGAAATAGGACTCACACTCAGAGAGCATTTCTTTAGTTCAACAGCGGTATGGCTGGGTATGGGATCCTCGGTCTGCAGAGGATAACATCTGTAGCTGGATGCTCTGATTCACAATTTGTGAAGACGCCAGATTTTTCAGGCTTAAAAATCAGCTACTAAAAAGACAGGCTAATTTCACCACCATTACTCACCCTGAGCACAGACTTTCTATTCAGAGCAGCCCCTCTAAATCAAAGGCAGCAGTGCGAGGACTACGCGCAGAGCAAGGACAGGCAGGACAAACCAGCACGAGGGGCACTAGGGTGGGTTCAAGGCCCTGCTCTGCCACATCACTCAGGACTGGATTTGCCAAGAAGCATCTCTAGGGGCATTTTGAAAAATGCCTAGCTACCAGATATGAGAGTAAGGCATCTGAGTAAAAATCCCCCCTGTACCACTAGAAATCTGAATGCTTTAGCAGTTTCCATGCCAATTCCCAATAGGCAGATTTGGGATGATAACATTTTTCTCCACCCCAAGGTATATGATAAAGAGAAAGGCACTGGGATGTGCTCACATGCCCACAGCAAGGAACAAAGTTTAAAAAGAGCAGAAAATCTGCCTTGTCTTATATTTCTAAATACTGCAGTCTTCGTTTAGGCAACGGTCCATTACCTTGACTCTTCTGCACAGCAGGATTTTGCTTGGGCAAGAAACACAGAATCCCACCCTCATTCTGGAAGAGTAAAGACCGAAGGCAACACTTTGTACGAGTTTATAATCATGGTCAAGTGTGTCCCAACATTTCATCAGCTGTATATGTAACAATTAGTCTAGGACCTTAAATCTGTTAGCCTCCAGAGACAGAAGAGTACCTATGCATATAAAAAACATATGATATTTCTATCACCAGCTGTTCAGCTCTACCCTTTCATCATGTTCCTGCCCAACAGAAGGTATGTGCAAAAAATACAGAGGGGAAAGGAAAAGGACTTCCAGAGGAATAATGTAAAACAGAGGAAACTTAGAAACAAACCTACTCTACACCTACAATTTTGAATTTTAAGATCATCGAGACCTCTCTTTTACCTTTTTTCACCACATCCAGGTCAATATTTTACTGGCATGAAAACTTGCAGAAAATGTACTTTAATCTTGTTGTCCTGAAGAATAAGAGAAAGTATGCAACCTATTCTCTCAGGATTATTGAAGCCAGCAGTGCTGTGAATTGTCCCAGCTAGGTCAGAAACAAGACCTCGAAAGTCCTGTTGCCTAATTGCAAATTAGCAATTAAGAAGCCTGGTGACGATCACAGAATGGTTCATAAGCAATATACAGAGAAACAAGCGGTGAAAGACAGCTTTCTAAAGTAAGTGAATTAATGAATGATAGAAAGCTATGACCAGCTCAGAGATATCTCGTTTTTATTATATGCCTGTCAGTAAAAGATAATGTGTCAACTCTTATGAACTATTTGTTCAGCTGTGCTACCATGTGAGGAGCGTCGCTGTCCTATTGTCAGTGTAACCAACTAACCACAGCTAGTCAGGTAGAGGAAAGGATGGCCTAGTGGTTACAGCCATAGCTCTGGACTTGTGAAAGGTGGGATCACAGGATCAGACAGTAAGTCAGGCTGGCAGGGATCTTGGGAGGTATGTTCGGCTCAAGCATATCTACTTGGTTGGTACTTCAGAGCACCCAGACACCAGTAGCTCTGACCTGCCAGGCACCACTTGGCTGTAGCGCAGTGCAGCATGGACCAACACAGAAATGCTCACTCAGATCTGGTGGCATTGCATCCCTGAGAGATAAGGTTTTCTTCCTAGGAGGGATGGCCATCCTGGTGTAACGTGGCACTAATGCAACTATACTGCTCCTGGCTCCAGAATTGTTACTGCTGTCTCTGTGCTCCACAGCTATCATGCAGATATACCCATCCCCTCTCTGCACATCCCTTTCCCAACAGTAAAGCCTTCCAGGCTGCTGTGAGAAAGAACAAAATTTAAGATTCAGACAGCCTCAACTGCTCCAAAAAGGAGACTCACGTAGGTACCTGAGACAGATAGCTGCGTGTGAGGGGGTCAGGTAAATAAGTTCCAAATGAAATCCCACAAACTGCAGCTCAGGACTACTGAAGTGTTGTTTCTGATTGCCGCTTTATTACTGCCTTTACAGCCTCTCAAATAGATTGCAGAGAGCATGGCATGCCAAGAAAGAAGAATGAGCCCCCCTGTCCTAGTAAAATCATGGGTCTCTTCCAACTAGAAATCCTAACCCTGATCTCTTTTTATATAAATAAAAGTCAGAGCAGGTCTTGCACTGTAGCATTTTCTTACAATGTCATTTTAAAAGTGCTCTGCTGCAAACCTCTCTGCAAATGAAAACAATCCGTCTTCCCAAAGAAACCTGCAGAGTGTGTAACTTTTCAGGCAAGGCAGGAGTGGGTGATGCTGAAATGAAGATGGAACAGGGTGACACCGTACACCAGCCCTTCGTGAGATCTGTTTTCTGCATACTGACTCCTACTAATGAGAAAAAAGCTCCACTTTGTCTTAAACATCATGTAATCGAAGACAAGAACATCTAGCTGACTACGACTGCCAGCAGCACTTCTTTTCTTCCTCTTTACCTCCACGGGCTTGCACAACACATGTAATTCAGACTGCTGACACAGAGGCACCCATGCAGCTCACAGGCAAATCTGCCAACCTGCTGCTTTTGGAGTGCTGCTGCAGTGATGAAGTCCCAAGCGCGCAGCATAGGACAGTAACGTTTTACATTGCACGAAATTATGTCATAAATTTTCCCAGGTAAAAATACTCAGAAGGCACTAAAAGTGGGGAAAGTCATAGAATGAGCAGTTTTTATGTTTTACGGAGTCAGAGCTGATATTCTGAGGTTCTAGCCAGTCCTAATGGAAAAAGTTTTGTCATGATTTCAATAATATGGGCAAACTGGAAAACTTCCTTTTCCCCCATTGCTATTCTGATTTACCTTCCACTCCCTACACCATCCACGCTCATTTTAACGCAATAGATTGAGCCTATACATAGCAATAGAAAGGTGCCAACAATGTTTTAAAAGACAAAAGTGATCGTATCTGCTCTACACGTCTTCTGAAACTGCAGCGCCCCGACACCACTGTAAGGAGAAACGCCTCCATCACGCAGGCTGAACCTGTGAGCTCAGCTAACAGTACGTCATTATATAACCCACTTGCTGCTTGAAAGCTGCATCACCACCAAAACGCAACCACTTCTGGGCTGGAAGCAGTCAACTGACTCATGTCTTGCTGCACAATGGTTACTGTGGGACGTAATTATAGTCAAGAACTCTGCAACAAACCACTGCTCTTAGGAAAAAGCATAGCGGCTTCTTTAATGTCCACGCAGAGCAGACAGGGACTTGGAGTCCAGCCCTGCAAGCTTGACTAAGCACATTGGGAAGTATGTGAGCCATGCCATGGAGCTTCCTGGCACAACGGTGGCAGAAAGTATGACAGAGCTGCAAGGGGCTGGGTTCACACTTAGCGTGTGGCCCCCCGGCACCGGGACGCAGTCGGTACGACTGCAGCTCCTGCTCATTCGGAAGGCCCTCTCCCTTTGCCAAGCTGGTAACAGTAAAAATAGGAGTCGGGATCCAAGGTTTGAAAGAATGAGCCATTGTTTTTCCTAAGGCCACGTTAAAAAAATAATAATCCCCCTATGTTTTTCTCCTGCGCTTTGCATGCTAGTCAGAATGCACTTTCCTGGGAAATGCATTATAATAATGGGCAATGTTTAGCATCACATTTGAAGTAAGCACATCCCAGTGATTAAAATCCAGGCAACAGAAATAAACACATCAGCAGGACATGCTGCACAGTACTGAATTGGGACTTCTTTGTTTTATGACTTTCTTGAACGTTAAATACTGTGTGAGAAAAACATTGTTCGAACTAAACCATCTGTATTTGGTTTCTTTTGAGTGCGTTACAATCATCAGCAATCATTTTAAGCCTAAAATCAGAAAACCTGGTCATACTTGTGGGAGACTAATTGTGGCAGTAAAAGGTGGCTTATGTAGCAATAGAATTGTTTTATTTATTTTTTAAGTGAATTTATTAGAAACCCATTGTTTTTAAATGGGGCTACCCCATGTTAAAGTGGCACGGACTGTTATGTTAAGCTGAAAGAGAAATGGCTTCCCTGTAAACAGTTTTCTAGATATCGATGGGTTTTTTCCACATTTCAAAGTGGGAGGAAAGGTTTAAATTACCAAAATTTTCAAAGCTAAAGACCTAAAGCAAAGAAGCAAAAAAAAAAAAAAAAAAAGGAAAGGAAATAAAAAAAAAAGGCCTGGAGTTCAAGGCCAGCATTTTGCTTTGACAATTTCAAAACATATCTTTTCAATATGACTTCGTAAATATGCTATTAAGTTTAATTTTCTAAACAAAAACTAAATTTGAATGGGAAAGCCATTTAGTTAGAAACTACCAAAACATTCTGACAGTTCCAAAACTTTATTTCCACAATACTTTTTGAGTCAAGATATTTGTGAAAGCCAACCCTTTCCCACAAACAGTCTCAATTTCTGTGAATCAGCATGTTCCGTGCTTGAAAACTTTATTGCAAGAATGACACAAAGGCTCCCACCTCACAAGACCTCTTTTCCAAGCGCCTGTTGTTCCCACACTCTCCTGGGAGCTGCCACTGCAGTGAGCACGCCGTATTGAGGTCCTGCCTATGACTGAGGCCACGTCCTGCTACTGACTGCAGTTCTGAACCCGTGTGAGATAGAGACCACCGCGGGCAGGCAGAATTGTTAGGGGCTCCCACACGGGTGGTATAGCAGCGTCTGTGCCACCCCATCAGACTGCTCCAAACGGTCTGCAGCTTTTTTTGCTGCTGGGGCAGGGAAAGCGCACGCAGCCCTGCCACAGCTCAGGGAAAGGATGGGAGAGGGAGGAGGAGGCAGGGAGAGAGCAGCACTGCCGCATGCATCTCTTCAGGAGGTAGAAAGAATGAAATTAAAAAGGCTGGAGGCAGATCACGGTCTACCCTTCATCCTGCTACCCAGCAGAAGACTTCTGTCTCTGCAGAGGTCTTGTACATCTCCAGCCAAATCCCAGAATCTAACAGAGAGGAGGAACATGGGGTAAGAAAACCACTGCACCTGCAAGCATCGCCTCACCCCTACCTCTTGGGTAAAGTTTCAGATCCTTAAGAGGTTACTTGGAGAAAGAAGATCAGCAGGAAAAGGAAGCAGCTGGCCATCCCACCCACAGCTCCTTGAAATCTCACAGCCCTCTGTACAAAAGTACATCGGGACACCTGGTGATATCACAATTTTATTTTAATCATCCACACTGAAAAGTACTCAAATGGTCTCACCCATCCTTCATCCCACCTCTACAGACAAAGTAACTCCGGTTTCCAGCTCATCCCCGGGCCTCTCTGGCCAAGTCCCTGGCCTGAATGCCTGTCACCCCACAAATGTCCCTCCAGGCTCCCCAGCCCTAGCGTCAGGAAGATCCTCTCAGATGACCAGTTCCTCGTTCCCTGTACCAGAGTTAACAGCTGCTCTCATTACTCCTGAGCTCTGCTCATGGAAATCCCAGCCCAGACACAGAGGCTGGAAAAAAATGCCTTAATCCAGGGTAAAACTTTCTGCTCCGCACATCGGATCTACTCAGGTGCTGAACAAGTGACGAGCTTGCTGGGTGTGCCAGCTCCAGCCTTAGCAGCTTAAGCAGCTGAGCTGGAGGCAGCAAGAGGCGTGCAGGAGCTACAGGCAGCTCTGTACCCAAACAGGATAAAATCAAAACTTGGTTTCTATGCTGCATGCAGGAAGCCTGCCCAGACCACTCCACTCTTCCTTTCTCTGCATTAGGGGGTTTCTGTGTGTCTTGGGTGATTAAAGCCATCCAACCTTTGGCCTCAGGCCTCGTAGCTCCACCCGAGGTATGTTGTAATTCCCTAGAAATGCACTGCTTGTCATGCTTTATTGTTTAATTACACTCTGGTTTTACTTTATTGATACGTCTGTTTCTTGACTAGCTACATACGGGCTTTTTATGCCCCTGAAGGAAAGACTGGGAATGAAGATGCCCTGCAACCACTGCTGCTGCCGGAGCTGTGCTGCTCAGCACCTGCCTTCTATTTGCCTGCCTTGCTCACGTTCCCACTAAGAGAAATGCAGCCTACCAATTAGCACAGTGCCAGCAGCAAAGTCTACATTTTTCATATTGGAGTGAAAAAAGAACATCCCCAGACTCCCAATTATGAGATATCCTTTACAACATCTTAGTAATCCCTTAAATAAACAGAAGCAAACAAAAAGAGCAAGGTAGCACTGCATTTGTTGGATATATTAGTTTTACCATTTTGATGCAAGGAGGGAGGTATTTTTCTTGGTAGGTTTTTATTCTAATAAGTGACATCAGCAGATACTAAAAAGAATGAATCAAAAAGAGATCTAGGATGTTATTCAGAAGAAAAAGGGAAAGGGGGAAGGGAGGGGAAGGGAGGGGAAGGGAAGGGAAGGGAAGGGAAGGGAAGGGAAGGGAAGGGAAGGGAAGGGAAGGGAAGGGAAGGGAAGGGAAGGGAAGGGAAGGGAAGGGAAGGGAAGGGAAGGGAAGGGAAGGGGAGGGAAGGGAAGGGAAGGGAAGGGGAGGGGAGGGAAGGGAAGGGGAGGGAAGGAGGGAAGGGAAGGGAAGGGAAGGGAAGGGAAGGGAAGGGAAGGGAAGGGAAGGGAAGGGGGAAGGGAAGGGAAGGGAAGGGAAGGGAAGGGAAGGGAAGGGAAGGGAAGGGAAGGGAAGGGAAGGGAAGGGAAGGGAAGGGAAGGGAAGGGAAGGGAAGGGAAGGGAAGGGAAGGGAAGGGAAGGGAAGGGGGAAGGGAAGGGAAGGGAAGGGAAGGGAAGGGAAGGGAAGGGAAGGGAAGGGAAGGGAAGGGAAGGGAAGGGAAGGGAAGGGAAGGGAAGGGAAGGGAAGGGAAGGGAAGGGAAGGGAAGGGAAGGGAAGGGAAGGGAAGGGAAGGGAAGGGAAGGGAAGGGAAGGGAAGGGAAGGGAAGGGAAGGGAGTGATCTGGACAGTCATTCACAGGTCTAGGAATGAAGTCTGTAGCTTCTAGAAGTATGCAGTTCTCAGGATGCAGGACAAGCAAGGCAGCCTGATGTAGCTTCTTTTCTCAAAGTTTGGCCCAGCTGAGCACAGACAGCTGAGCACTACCACATCCGCGGTAGTACGAGACAGGCTGACAAGGTAGCGTCCTGTAGGAGGATAATTATTTCCACATAAGAATCCCAAGGCCATTACTCATATAAATTCCCATGGAAGTTAGTTGAGCAGAAGTTCAAAGAATTCCCCCCAAAATATGAAAGTACCAGAAGGGTATTTACAGTAAATTGCAAAATATTATCAAAGTTGGATGGTGTGCTCTCATCCTTATCAGCCCTTCTGATCCTATTTCTCTCTACATTTTCCTCTATCTCAATTAGTTGCAAGAAATCTGTCTTCGTAGCTGAGCAATAATTTCAAATAGGAAACTGCGTATTTAGAGATGTGTCAGTAAGGAGGAATAGCAAGCACTCTCTGTAAAAATCCCATACCTCCTTTCATTTTTCCCTTTCAGAGACAGGAATTTGCCATTTGGAACCAGCGATGTCTTTCTGTTGCCTGATTCTGGGTCCCAGTTGATCAGTATTTCCCAAAAGTTAGCGCTGCTGTGTAAGTGTTGCACGTTAGACATCGAAAGTTCAACAATAACAGAATTCTTTCTGTTTTGGCAGAGCTTGTCTCAATTTGGAAACTTTCAGCCTGAGCTTGATGTCACTTACAGCAGTCAGCGTGCCCATCCAAAGAAATAATGTTAAGTAAATAGAGTTACTCCAGCTTCTGCTAACACAATAGGCACCCGTACCTGTTTCCAAAACTTTTGGGAGACAAGGAGGAATAAAAAAGTGATAGAGATTTCACTGTCTATATAGGCATATACATGCAACAGCAACATCTCAAGCTCGGGGAAAGTCAATTGTCCTTATCCTCATCAATTCTGCCAGAGCCTATAGAAACTATGCTGACATTAAGGAAATAATAATAATAACCTTGACGATAAGGAAATAATAATAATAACCTGGTCCTTTTGGCTAACAGAAATCCTTCTAAGTGTGAAATTGCCAAACACGAACCAGAATGCTTTTGTGAGCCTGCAGAAAGAGAGTCTGAAACAATAACTGACAGGGTGTCTCTCCTACGTTAATTGTTAACTCAAAGGACTGCCTCGGGACATTGAAAATGCCCATGTTGTTAACTATTTATTGCACAGGAAGGAGGGAGAGACATCAGCCTCCCTCCTCAAATCCCAGAGAGCATGGGAATGAGAAAAGAAAGCTAAGGTAACTGTTAATAAAATGCTGGCTAATGTGCATGACATTCGCATGAGAATGTACCTCTGTTCCCCTCCCAACAGAATATTGTGTCCTCTTTTCACTCTACATCCTCACTCTTTGATCCCTAATGAAAGTTAACATTGAAATATTGTCTTCAAGCTACTGATTTGCATGAGAAGTGTCAGTAGCAAATTGATTTTGACAGTTAGTTTGTCACACTTCAAATAAAACATTATTAGACACCATCCCATACCATTGCATGTCAAGAAAACCCCTAAGGATTATTGTCCATTCAACGAACAAAGATAACCTTACATGCTAAAAGATAGTGAAATGGCTCCTTATGTATTTTGGGCTGCTCACTAGACAGTTTTCCTACAAGATTGAATTTTCTTGGTAGTTATGGTATGACACATCAATCACAGAACTTTTTAATGTATAGCCAACTTGAGGAGTCTGTGAATCCTACAGCTGTAGGGGATTGGAGAAGCAATTTATAAATCTTCCAACTTGATTTTTGAGGGGTAAAGTTTCATTTAAACAATTTGATGCTTTCATCACCCTTTGAGTCTGATTTTTTTAATTGGATTGGCTTCCTATGAAACCAGTCAGTATTTAAGTAAATGAATAGTTACTCACTGGACCCATTATGAATAAGAAATATATCATATACTTAAGGAAGTCAGTGATGGTTTCTGTTTAGTTCTCTGTCCTCCTCCTATTCATTCCTAAAATTTATTTGTCATTTTGACTATCTGTGAGCTAAAGTTTACATATGCCTGCCTGCAACTATTTCCAAGATTTCTTCCCCAAGCAGTAAACAGCTAATTTAGAGTCTAGCATCAAATAACATATAGTTGCCGCTGGTTTTCCTCGCTAAACAAACTATTTCACATTCATTAACACAGAATTTCACCCGCCATTTTGTCTTTCAGTCATTAAGTTTTGTGATCTTCTTCTACTGCTCTACAAAGGACTTTCCTGCCTGAATAACCTAGCCTTGTCCTTCATCTTCTTTTCATAAATACTCTTACGTACCCAGACTAACCTAGTAAGATGCTAGTGGAAAACTCCCTTTATTCTGCAAAATTATTTTTTCATTTCCTACTTACTGAACATCACCATAATTTTATAAGAGTGAATGTGATGATGGCAGATCATAGTTTTTGGAGAAGCAGAACACAGCATCCAACTGCCCTACATTGACTTCTTCAGAAAAAATGAATTTGTGAAGCAGACCTACAAAACCATACCAGTAATCTTTCATCATACACATCTCTGTGCCAACTCACATAATCTGCATTACATAGCTTCTATCAGTCTGCCTGCCACAAAGCCAGTTAATCTAGACCAGCAGCCCAAACAACCACTTTCCATCCCTCTACTACCACCAGTTAGGATGTACACAACACTTCATAATTTGGCAATCTCGTATTTGTATCATTTAAACACCTGGGTACGCAGCACTTGTCTGTCTGCAGAATTTGGTAAAAATGGTGCTATACTCATGTTAACAGTATTCTGTCTCAATCTGAATACATTTCCTTGTTTCACCTCCTGAAATAAATAAATAAATAAATAAATGTTGTAGAAGCTATAAGCTCCTCCATATTGAATATCAGTACAAAAAAGCTTTGATATTTTAATGCTATTACATTTATTTCTTATACTGAATCTAGAGATATTCCAGTAGAGTTTCAACTTCTAATGTATTAGAAATAGAATAGTTAACTTATTTACGTTTCTGCTTTTGACAAATTTTTCTTCAAAATCTTCTTGGCGTACTTTCCTATGATTTGACAGGCAAGTTGTGAAAGTTTATTTTCTTATGCATATCCATTATTTGGAATGACTTCCACTTGTTGAATTATGTCCTTTTATTTCTTTTACTCTTTTTTAGTCTGTTTGGAAATGAATTTACAGTGAATGAACGCTATTTAGCAAACTGTCCCTAAAGCAACCCTTTATACTTATACATCATGGCATTTCAAGAAATATACCATTTGGGACGTTTAAGTTTCCTTTCAGAGAGGTTTCCTCAGTTTTATCTAATATCTCTGTGGCTTTCTCATTCCCACAAGAATGTTGGACTTCAGTACATGGCGATCACTATTGCATTGACTCTTTGGCAGTTACCTTTTAGGCCATGTCCTGCACAGTAACTCAGGACTAAATCAAAAGCTGTTTCTCCTCTTTTGTGTTCTTTGGCCATTTACTCTAAAATTAAGTCACTATTGGTGTCAAAAAATAAAAAATAAAATAAAAAATAAAGCTCCACATCTTAGCCCCATGCGACATTTACACTATGCATACAGGAACAATAGAAATTTTTCATTATTATTGTGATATTTTACTCTTTCTTTGCATTACATGTTCGTTGTTAGTTGCCCAACCAAGTGATCAACATGGTAAACACAACATTATAATGAATCCATCAGCATACAGTGATACAATTAATTTATTCAGCTTCATTGACCCTGATTTGTAATGGATCATGCTACTTCTCCACCAGCATTGTTATTCCTGTGTTTTCTATTCTAATACTGTGGTGGCTTCCTTTGTTCTACCTACTGGTATTATACACTAATATAATTTCTGAACTTCTAAGTAAGCCCAACACAAAAGGGATGCTTCCAGAGGTTGGAATTCCAGGCACTGTTTTCTTCACAGAAAGGTATGCCCCACAATTTGAAGTCAGAACCTGGACAGTTTAAAGAAAAAGGAGGGAGACAGTTTTCCTCTTCTACTCTACTACCTAAGACATGTCTCTCAACACTGCAAATCATCACATTTTAGCATTTTTTTAGCACTGAAAAGTTATTAACATGGTTGCTTTTCCTGAAGAGAGCCTACCTTTTCATTTAGAAATTAAATACAGGAAAAAACTACAGACTATAAACACCTCTCATTCCTGTCAAGTTACAACCCATTTTTAACAAGGCCTATTTGACAGAAAAGCCAAGAGGTAGTGGTAACTTAAAAAGGAGTAACAAGTTCCTTTTCCGTGGTACAACCTAGAAATGCATCAGAATCCACTATCTCCATTTGGACTGGCCTCCTCATTACACAAATTAAAACTTCTGGTTGATTTACAGCACATAGCTTTTAGAAAGATAAAAAATCTTGTTTTAAAGACTTCCTGGATAGATAGTCCACTATAATATACCTTAGCAATCTTCTAATAATTACCCTTGCTTAACTTATTTTTCAATTTATTCCCAGGTTAAATCTGATTACCTTTAAATGTTCCATCTTTAGATTTTATAAACTCTCTCTGCCAAAGTAAAGAACCCTAAAGTATCACCTACTTTACTCAGGCACAAATTAAAAAAATAGAGATCGAGCCCTCTTTAGCCTCTTTTTTTTTCTGCACAGACCAAGTTGTGATGCTTTCCTGCTGTTGCACTGAAGAAAAGGAGAAGCTAAAAGGAACCAGTGCAGAATCACTGGGAGTGAACATGAACAATGATGATGCCAGTGTTGAATTTCTCTTGTTTCCCCGAGGCAACTACTGTCCCAGTGTCCCATGATGCAGTCAGATGTGGATCGCACCCAAATCTTCCAGCAGCTTCAGTAAGTCCTCCAGGTATCAAAGCCAAAAACAACATCATGGGTGTGTCGGCTTTATTAATGATGATTCAAATGATCACACAAAAGAAACTTTTTGCCTGGCTCAGCAAAAGATTGTTCGAAGACTTAAATCCAAATCAAAGGCATGGACATCTTTGTTTTACTATTAAGTGTTGGCCATTAATAATTGCTTATATGATTCCACAAATGAAGGTTGCATTTAAAAAAAAAAAAAAAAAAAAAAAAAACAGGATAAGATCTGTTCTTTACGATGAAGCAATTTTAGCAAAACACCTGCAAAACAGACATGCTTCTGCATTCAAGGAAACTAGTAATGAACCTGGCAACCTAACAGAGCAGATTCTGGATATAAAAACAAACACAGGATCTCATTTCCCCCAATCTTATAGCACATGTATTACGTGTACACGTGAACAGGGCATCTCCACTCCATGGTCCATCATTTAAATAAAAAGGACACCTTTCAGCTGCTGAGACAACACACGAGCCAATTAATAGCAAGATTTTTTTGACACTGTCTGTTAAGAGACTCTCAAATGCACTCCTATGCCTCCTTCTCTGGGCTCTGAAAGGAGGGTACTGACTTTGAAATCTCCCTTTACTGCTCTGACCATCATGCAGGTAGCTGGGTGAGAAGGAAGAGATTTCAGGAATAAAGCAAAGTGAAAGAGCAGTTCTGGAGGGCCTGACTGGTGATAAAGATTTTGGCTTACAATTTCAGGCTGTGACCGGACAAACAAGGACAGTGGTTTCAGCTGCATTTTTCTAACAGACATCACGTACTCAGTATGCCATAAACAAGAGCTGATTCCAGGAGACCACCTGCTGAAGTCACTAAGGCTTTTCTCCAAAGTAAGGACTAAACAGGAACTGCAAGATGGATCTAAGGTGCAAAAAAGGAAGTTGGACTTACACTAACCGATAACTACAAAATCTGTGGATTTGGGGGGAAAAAAAAAAAAAAAGGTAGAATGTATTTGGATTTATAAACAAAAGGCGGAGAAACTGCAGAAATGTACCACAACCAAAGAAATGAGCTTAAGTAAAGTTTAATTTCTCAGTAGGAAAATATGAAGTGTACTTCCTTTTCTACCAGTCACTACAGTAACCAACAAATCAAAGTGGGCAAAATGTCATATAAGATCTGTGCTGTTTATTATCTCTTTAAAAATAGCCATCCACAAATAAATCCAAATCAAGTTTCCTATTGCTCTTCATCAGCAGGAGGGCAAACTATAAGACTGGGAGCTTATCATACGTTATTTCCCTGCAGTGCAGGTGGTCTTAGGTTCCTGGCCTTTTGTGCAAGCCAGACCAGCATATTTGAGACTGGGAAGAATTAACACCACTACAATGGTCCAGAGCATTGTTAGCTACACCTAAAGAAATGGATCATATTTCCAAGTTACATTAAAATACATGAATATTTCATGGCAACGTGTAGAGTCAGTTTAACAAAAATCATCAGTCACCACAAGGCATACTGTTGTTTTCAAAAGCTATAAACTGGGTAAAAAAATACACGGTAAGAACATGAAATTCAGCCAAGCAAAAAATCATAACCAGGGCTTCAGAAAACTCTCCTTAAGACAAATACCTAATTTACAGAGCTCAGAGATACTACATTTCTCTGTTAATTATCTGCTCATAAAAGCCTCATTCTGCTTCATATATGCAATTCCCTCCAACAGCAGTGGAGAGCTGTGAGCATACGTTGAGAAAAATCAGTATTGTAAATATGTTGTTGATACAAATATTCTGCTTTCAAATATTTTTCCCTCCCTACTAATAAGTTTTATGAAATTCTTTAATTGCCTGGATTCATTTTTGGATATATGGCAGATTTTAAGTACTGTAAAAATACAAAACCAATGAAATTATATTCTTGAGCATAAACAATGTGTGCCAAGGTTGTAAGAATGATATAAAAGATAACCACATATACCAGTGCCTTACAGTATCACCATAACTTTGGGGCTGTCAGTGTTTCCTTCTTTCTAACAGTACCTGCAAGTTCTGCTGAAGCAGCACTGCTTATCTGGTTATGTGCACCGTGTGACTCTAAAACTGTCATTTTATTCTGATTAAAATGCAACATGAGAAAAATTTATTTTCACATTCTGCACTCCTAGATATGCACTGAAATACAGATGTGTCCTATTACTTCTAACATATGCACTGATCTTTTAGAACAAGGATTAAAAACGTTATATCTCAAACTCCTGATATGCTGATCTTTAACTTCTTTCTCTGCATTGTTTTAGGCAGCTTGGATTCTGTGTTTCCTACTTCAATTCATGCAAATTGCACATTTTCACAAGATTTATCTTAAAAGCTTTTTATGTTTATCCCTTAAAACAAGAGGAAAAAAAAAGTTTAAAAAGATTTCATAACACGTCAGTGATTTGATTTAAATTATTCTGTCTTTCCAAGTATTTTAATGAAATTTTGTTTAGGTGATTACTGATAGAAACTAATAATCTGTCATTTCTCTCATTTAATCAGTAGTTCAAAATCAAACAGCAGCTCATATGCACAGTGTGCTCAGGTGGCCAAGAAGGCCAACAGCATCCTGGCTTGTATAAGAAGCAGTGTGGCCAGCAGGGCTAGGGAAGTGATTGTGCCCCTGTACTCGGCTCTGGTGAGGCCTCGCCTCGAGTGCTGTGTTCAGTTTTGGGCCCCTCGCTACAGGAAGGACATGGAGGTGCTCGAGAGAGTCCAGAGAAGGGCGACGAGGCTGGTGAGGGGTCTGGAGAACAAGTCTTACGAGGAGCAGCGGAGGGAGCTGGGGTTGTTCAGCCTGGAGAAGAGGAGGCTCAGGGGCGACCTTATCGCTCTCTACAGGTACCTTAAAGGAGGCTGTAGCGAGGTGGGGGTTGGTCTATTCTCCCACGTGCCTGGTGACAGGACGAGGAGGAATGGGCTAAAGTTGTGCTGGGGAGGTTTAGGTTGGATATTAGGAGGAACTTCTTTACTGAAAGGGTTGTTAGGCATTGGAATGGGCCGCCCAGGCAAGTGGTTGAGTCACCATCCCTGGAGGTCTTTAAGAGACGTTTAGATGTTGAGCTTAGTGATATGGTTTAGTGGAGGACTTGTTAGTGTTAGGTCAGAGGTTGGACTAGGTGATCTTGGAGGTCTCTTCCAACCTAGATGATTCTGCGGTTCTGTGATTCTCATTAATAGCCAAAATTTACCTTATTCTCATGTTTTCAGAGGCTATTTAGAGGACACTTCATATGGCTCAAACAGATATGTTTGTTTTACCACCTTTTTCAGAGGGCACTAGTAATTGATCCAGACGTATTTGGGGTTAGACCACTCAGAAATGTACCAGAAAGTTTTCTCAGAATTTTTCTGCTATCCTTATCCTATGTAAACATCCTAATCATTAGATATTATAACTAAAAGCCCAACAATACTGAATTATTTCTGCCCAACATGCAAAAGTAGATGGCAGATGAATAGTTAGGACACTCCTAAGTCCTCTTTAAACCTATACCTATTTAAAACACAGATTTCTATAGCCAAACTGCTGATAATTTTTGATCTCTGTAAAAAAAAATCTCTGCATCCAAAGCATGGAGAGTCCAGGCAACCAACATAAAAGACTGGACTCCACTGTGGAAGCTGGGAGAACAAAAGTTACACAATACCACATCAAACTGCTAGTGGCCGAAACACATGGCTGGATCTGGATGTGTGCTGTTACTTGGTACAAATAAAGTTGTTTCTTCAAAAGAGAGGTTAAGCAGAAAACACAGAAAGACGGTTGATACAGGAATCCTCTGGTCTTACTGCTACACCAGCAGTGGCGCAGAAATGCCTTTACAGCCGCCACGTTAGGAATACGAATGAATGATCTCAATGCAGCTGCTAAAAGTGAGAACACAGAAGTGTCAGCATAAGACAAATTCACTGAAAAGCTTTATTTTCACCGCTTTCCTCAGAGGATTTGGGCTCTTTGGAGATTTTTATTATTCTTATTTTTTTAATACAAAGAAAAACATGCATCTCTTAGAATTGCCAGTTTCTTTGGCAATAAGAAACCACTGAATTCAGACAACTGCATATATGCAATTCTCAGCCTCCACCCCCCACAGAAATAAGAGCACCTTGAAAAGGACGCAGTTATTTGGAATGGAGGGGCCATCTGCATCTAAACAGGCACTACAGTCTACTGATTTAGACAAACATACACCATGTTACTCTTACCACGTCCCCCCATCACCTTGTCTTCCCCATTGACTAGTCTAACCATTTCTTGCTGAGATAGCTAACGTTAGACTCTGGTCCCATGGGGGAAGAGGCTGCCTTTGAGCTTTTCATTCAGTCAGTGCACACAACATACAAAATGCACTACAAATAACCATTAAAAAGTCATTAAAATCACCTTCTACACTCCTAAACCATCTATCTCAAAGTGAAAACTGCAACAAATACTGAAACTCAGCACCAAATGACGTGTTTCTTGTTCACATGCAAAGGTTCACTGGCTTTCCATAGAAAAGGCACCTGAAAGAGGTTCCAAGCTCCCAGCCCTGATTTCCATTGTCTAACTTCTTCCTTCTCACTCTTCTTGATACCTGGGGCTGTTTTTTGTTTCTTTGTTTGTTTGTTTGTTTGTTTTTCTGGATTGAAATGGGTGATGCACAGCAGATCTCCCTGAGCTACCCAGCTCACTGCAGCTGGGTAGCAGCCCCATGACTCCTTGGTGGGCTGAGGAGAGCTTACCCAGGGCCCGAGGTCTCCTCATTCCTGCCAGTTCTCCAGTTCTCCAGACGGACTGCTAGGGCCACAAGGGCAGACCACACAGGCTGCTGCAAGCACTGCCACAGCAGACGTCGCCACTCTTGCGACACACTGGATTCCCATGCCTGGGGAGTTGCTGGTATAAATAGTCACTTCATCCTTAGACCCTACCTCAACAAAACATTTACACATAAAGAAGTGTCTGCTTACGCACACTGCTGGCCTGCAAAGCAACACATCGGAGATTTCTCCAATCAGACATTTACTTAAAAGAAAAGCAAGGGAAAGTTTCAGGCATTTTAATATTTTCTGGAAAGATTAAAACTCAGAAAACACAAAAAACACTCCAGGGAAAAAAGTCCATAAAAATAGATACAAAGAGCTTTTCGTCCAACCAGAATGTTGCACTAATCATTTCAATACTGATTTGCAGCTTGCCTTCACTAGATATTGGGAGCTGGTGTGAGTACACAGCTGGTTCTGTAAGCCTGCCCACCTAAACTGTAATTTGTGAAAAACTTGGCCTTTAGGATTAATGCTCTAAAGAAACCTGGTTATTTTGAAGCTTCAAAACAAATTAGCTTTTCATCTGTCCCAAGTACTACGGGTACATCTTGGATGCACTGAAGGCTGGCTTCTTATTTGTTTTTTACTCCTGGCATTTATAAGAGGAGACAAAAATCAAAATACTGATGTTGCTTAACAATTTATGGTTTCCTTATCATAGACTTGAAAGTATCCAATATTTGCTATATGAGCTCTTTCATTCTTATGTATTTGTCTTATCATACACACCATTTCATGGCTACAACAGCACATGGAATCCACAAATATCATAAGACATTGCTCTTTGCAAACTGATGTGTGCCAACTACAGCGCAGAAGATAATGAAACACTTCACATATTACTGGCAAAGTATATGAGCTGTTAAATATGGGACCTCACAGTCTTACAGCCAAACACCTGGCAAAGTTCAAATGAATTCCAAAGGTTTGGTAAAAGCTCATTTTTTGTCACTTATTCCATGTCTACCCAGAGGCATTTCAGTTGTGTTAGTCAAATATTTATATTTCGGTGTCTGGGGAGGAGCATCTTTCCCATCACCCTCCCCAAATAAAAAGCAACCCAAAAAGCTTAACGCTCTGCCAAAATAAACCTTACTTGGAGGATGAAAAGGTTTGGCAAGACCACCTCTCCACAACCAGCACTTCCTCTCCTGTTTTAGCCGAGTCACAGAACTCAGCTAGGATCAGCAGATCATGAAAAAAGTCTTTCTAAACACCTTCTGTTCAAGGCAAAACAGGAAGCTCTGTCATAAGTGAACCTGCTCATCGCTTCCTCTCTTCTGTCTAAGAAGTTCAGACAGGCTGGATGAGTCACAGAGAACTTAAAGATGACTTTTGGGGTATTCAGCCAAATAAACCCCAAATATTAAAAGTCCTGAAGCCTTACCATTCGCATCTCTACAGTGAGGCTGTGTCTTTAACTTCAGAATGAACATTACAGGGCTCCTCGGTCTATATGCCACAACCTGCTTTTGCAGGTTTCAAACTTTCAAGCGGCTTGAAATTCCCGTTTGACTTCAAGAAGTCTGGTGAGTGGTCAACACAGTTTTTGCCTGCTAAATGCATACTAACATATACGAAGAGCATTTTTTGTTCTTCCAAACCAAACATTTCCAAGCTCGTGGTATATTTAGTTGCTCAGGTATGCTCACTCATAGACTACTGTCACTTGGAAAGCTGTATGCATATCCATGCTGACAGAAAAAAAATTCTCAGATCTCAGCTCAGTTGACATCACAGTTGTTTGAAATGCTGTCATGGGAATCCTCTCTTTATAGCTGTATGATTTTAAGACACAACCTTGTACAGCATAATGCATCCTGTCAAAACTAATATAACAAAGTCTCTTAGAGATGAGACATTAATGGATAGGAGATGCAAAGAAGAACGGAACGGATCCATAGTGATCCAGTGAATTCAATGCTCCTGTCTAATCTACTTGAGCTCTGAAGGAGGATAACGTCCAGCACACTCTTGGGGGTTATTTAAAAGCCTAGTAAGAGACTGAAAACATACAGCAGAGAAGGATCAAGTCCAAAAGCAAGCAAGTCAAACAAGGATAAATGCATTCAGAACCTCTTGCATCTAGGACATTGGCTAAGACCTGTGATAACCTAAGTTATTCCCATCTGACAGCTGTTCAGTAGCCTACACAAAATGAAACAGTGCTTCCACTAGTGCAGTTAGTCAGTAGACAGATGTTTACATTACTGATGGAACTACATGGCAATCTTAGCAGCAAAGCTAAGCAGTTTTGCTGGGTTAATACACCAGCGATAACAGGAGAAAGCTTCCAAGTTCGATACTGCTCACCCCCACTTGCCATTCATGGGGTCAGCCCAGGTCGCAGCCAAGAAGCTGTGCGGGAAGTGCTTACACTTCTGCTATCTGCTCTGTTTGCAAATACAGGAGTCCAGACAATACAGCATTTCACATAGACACTAAATCAGCAATTGTAGACAATTTTTAAGTAATAACCCTAACTCTCCTAAATTTAAAACAAAAACAAAAACAAAAAAAAACACTACGTGACATTTGCTTATATTCCTTTAGCCACTAAATTTTATCTTGCAAAGTGGCTTTCAAATATGAATAATCCCAAATCTCAGTGACCTTGGCCTCCTTGAGAGCCAGTCTTGAAGCATGGACTAACTGCTCTTGACTTTTCCCCCAATGAATGTACACAGCCGGCCAGCTGCAGCATGGAGCTATGTTCTTCAGATGATTTTGCTCCCCAAAACCATGCATGAAGTCATGCGTCTGCTCTTTGAAGAAGAATACTCTATGAGGGAAAAAGGAAACACGCAAGGTTCAAGAGGGCAACGCACAGTCAATTGCTACTGAAATGCATCATCCAAACTATGTGTTGTAATCCATTTGAGGGTTGTTTGCTGTTTGTCTTAAAGAATGATGATTTAAGAACCCCTCTAATGAGCAAAGCTCTAAGTTTTAGTCACTGGCATCTTTAGCACACACATCTACCCCTCTGTCACCCTGAATTGCCCCCAGCGCTGGTAGCTGTGCACTCCCTGAAGCACTGATGAGTCCCCGTCAGTGTCAGGACCCCGAGTGCTCTAACACACCTCACCGCCCTTGCCCAGCCTCACCTGGGGCCACCCCACAACCGTGCCCATGGCCCAGGAGCCCCACTGCAGCTTAGCCTTAGCCCACCAGTCCCCGGGCCCAGTGATGCTGTAGTAGACCCAGCCTCCATCTCCACCATAGCCCTGCCTGGCCAGGGGTCCGGCTGTCCCCCAGGGCTGGTGGCCCAGCCTGGCTGCAGCCCGTGTCCACCCCATGATCCTGACCCCAACTGCTCCGCCTCGGCGGCATGACCTGCCCCATCGCCGTGACAGATGTAACACCATGCCCTCCACAGCCACCACCCGGGGCCTTGGCACTGTCCCTAGCCGGCAGCCCGTGCCCTGCCACCGGACCGCAGGAAGATTTAGGTCTCCCCTTCCAGAGCACGCTACGAGGGAAGCCAGCCCCGGAGGCTGCGAGGCGAGGCGGGCGAGCAGCCGCCGCCGCCAAGGCGTTGGGCATGGCGGCATCTAGCGGCCGCTCACGGCGCCGCCAGCCGCCGCCGGGGGCCCGCCTGGCGCCGCGGCCGGGGCCGGGGCAGAGGCGCCGGGAGGCGGCTGGAGAGACGGGGAGGGGCCGGGGGGGAGCGGGGGGAACCGGCCCGAGGGAGCCCCCACAGGCCCGCAGCAGCCGCGGCCCGGGGAGAGGCCGGGCTCGGCCGGTGTAGCTCGGTGGTGTGCTCTGTCGCCGTCTGCCTCCTTCGGGGCCGCGATTCACCACAGGGTATCGCTTCATCCTGCTAATTAAAAGCGACGCGGAGACGAATGTGGCGTCCCGTGTGCTTTTTGCCAGCTGCAGTTGAACTGCAGCCCGAAACGCAGGCAAAGCGTGCCGCTGCCAGCTTCGTCAGTCACTCCACAGAGTCCATAACTGCCCCTATAATCAGTACATAATGCTGTTCACCCCCTAACCGAGATTTCTTTTCCTGCTGGTAAACTGATCAAATGTTATAAAAACTAATGTGAGCATGGCAATACGTCTAGCAGGAAATGACGGTTATCTACCAACCATGGAAGAAACTTCTGGACCGACTGCCACGCAGTGGCTTCCACGTAGAAGCGGGGTGGACATGTAACATGTCCTGGGACCAGAAATGCAGGCCAGAAACTGCGCATCCACTCAACGCTGCAGAGAGGTGCGATTGCAAAACACAGGCAACCGAACTGGAAATCAGACCAGATGCAGAATTTGAAATCCATGTTCTCGAGAAGAAATGGCACGTAACTCTTAATGACATCAAATGGTCACGACCCAAGGTTGAAATCTCATCTGAAGGAAGAGCATCTCTACTAATCCAATTCCCACTATGAGCACATCAGGGCAGCGGTTCAAGGATGACTAGGAGGGAAGGCTGCCATTTCTTGACTCACCATCCCCACTTCCTGTAGCCTGGTCTTTCAAGTCTTCGTCCAGTTACCAGCTCCTGAAGTGAACCCTCTTATCGTGTGAAACGCGATGAAGTCACAGGTCCCCACAGACTCTGTCTATACATACTCTCCCTCCTCCATGCTTCTGTCTGGAAATTTGTTGCTCATGCTCTTCACATGAACATTTTTCTCACTAAGATCCAAGTAAAATTATTCATAAAATGAATCAGGTTCACCAGGAACTACATGTACTGTGAGAGTTTATTAAGTTTCTTTGTACTTATAGGTGCTGTGATGCTATGGAAAAGCTTCCTATTAGGTTTTATTCATAAAAGTTGAAAACTTATCTGACGGTGCTCTTCCTGTCAAAAATGCAAGTAGAATGAGTGCATAAATATTAAATAAAAAAATCTCCCATTAACAGTGGAGTAGGATAGGGATGTTACTCCCAAATGATTTAAAAAAAAAAAAAAATCCTCACTATCTCAGTGATACCATGCATGCTTTACCTGCCTCCTCCAAAAAAACAAACACACCAAAACTGAAAGAACAGACCTAAGCAAGAATGTGTACCAGGATATTTCACAGTGAGAGGTCAAAATCTTTTAGCTATAATCTTAAGCAATTAGCTCTGTCTGTTTTAGTTTGTTGAGGCAAAGCTAATTAACAGCTTCTAACACCATTTCTCAAAATGCTAGATCTAATCTTGAAATATATAAATCACAAGGGAAAAGTGCACATAGCCCCTGATCTGCTATGTTTATTTCTGCAGAGACCTTTCACTCTGTTCTAATCAAGATCACTAAAGTGTAAAAAATATTAATGAAATTGTTTAAATTCTCTTAGGTGAAATTTTGCCAAACTGAAGCTGTATCTTGCCTTGGGTAGCCTTAAGGAAGTGTATTCTGAGCCTACTTGAGCTGGACCTCTGTAGATTTGCACTAGAGCAGTAATTAGCAAGCAAATGTACTTAGGAGGCAGCCATTCTGAAGCCACCTGCAGTGCAAGGCAATAGAAATTGAGCCCCCTGTCTTCAAAGTAAAAACAGGAGCACTCAAAGCATCACACAAGTATGGAAAATGACTTTGTAACAGGATAAGCAAAGAGAGAATAAGAGCGAGTTGCTCTCTATGCCAACATCCAGACTTGGAAACAAAGTGAGCAAAGTTTCCTGAATTTCTGCAGACAAAAGAGTTCCCAGACAAAGCAATGAGGAAGATGCAATCAATGGCAAGGATGAAGAAATATGCCAAAGAAGCCAAAAAAGAAAGGAAAAAAAAAATGGAGAGAAAGTAACAGTCAAATGCATTGTGGGAAAATGCTGTTTAAACAACTGTATTACAACTAATGTACAACTGTAAGAAAATCTAAAGATATTTCATGAGAGAAACAGCAAATGCTGACAATGTCACAGAGAAAGTGGCCACAAATGAACTACGAACTGATAGGGCATTAAGGCATCTAGCCTGCAGTATCCAAGAGTAGTTTTAGCTTCCTGGTTCATGCACATATGTTA
This sequence comes from Anser cygnoides, assembly GCF_040182565.1. Classification (NCBI taxonomy): domain Eukaryota; kingdom Metazoa; phylum Chordata; class Aves; order Anseriformes; family Anatidae; genus Anser; species Anser cygnoides. The sequence goes on along the minus strand of NC_089874.1, from coordinate 119,558,443 downwards.
CTGATTTCCCAATTCCATGCCATGGGAAACCTTAGTGAACACCAACCCTACACAATAATTTGGTCTCACAGGAAGGAAATGCAGGTGCAGAAGCCAAAAAGGCCCTACAGAGCCTTTTGACCAAGCCCTGGTATGGACTCTCGGAGACCCAAGACCACAGAGCACACCACAAGACTACTCGAAGGCAGACACACAGCAGTATTCATACAGCCCGAGTCAGTCCAAGTAACCAGCAGTGCTTTAGGACACTGCCACAACATTAAAGACCACACTAGTTATTTTGTCTTCATCCTCAAGGCCACAAAGAAAAGCCTACATCACAGACATTTTTATGCCATTTATGCCAGTAATTTGTTTCTCATGGAAAGTGCCCTTCTGTATGTAGATGCAGTTGTAAGTCTGTTTTCTCTTGAGGTGCTCCCTAAGCTCTTCTTCCAGCTCTTATTGCTGAGGCCTTCCCTGGAGACCTCTCTAATGGTGCTTGCAGCTTTATTTTCCATCCCACACACTGGAAGAACCCCATCTTCAGCATTTACTGTGGATCTCTTCTTTATTTTCTTTGGTCTTCCATCTCTGTTGCCACCAACATGCAAACAATTTAAGGAGAATTCTTTTTGGCTGGGGGAAGCAAAAGAATGAAGCAGAGGATAATAGATACAAAATGAGCATCTGTGGCTGAGAAGGGCTCCATGTTGGGCAGACATTAAAAACAACAGCAAACAAATACAAAATTAATTAACCGGAGAACTTACTGAGGACTACATGAGAAACAAGATACAGAGGTAAAAAAACACAGCCTGTCCTCCTGAGAAAGCCAGAGAGGCCGTTGACAAGTGAGTTTATCATTCTGTGTCCTGCCAACCTCCTATTACAGTATCCAGCAACCATTAGGCCACCCAAGTCCTACTGTCAAACAAGCTGGATGCTCTCGCTGACAAATGTAAAGAGCTGTGGAAAAAGACGTCCAAACCCAAAAGCCTCACACACAGCACCTTACATCTTTTGACTGTTATAAAACCACCCTGAGTAATTTCCAAAGTCACAGCCAGGCCCTAATGAACAGTTTTTGAAAACAATATTGTGGATGTGTCTGTTAACATGTTCAGTGTATAATTTCTTCATTTCTACTTACTCTGTGCTAATAGGCATTATGTTCCTTTCAAGGGACAGCAGAGAACAATGCTGCTGCACTCAGTCAGAGACATCTTCTGGAAGGAGGAGGGAATTGTGCTTTTCCAAGAGCAGTTGAGCAACTTTTCAGGGGGAAAAATATGGAGTGCAGAGCAAGTCAGACAGAAAGTGGAGAAACGCACAAGGAGGAGCAGGTAGCACAAGCAGAGACAGGAGAGCTTTGAGAGAGGCAGGGAAGACATTCAGAACCAAGTGTCCAAGGTGATGGATGTAACTATTTCTCCCAGGATGTTACTGGGATATTGTGAAAACTTTGTTACAAAGCTGGAAGCCACTGAAAATTGTGGGCTGAAAGACCAGAACATAGGGAAACAGTGGGTAATAGGAGAGAAGGCAGAAAAGGGTTAAAAACCTTTAGTTTCCATTGTCTCTGAGTTTCTTTAGAAATTTATTGTTCCAGCTTATCTCTTAATGAAATTCATGCACTCTTTGGCTGCATATATACTAAAATTGAAATGAGGCAGAGAAGATTAATGTGGCACCTGCACAAATTGGTTTGGGAGTAGCATGAAGGTTCCACAGTACAGGAAAAATATGACAGGTTGCAGCAAGTCCGGCAGCGGGCCACCAAATTGATCAGGAGGCTGGAGCACAGACGTATGAGGAGAAGCTAAGAGAGATAAGGAGAAGCTGAAAGAGATGAGTCTGTTCAGCTTGGAGAACAGGAGGCCCAGTGGGAACCTGACAGCTGCAACTACCTGACCTCAGGGTACAGAGAAGACAGAGCCTGACCTTTCTTGTAGATGCAGTATGACAGGCAACAAACACAAGCTGGAGCATGGGAAATTCCAATAATATATAAGAAAAAAAAATCACCATGAAGGCAGTCAAGTACTGGGATGGAAGGTGTGAGATCCCCGTATTGGGAAGTGCCCAGGGCTTGACCTGGCATGATCCTGAGCAACCTGATCCAATCAGAGCTCTTTGAGTGGGAGGTTGGACCAGACAACATCTACAGGGTCCCTTTCAACATCAGTTATTCTGTGATACTATGAAACTCATTGAGATTCAAAGATTGAAAGGTGATGTTTTTAGATGTTCTTCACAGGGTGCAAGAAAAATCGTTGACAGAGATCCAGTCTGTCCAGACTGCTTAAGGTAATGTCATGGCATTTTTGTTATTACTGTTACAATGTTGGCATTTCATGTTATAATTGTTGGCATTTCAGATAAATGTTACTCCTTCCTATTTGTATGTCCTGTAAGATACAGCTGCCTCAGGTGCTTGATTCACCAAGCTATTTTACATCCTTCTGCTTTACTATGCCCTGTCCTCAACCCATAGGTTTTCATCAAAAGTCCCTGTCCCATCGCTTACTGCACGAGGATTGAAAACATGTCTTCAGATGGTCGTCATACTATTATAAGGTAATAAAGCTCAAAATAAAAATAGTTTCCTTTTTTTTCCCATAATAGAAATGTATATCCTCATCCAGTACTTATCCTATCTCCCTACATTGTAAATTACAAATGATAGTCACAGATAGAAAGATTAAATAACTGCATATGCACATACATATGCTCACATATATACCTACACGCACATACCAGCCCTACCAAGTCTTGTGTATTTAATATTTTCCATCTCATGCTTTCACAGAAAACCCGTACCTCGTGTATGTGCAGTGCAGTGACTGAGCACTGGTCCCATCCTTTGCTGTGCTGACCTGTCATGCCTTCCCTTGGTCTACTTCACAAGTAAGACATCAATACTGAGAAGCAAAGACATCAGGAGTTTGCAGTTCTCCTTTTCAATTTGCTACAGATTCTCTTTCCAGTCCTTGGTGGGCTACTTCATATCCTCATCTCAGCTCCACCATAACCAAGAGATGCGACATCACAGCAGAGCTCTTTGCAAATATAAACTGCACAGAAATATATTTTTCTTTTTCTGTATCCCCTTCAAAATAAAATATGCATAAACTGGTAATTCTCTGCAGTTTCTGTGCTGGCAAGGCATAAGGAAAGGCCTCGGTGACAGAACATGTAGTCTTTGCACAGAATCTATGATCTCAGATAAGCAAGACTGGCCAGTTTCCATGAGTTACTGCAAGTCAGTCAAGCATTTCAGTAGATCAATACTAGCTATTGATTACAATCACACAGTGTCTGTTATTCTAGTTCTTTCAGTACCTCAAGTAAGCAGCAGTAACTCCTCGTGTTTGAACCCTGATGCTGGCATTCCCACGTCACACAGTGTTAGACATCCAGACAACTGTGCTGATCATATATTTCCTCTTACTTTAATAGGCCTTTCAGAAATGAACAAGCATTCCCTTGTATACTACTATGGTTCCCATCACTTGATGGTTACACTTAATTAACCACTAGCTTAGTAGAGAGCTGGTTACACTTCATTTCACTAAGTGATTTCATGATCACCAGAGGTACACTGACAGCTCTGTTAGCTGAAGCTATGTGAAAAGGGGCAGTGGAGACAACAGGAACATTCTACTGCACTTCCTCATCAGTGATTTTCCAGGCACCACTCAGAGTACAGCTAGTTCCATTTCCATTCCTGTTTAGTTTTTTGACTCAAGGCTATCTTGGTTTTGAGGTTAGATAGACCGTATCCTATTACTAGTACCTTTAGCAATGTTGGTTCCTGAGTCCTTGAAGTCATCATTTTCATATAAAGAATATACTAAGAATTTCTTCATCGTTTTTCCCTCCTTCAGACCTCCTTCCTTCATGGTCAGCAAATAAATGCAATCGAAGAAGGACAACATCAAGTTTTAAAATGTAAGCAAGAATAAATGGGAAACCAATAAAATTTTGAAGGGTTCTACGGATGATAAACTGGGCAATTTAAAAACACATGGTAGTTAATTCTAATATGTATAAGTATCAGATGACAGGAAAAATACCGCCAATATTACATACATTAGATAAGAATATGCACGTTAAAGGATACCTGAAGAACAATACATTAAATATGCATGCCACAAAAAACCTTCTCACGATAGTTTAGGCACATTCATGGAGATACGTAATAGACAGATGTTTTAATGTTTCTAATGTGAAAGCATTTTTTTTTTAATTGGATAGGGGGAAATTTGCATCACTGTACTCAAACCTGTATCTAAATTTCAGTCTGCCTGTTTTTTAAGCCATATTTCAGTTTGGCTTCAAGGGAGAAAGAATTAGGAAAAACACCATCACAGAGGGTGAAATGAAAGACAAATTTATGCATAGGACAAGCCAAAAATAATGCCAGTGATTTGAATTTCATTTAAAGCTCTTTTTCTCTTCCACAGAGGTTTGTGCTCAGAAATTGTGAGAATTCATAAAAAATTTGTATTTCCCATAAAAATAGTATCTCTGCTCTAAATATCTATTCTTTAGTTCAGATCAAATGAGGAAATAGCAGAAATTTTACCACTCACTTTAAGCAGACAAGAAGGAAAACAGAAGTATCTTGTGCCAAAGAGTCAAATGATGTGGCTACTTGTTGCTGCAATTCCTTAGAGACTTGTTTTCTATAAGCATCATGAGAAACTTATGTTGATTAAAAGTTTGCTACAAATTTTGTCTGTTTTCATCTTCCTACATGTGTTATGCTATTACAGCTTGTGATGAGACAGATTTGTCACTGGAATCCAGAATATGAGGGAGCCACTTGTTTCAGTAAGTCCTCAGAGGAATTCTGTTTCATCTGTTTTTCTTAATACACATATATTAAATAGAAATAAATTGATGAACGAATAAAAATCATCTGGCTACTGAAGTAGATAATACTGTACGGAAAAATGCAGCATGCCTTCTCCCATGCAGCATGCCTTCTCCCATCCAGCTCACAACACAGGTACGAGATGTTCCATGTACATTTTGTGAACTTTTCCTTAGAAACTACACTTATTACCGACACAGAGCAGGGGGGGGGGGGGGTCTCACACTGCCTTTTATAACTGGCTTGCACAAAATATTATTATGGAAAGTTTTTATTCCTATAATATTTTTCACACATATACTTTGCACAGGAGCTATTGTGGATCCATGTTGTTCCAAATTTAAAGGCAGAGTAAATGACATGCCAAGTATTTAAGTGATCTGTTCAAAGTCAGGTAACGGGTTACTGATATCCTGGCTGTCTCCAGCCCTCATGCTCTGCAAAGTCCACTGGCAACAGTTTGTACTGAGACATTTAGCCACAGATGCTGTCAGCAAAAAGCAATTTCATTTCCCAGGTCTTATGAGTGTGATACTTTGTGTACACAAGAGATCAAGAAAAAGGAAATCACCAATGGCCTTTGAACCAAAACCACAAATTCACAGCAAGGTTATTGAGATTTGGTTATCATGAGAAAAAGAGATTCTCGCTGCCTTCAGGGGAAATCACTAGGTGTCTCTAGATTAGATGCCCTGTTCTGCTAGCACAAAAACAGCCAGTAAAACTCTGGACTGATCTAGCCCTAATTCCTTCAAGAAAAGCTTTGCATTCTTCAGGTAGGTGAGGCATAGATTGACAGTGACAGTGACCTTGCTAATGTACTAATGAGCAAAATATTACTAACAGTAACAGAATATAAATAAACACCCACCTCTATGTCTCTTGGCTGGATGATTGGCAAGGCATTTCTCATCCCACATATGACATATTTTAATTGGGTGTTTAAAGAGCTTCTCTCATGTACCTACATATGTTTCTGGTCTGCCACCTATTTACATCGACTGGGACACTTGAGTTTTAAAGTGCTGTGCATTCTCTGTGGTGCTACAAAAGCAACATTATTGTTAATAAAGACAAGATCCAGCAGAGAAAATAGGAGAAAATCCAACAGATCTTTGATTCATAGGAGACTCAAGGCTGCATGATTCAAATACCAGAAATTCATTTTCAGGAATTTGGCAAGTTTTTATAACCAGTAAATTATTACTAGCTTTTCTTGGTATTCATTATAACAACATTAATACTGGTGAATTCCTTTGTACATACTAGGTTTTAATTTCCAAATCTGTGGGAATCCCTCTGGTATTTAACAGAATAAAATTAAATATCAATTACAAAGTCATAGAAGGAAATCTAATAGTGTCTTTGTCCAAAAAATTGTTCACATTCATTTATTAACAACCAATACTTTCCAAGTTTTCAAACATTGTATCACTACAAAATCATGAAGAATTATTTACTTTTTGTCCAGTTTCTAAATATGCTGCTATCAAAAACTACTTCAACAATTTATCATGTTGCCTCCCCATTATTAGAATTTATCCCATACCTCATTGCACGTGATCTTAACTAAAAACGTTATTATATCAAGTGGAAGGAGAGAAAGAGAGCCTATCTGAGCAGTCACAGAAATTAAAGAATTGTAAACAACACAAAGGCATGTCAGGTTTTCCTTATACCTTACTGACAAGTGTGATCGTAATTTGGCAGGAGCCTCACATCCAGTGTCTTTCTCTTACATCCAATTCTCCTTTTTGATTGCATATTTTTGATTGCATATTGGCCTACAGGTAGGCCAATAAGAAAGTCCGATCCCCTGTTACTTTCAGTGACCTGCCTCTTCCAAGGCAGTATTTCCTTCCAGTTAAACTTACAAATTTCAACATAAAAATGCTGATATGGAAACATTCTCTTTTTTAACAGGCAGATATGCCAAGGTTGAAAATTTAGTCCTTGCTCAAAGGTTTTGCCAACATAACTTTGCTGCTAGGGGTCATGACTGTTTTGGGGGGGAGGCACAGACACAGTGTGACAAAATAGTTCTTGATCTCCATCCTTCACATCTGATTTTATGTGCATCTTCCATAAACACATTAATTCCTATTTTGCTTCGCAAGCATTTAAATCAATGAATTTTGCAATCACCAAACAGCTGAAGAGACATAGCTCTGGGCTACAATCCCACATGACTAGAAACAACAGCTTTTAAGTGTCTCTTCTCCAGAAGGGATCAAGTGGAAAAGCTCAGATTATTTTTTTCACAAAGAAGATGGGCTCAAAAAGAAGGGACAAAGCCTGAGAATGCATCCACGGCCTTAAATTCAGGGGCTACTCCCCCGTGTCAGGGCTCTGTGGTGCCAGCTGGAGCCTGAGCCTCTCCTCCAAGGGGAAAGGCATCAGGTCTTTCCTGGTGATCACCCCAACCACTCGGTTCTGCGGGTCAACAACGGTGAGGTGGCGCAGCCCCAGGGTGCGAAAGATGATATAGGTGCGTTGCAGGGAGAAATGAGCTTGGACTGACATTGCCGATTTGTTTATGTATGGCTCCTGTAAAACAAAGAGAGGAGACAGGGATAACACAAAGCCATGAGTGCACCCCTGCTACAGAGTTGGGAAGGAGAGGCAGGGGAAGGAGTCTAGGAAGAGAGAGGTCCCAGACTTGAGGGACAGGATTCAATAAGAATATTAGTTCTTCTCCTCCTGTTCCCCATCCCCAATTATACCTAAAACATCAGGAAATACCATAGTAAAAAACACTTTCTTTTCTGTTAAACCATCAGGTTCATTCTAAATAAACTATTATGACTGGAAGGTACCCAAATCTCACAGGCTGGAAAAGCAAAGTTGAGCTCTGTTGATATGGTCTAAGTTCTTACTTGGAAATAGCCAATGACCCCAATATTTATTAAGTCTTAGATATTTTATAGCTGCTATCTCATTACACAACCATTTATGACATCCTGTAATATTTTGCAGTAAATGCTTATAAAGGTCAGTTCACATAGAAACATAGACTGCAAGGAAGAGGACAAAGAAAACAATCATATAGCTCTTCTCGAAAAGAAGAGGGCTGCACGTACTGAAATCTGGTCACCGAAAACCATGAGGGCTATAACTTGATGGACCACAGCTAAAGCCATTTCATTGTTAACCAATCTGCTCTTTATAGCCTGTATAGGTGTTCACTAAGTTTTTACTTCTCACATAATTATGCAGTATCCTACAAATAACTTGGCCAGTTTCTGTCAGGGAAGGTGTATTACGCTTCCCAAGTGGATTCTTTGCCAGACCAAGGAAAAATGAAACGAAGACATCATAAAATAATATAAATAAATGCACAGGATAGAGTGACACATCTGTTCTCCACCTTTCATTTACAGAACTGAGGAAACAGTCAAAGACATAAGGAGGAAAAAGAAGTTAAAGGTAAAAAGGGTTCCTTTTCTCTATATCCCATATAATTTTGCTGTGGAACTCACTGCCACAGGAAATCATTAAGCCCCAAAACTTCACAGTGAATATTTCTGTGGATATCAGAAACAGCTTTCATGAGCAATAGCAACAAGTTGTTAGACGGGATATTAACCTTTGTGCTTCAGGGATTGTGCCAGGTACAAAAAAGTTGTGTGGCCCACTGGATTGGGTCTCAACAGAGCCTGCTTCTACTCCCATATATGACATGCTTTTGAACTTTGGAAAGCCGTGTGTCCTCTCTCCACCTCAGTTTCCCAACCTATTAAAAAGAAGCTACTAAATCAAATTAGAATATGGGTATTAGTATTGTGGGCTTTGTAACCTTCTTTTCCTTCTAGCTATTCTCAAAATGAGGAATCCAGATTAGATGGATCTCAAACTTCATTGCATATGAGTAAACAGGAGCTGGTTTTATCTTTTTAAATAAAACCCATCTGAATTAGGCTCTCTCTCATCTAGATTTCCCAGTATGCCACCTACTTCAGTTTCAGTGCTGTAGACTGGAAATTCACTGGGGCAGAAACTACATTTATTTTGTTTATAACATATTTATTTTAAGCCTTGTTCAGTATACCAAACACATTATTGCTTTTGGACCCAGTATTTTAGTACAGTATTTAGGAAATACATGTGGCAATGTCATAGCAGGGATTAAAAAAAAAAAAAAAAGGAAAGGAAAGGGAAGGGAAGGGGGAAGAAATATAGCTTTATTTATAAGTTGATGTATAGGCACTGTAGCATAATGGAGACTAAAAACTCAAAAGCATTGCTTTATATTTGCTTTATAGGACTATAACAGCCAAATAATGACATTTAAATGATCTATTCCATTAACATTGTATCATTTTGTCAATCTGGAATGTATTTTAATCAAAAGCCCCCTTGAAATGGTCTCCTTTGTTGTATTTTCTTTTTGGCTCATTTTATCAACATCTGTTATGTTTATACAATATGAATTAAAACTTCGGAATGCTGTTTGTACTCAGCTACTTTTGTTGAGAATGTAACGTCCCAGGATTGGCAGTGTTTATGTAAATCAGTGCGGCTGACACAGCCATCATAAACAAATGAGAAAATATAACAAACACATTGTTCATGGAGGAAATGTTTGTTTTTAGAGTTGGCTTCAGTCTTACCAGATTGATGAAGAGTTGCTGATACCGGGGATCTGTAGTGTAGCGATTCAGCAGCATGGCTAGGCGCGACAGATTGGGCAGCTTCTCCACTGTTATCTGGAATAGGCAAGAATCCATTTCTCTTTCTTTCTGCACTCCACATTAGAACTCAAGGTTCAAAAGCTTTCCAGTTTGTCTCTAAGAAAAAGTTTTCTAGCAGAGCTCTGCTGGCAGAGCTTGTCCAAACTTTATAAATTCTTTTGCCAATTAGGTTTAAACTAACGCTTTAAAATAAAACTCTTTACTTATAAAAGGATTTTTTTTCCTTAGTGTAGCTGTGTCTCTATTAAAACAATGCAATTTATACTGGCTTAGGGGTGAGATTTTTCACACTATTACTAAGTGGTAATTGCATGATGAAATAGTGCAGAAAAATGCAACAAAACCAGCATCAGCCATCAGCTGAGCTTCAGCCTTCTTCCACAGGCATACCTATTTGCACTCTGGCACCTCATTCCATGCATAATTGCCCTGCTCCTTCTCAATATTGTTTTGCCAACAAAATCTCCATGTGCAGACCAAGCTTCAGTAATATATGATGACTTTCCAGTTGTTCCTGTATAAACTGCTCAAGCTCCATTACCAGTATTGCTTTGGTAACACATGACTTTCTTTTACCACACTTAATGTTTACTACTCCTAAAAATCCTTTAGTCATTTATCAAAGGGAAGAATTCTACATGCTTTTCAAGTTTGAAAGCTTTTACAAATACTAATCATCCACAGAGGTGCTATCCCATACCAAATTAAATATTACAATAATTCTGCTGTCCCTACAGAAGTTGAGAAAGAGAATTGGATCAGCCTATTTGAGAAAGGACATACTTTGCCAGCACTCTTGTGCAACTCTTAGACTCTGAGTGACATTATAGTTTATGACAGCTGTCCCTGGAAGGTTTCTAGTCATCCTTTAATTTAAATTGTACCTTACCACTTCTTTCTTTCTTCTCAGCCACATTAATTACATCATTTCTTAATGCATGTAGAACTCATTCTCAATTACCAAACATGCACACTGATTAAACAGGGAACGAACTGAAAGAAAAGAGGTTACCTTCTCATAGGACAGAGGATGAGAGGAGGAAAAAGGCTCATAGTTTGTCTCTGGTTCGAAGATGTGCTCATTTTCCAGCAGCATGCACAGCTCTAGCCTAAGGTTTAAAAAAAAAAAATGAGAGAGAAGAGGATTCATTATAATGAGCAAATTTTAAAAACCAAGCACACACTGCTTTACTATCAGATGTATGGCACATAGAGTATTAGCAGGCTGACCACATATTTCACCTTCTTAAATTTCCATCACCAATGGCAGCATCACACAGGTGCTTTCTGGTTTAGTTCTGGCTAATTGGATTATAGGACATCACCTACCCTACATGTTCTTGACCTGGATCAACCTGCTTGGCAGGAACAGCTCATGCACTAGTTTACACCCAACAAGACAATACCAATAATAAGAAACAACTATCTGCATTAAAGTAGATAGACTGTTGTTCCTTCCCACATCCTTCCCACATCTGTTATATGTAGATGTAACATCTACATTAAAATGAGACCTGCAGAAAATTCATGGCACATTTTAAATCATCAGTGAAACCTTCTCTCACAGTACTGCACTCTAGAGTTCATTAAGGCATTTAATATTCTTGCTGACTTAATCACTTCGGTTTGCATATCTTCATCAATTATTACATCATTTCAAACCTTTTTTTTTTAGAATTAAAAAATAAAAAATAAAAAGGCTTAACAAGCAGTATATTGAAATTATATCTCAGTGTTTCCTTGCTTTCCCCACACACACATACACACATTCCATCCACACTATCCATTTCCAGCCTTTTAAATATATTTGGATAACAAACACCTTGGGGACCACCACAAAGCTTTTTGTTTTGCAACATGCTTAACATGATGTTAGCGCTGGTCCATGCTTACAGCTATCAGCAAACTATAGTAGGACAAAGACATGTGACACACTGTTAAATGATGTGTTTGAGGGACCCAGAGAAGACCAGAGGCATAACTTTTGTTCACGTGTCAAGAGAAATACAAGGGAGGTACAAAGTGGCTTTTGTGAATGGAACACCAAAAATAAGGTGGGAAGGTATCAAATAAATATTTCCATATTAGAAAACGTTGATTTTCTCAAACCCAAACTCGTCATAGGAATTTACCAGTTTTAGCATAACATCTCCTGGGAAAGATTAAGTCTGCTTCAAGGTGAGATTAGCACTCAACAGCAGAGGACTTACATTAAGAAGACCTGCCTGTCAGTTCCAAAAGCTGGCAGTCAGTGCCCTCCCTAGGAGCAGGATATGGAAGAACTAGGTTCAAGCCCTTTCTCCACACTTCCCTTCATAACAAGCACATTGGTGGCAGTATTTGGCATGTCTTCACTTCTCCAGCTGGAGGGGTTCCACACTGAATAAACAGGAATCTGTAGAATCAGGTCCCCCACATTCCCGCTGGCTGCCCTGACCAGCAGACTCTTTGCCGTTCTATTATTTTTATTCCAAACAGCCTTCCCTTCACTCTTCTGTACTTCTTTGTCCTGCGTCTGATGAAGCTGAATCAAAAGTGTAAAGATTGCAAAAAATAACAGTAAACTTACTATGAAATCCCATTGAGCTCTCGCACACAAAGATGTAACATTAAACTAATGTTTAATTTCCAGCATATTACATAAACTGACTGCAGTTTCAGATGTTTCTGGTGTTTCATATAGTCCACCTTCTCTCCAGATTAAACCCAAGATACTTTGGGTGCACCTACCTCTGCATTTTTGTTCAGATCTGGAAGATGCTTTTGAAGCAACGTACCCTGTCAGCTCTACCTGCCGTGGTTTGGTAAGCATTGCCGTGCAGTCCCCTTTCTCCTGAAACAGTTGCCTGTGTCACTCTGCACATCCACCCCTGAGATCTGTATTTCCTTAAAGCAGACATGGCCTTGGTCTCTCATCTAAGGAACTCAATGGGATTTTATGAATAGTAAGTATGACTGTGCCTAGGACATAGGTATCATTCTTTTACAGGAGAAAACATGAGTGTGAAAATAACTTGTGGAAGAAAATCAGATGTGAAGAAAAGCAGTGTCTCAGTCACCTTTAGAGCACATCCCATTTGCAGGACAAACAAGGAATTCAGAGAAACGTTTTTCATCTCCATTCTGTATCTGACTGGCTTGGGTTTTCATAAAATCTCTTTCACGCTGCTAAGGAGAGCACAGTGCAGCAGCAGACCTCCGAGCTAACTGCTGAGAAAACTCTGCTTAGGATATACTGTGCCCTGGGCTCACATCTCCCCTCCTGGGAAAGGCACAGATCTGCCCTATGCTTCTCACCATCTGCATGCCAGTGTGTGGACATGTCATGTAGACAATTAATGGACTTGGGTTTGAGGGCAATCACGAGCAAACCCTACAAAGAATGGTACAGGCATGCTACAACAGATGAGATCCATTCCCCTCAGACTCCTTTTGAAGGAAGAAAGGGAGAAAAATACAATGTACTCAGAATATATTCAACACAGCAAAGGACATGGAGAAAAAATTAACCCAGCCATTCCCTTTGGTGCTTTACACAATTTATTCTCCAGAGCTCTCTACAGCTTTACAATTCATGCTCTTTCATAAACAGGTTTCTAATTGTTTTAAGAAAAATTTAAATACACAGATCTATATTCTGTCCTAGATCATCCCGTACAGCTCCAAGAAGTCAGTTTCTAGGATGATCACTGGGCATCTTGAAAGGAATACTTTCAAGACTTTAATCCTAACATGAATATATAGACTTCAAGTGCAAAAGCTATGATCCACCCTAATCATACTATTCAGGCCTGCCCATAGTCCAGACTTCACCATTTTCCACTTGAACATCATGGTCTGGAATTAAAAAAACAGCAACATTCACCACAAGCTTAAAGAGCAGAAATGTTTGCTCATCACCAGTGGTTTGTTGGCTGGTTTTGGCAGCTTGCAATTTGCTCAGCACTGCTCTTAACTAAACCCAGCAGGGAGTCACTTAACAAGGCTTTGGGAAGTGTGAGAGAAATTTGGCTAGTCAAAAAAAAAAGCACATGCAAACACAGTGAAGGAAATCGTTGGATCATTTCTGATAAGAATCCAAGCCTATTAAAAACTGCCATATTCAAGAGAAAAATGAGCATACGTTATTTCACTTGGACTTCCAGAAGTCATGCTTCAGAGAGGTATAACAACACCACTCTTTGATGTTACATACAACATCCTTCCTATCACATCATCAAGCCTTAGAAAGCAGACCAAACATGTTTCTTGCACTATTTTGTGAGGTTTAACAGGAAGTGCTAGGATTTAGACTTGGACTCTGCAATTGTTCGTTTACTCGTTATTTATTTAAGAAGGAAGAAAACCCTTAAGTAGGGAATCTCATTTCAAAGATACCCTGGCAAGGCACTGTAGTAGTTTCATATGTTCTATCTGTTATAAAACATGCATTATGAAGATACACCTAATTAAGATAACACATTATTATCCCAATATCCACATGTCAGATTTGGCATGGAAGTCAGGAATGAAAAGTATCTGACAGCTGATTGTGTCACTCTTTTCTCGTCAAGTTGGCCAACTATCTGAGGAAACTACAAATTCTAAATATTGGGGGAGTGACATAAAAAGGAACTGCAGCTCCAAAGTAGCTGCAAATGAACAGAAGGAAGATTAAATGGTGATGTCACTGGCAAAAGGATTCAGGGCAGGACTCTCCCAGACTGAATGGATAAAACAGCTATAAAGTTGGGGCAGAGGGAGAAGGGAGGATAGAGAACCTGAAGTATCATTTTTAGCTTGCTTCATAAAGCTTCAGTCTTATTTCTCCTGCATTAATCCACTGAAAGTAACTAACAACACTGCTTTTACTCTTGAGCTTTTATTCTTTGGCCAATAACCAGCTCAGTGGGGACCAGCAATTAATATGCTCTGACCAGAATAAAACAAACGTCCCTTCCATGTATAAAAAATCTAATTCCCTCCCAGAGCTTCTCTCGGACATATTTAAAAGCTCAGTGATACTGACTACGAAATTTTGATTGATGTCAGTCACTTGACATAATGATGACAATAGAACTATAACAAGTAGCAATAAATTGCACAATGCAATGGCAGAGCATGGCACCCCAAAATCCTTCATGATCTTTCTTCATCCTAAACCCTGGTTGGGATTAGATTTATTGTCTTGCACCTTCAAATTTCATAGCAGTTAAAATGAACTGAGTGCTCAGATTATCTTGCAGGACTTGATCACTGCTCTGCTCTCAGCAGAAGTTCTTGCATAAACACACAATGCTTGCAAAAGGGCACAATGACAGAAACTTCTTACATGAACTGCAAAATGTACATCCTGTATAAGAATAGTTATTTTTATGTTCTTAGCTATCTGCTAGTATACTAAATACATTTTTCCTGGCTTCAAATAGCATTGTACCTTCATTAAATGGTGAAAACAACTAAACAAGAAAAAAAAAACTATTCTGCATATGGCAAATGACAGTAGATAAGAACTAGGTCACTGAAACAGTTTTAAAATCCACCAAACCTTCATCTTTCACAAAAT
This sequence comes from Anser cygnoides, assembly GCF_040182565.1. NCBI lineage: Eukaryota > Metazoa > Chordata > Aves > Anseriformes > Anatidae > Anser > Anser cygnoides. The sequence continues at coordinate 119,543,346 of NC_089874.1, read as the reverse complement.
AAACCCTCAGGTTACAGGGTTGTTTCAGGTTACGCAGCCTAAATCATTACTGTTTACTTACGTGTTTGGTTCTTCAAACCAAGAGGGAGCTTTCCAAAAGTTTTTGGCATTTGACCTATACGATGATAAAAAGGTCATTATCAAGCACTGGACTGAGGTTTTCCATAGTTAAGGTCAAATCCTGTCTATGCCCCACAGCCTTTCAAAGGATGCTGAATAAATATTTAATCTCTGTGCCTCAGTCTTCAGATCTACTTAACAGGCATTTCTTCTACCTCAGAGCTGTGTTTTGAGGTTAATAGTCGGTACTTAAGTTGCCTTCTTTTTTATGGACACCATAATCAGGGTGAATGAGCAAACAGTAAGTCCGTGGTCTCAACATGAAAATGCAAAGGCAGCTGTAAATAAACTGTACACACAAACTGTATTTCAAACCTACAGAAAGACTAGATTTTAGAGAATTATGAAAACTTAGGATCAGGTTTATATTTCCCTACAGGACAGCTTGTTACCAGGCAGATTTTCAGTTTCAGCGGAACCTACCACACGCTTAAATGACAGGACAAGTATGTGATCAGTCTTTCCATTCACACACCAGTTTTCCCCATGCCTATATTTGATTTCGACATTTAACAAGACTCTGCACTTGCCTAAAAGCCACCCACATGCTGCAGCAAGGCTGCATACGTTTTTAATTTGGCCTTTTGAGTGAGCGCACAGCCTCTGCAGCGCTCCAGCTTTCCCTCCAAAAGGTTCCGTCACAAAGCCCTGCAGCACCTGCACAATTATTCCTATGGCAAAACAGGCCTACTAATTTTAAAAGTATCATATAATGTTGCTCTTTGGAAGAAAAGTTTCTCACTTAGGATACAGAATAAAACCACTGCTACAGACTCTATAAACCTTCCTCCATCTGTGTTATTCATGAGCTGCAGTGCCCCAGGACCCTGACAATACATGGGAGGATCGTAATGTCAAGAGCTTTTGTTGAAAGTGCTGGATTCCATTTATTTTAATAGGCAAGATCACTGTATAGTGTATCATTGAAATTAACTGGATCAGCTTTTCAAAAGCAGGAGTCCAGACAGTAAAAACAAACAACGTGCTGACAGATTCTACCCTCTCCCATGAAAATCAAGTAATCACACCAGCACTTTGATATTGCAGTCTGCTCCCTAGCCTGCACACCTAAAAATAGTGTCCAAGTCCCTAACGTGTTCCCCCTCCCCTTTTTTCTTCTTTGCTGGCTCAGTTTAGATGCAGCCTTCAAACTACTGATGATGGTGTTTCTAGCTTTGATCAGCACTGAACCATCATTGCACAGGGCTTACAGCAAAGGGACGGGGAGAAGGCAGGCAGAAAGCTGTCCGTGATGCCCTAATACAAAATAAAACCTTGTTTTTATCTCCATATATTGCATGAACTTTGCGGACTTCTGTGTTTGATTGAGTAACTTTGCATTCCTGTGATCTAAACTTAGCAACCTCTCCATAACAGAGCCAGAACGAAAAGGCTCTCCAAGAAGCCTTCAAATCTATATCAGTTATTTCATGAATGCCAGCAACAAGGCTGTCATAATATTACAGTCGATATCGCTAAGCTCAGTAATTAATTTTTGCATTAAACTTTTGGGTCTCAATTTGTCTTTAAGGTTCCATTTACCCCTAAGCTGCTGCATTGCATTGCTTACTGAAAGCAAGTGCTTCTCCTCCTGCTAAGAATAATTAAGGTATTTCCTCATTAAACAAGTGTGCGTGGACTCTGCACACATGTGTGTGCACACACCTTGAGAACAGCGTTTCATTAGTTCCAACTGGGAGGGCAGAATAAAGAAAAGTACCGGCACCAGTACCTACAGCCTGACTTATCTATAACAGTTTGCAGTGCTATTATCTCCTTTCCCACAGCACGTATCGATACGCTATACTCGGTTTTACTAAAGTGCTTGGCAGAACACATTCCTGACTCACAACGGTATCTGTTCACTGCACTGACCAGAGGCAAGTCATACCTAACAAACTGCCATAAAATACACGTCCACACACCACTTTGGATCAATGATTTCTCTGTTAAAGGACGTTACTATGTAATACAGCTTTAAGTTTTCAACTTTGTCATATTTTCTAAACTCTGATCTCTTCAATTTACTTTCAGTTATGTGACATTCCCCTTTAGTGGAGTGAAAGCATGCATTAGCTAAACAATGTGGTTTGGATTTAGTGTTCCCATGCATCATCATGAAAATGTTTGTCTCAGCAATAGTGTCATTATTGTTACTGGGAACAGCTGCTCTAGCATGTCTTTCGATCGTGGAAAACAGCGCGTCTCCCTTCTCAGACCAGTTTACAAGCTGGGAAATTAAAGCAAGACTATCGAGCAGGAGGGTTACGAGGACACAGCGTTCTCTACCTGCCTTCCTCCTACCACAAAGGAAGCGGAAAGTGCAGCACTGCAAGAACAGCAGCAAAATAAATGCTGTACACAGAAATGTAGTTTGGCTCCCTCCTCCGGTAGCTCTTCTGCCTCTGGCCTGGGGACTAACGTGAGCCAGAAATCCCCCTCAGGTGCAGCTCTCAGCCAGCTCAGCCCCATTAGTGGTGGCATCCCTTGAGCAAGAAACAATTAGAGCGGGCAGTTTGCTGTTCATCAAGTTGTTTAATATCTCCCCCGAGTTTCGGAAGCAGGAAGATGTAATTCTACGCTCTCTTGCCCACACTCCCAACTTCACTGAAGCAAGTTTCAGCACCCAGCTCTGTGGCAGCGACGCCGTCCCACTGGACCCACCGGGCTCCACAGGCCTTGAGCAGCTCAGCTGCTGCCAGCTGCACACCTCCCAGGAAATCTCACAGCAGCTACAGCTGCCCACGCCATCACACAGAGGCTCGGGCTCTAGCTCACCTTCCTGAACAAGGCCTTCAGACATCATCAGGCTGTCGCTTCAGATGCCAGGGGGGTTGGAAGTGATGATCTTTAAGGTCCCTTCCAACCCAAACCACTCTATGCTTCTACAATAAGATGGATTTTCAAATAAAAACTGTTCTGCAGCATATTAGACCTTTTTTTAATGTCCTCAAATGGGAAACCATGTCTTCAGGAACTAATAATAACTAGGCATTTCTGAACATTCACTATTTTTTAACTTTTCAACTACAGGAAGACCACAGCTTTTGAATATTTCTCCTCTTACTTAGAGCACTAATTTCTGTTTTTTTTTTAGGTTTCTAACTTTGTTCTGAAAATGGGAATTGGGCACTTTGAACACCTCACTTGTACACTCCCATAAAGCATACAAAATTTGCAATAAAGTAGTACAAATATAATGACCACGTAAACTACAAGGACTCTTGACATCTTTACCAACCATATTTTTATTGAAATTTCTTTTGGGCCCCAAAATAATAATTTCCAAAAACCACAAATGCTGAAGTTTCAGCAAACTTGATGGGTGGGAAGAGACGGGGTTTCCTAGGTGAAAAAACACACACAAAAATGCAGGCATGATGCCAGAAATGTCACATCCTGTACAGAAGTAGCAGAAAACCAAGTTTTACCCATTTCTGCTTAGATATATTTATTCTGTACAGTCTGCTTATGGTCAGAGATATTGTGGTTTCTGCATAATTACTTTCTCCCAATCAAACTAAATTGAGCAAAAAAAATTTCCTTCAGCTAAAAGATAGACATACAAAATGCGGAGTAATGGCTAACAGCTGTGTAGGTAAGAGTGCAAAGGCAAAAACAAGGAATCCAGCCTTGAGCCTCACAATAGGAGAGCCGTGCATGGTACAGATCTGAGAGAGTCAGGCATGAACAAAATGGCTTATTTGTTATAGTAAAATTCCCTTATGGGCTACTCAGTGGTATTCATCAGCCCAGTAGTCTCTCCAGGAAAACTGTATCAAAGTGGTGTGCAAGGCAGAAATTAAGATAGCCAGGCAGCACTCCAGCTTCTGCCTCTGCACCGCTTCTCCTAAAAGGAAAGGGAGGGGACCGAGCCTGGTCTAACAAGCCAACAGCATCCACCTGCTTTTCTTCAGTGAATGCCGGGAGTATTTAACTGCATTACAGAAACCCCAATCCTTCCATTTCCTTGGAAAAAGTGAATTAAAGGCAAGGAAATCCACTGACACCAGAACCGCCTTTGGGAGCAACGTGGCATTTGTCAGCCACAAACATACAGGGTGTCTAAGTGCATTAAGGGATAAACGGAATCTCAGAAAACAACACCTAGGTAGAGAGCATGTTATTGTCCATTTTGGTGGAAGAAATCAGAGAGGATGAGAGTGTTACACGGGCATGTAGAGGGAAGTGATCATGCATGGGAGATTGCACAGATTGGCAGCAAAGATGTTGCTGATGACCATGAAGTATCATCACCCTCCATGTTATATCCCACCCATGTCCACAGGCAAGGAAAAGAAATGAGTTACCTACAGCTTTCCTCCGCAAACCCTCCATGTCTTCTGCTTTTTACTACAGTTTACATTATAAAGTAATCTCTGGCAAAGGAAGATGGATCAACAAAACATAAGTGGTGATGTGTCTAATCTCTTCATCATGTCACAGAACCACTTCATTGCCCTACAGCGGCCATACACTAGTACATTGTAACACGTGTGGAAGCGAAAAAATAGCTCTTTTTTCAGTTCTGGTCTTACAGAAATTAGGCAGAAACATAACTCTATCTTTTCCTGCTGGAGGAGGATCTGCAGCCACAGACTACAGCAGCCAAGACAAGAGACAGGGGACCTCCCAAGCAACTACTCGGCATGTATTTACAGCCTCACTCAGTGTCTCTGGCTGAAGCCTCCAGGGAAGACAGGCAATGGTCCCATCCTCAGGCCTCTCCGAAGAATGGATTCCACCTGGGGCACGGTTGCCTCCCCAGCCAGGAGGGCATGCAACATAAGCCATGACATTCAGAGCTTTCAGCAGACTTTGCCAAGCGCATTTATAACAGCCCAGCTCCCTTTCTGCAGATGCTGGGGGGTAGACGGGGGAGGCACTTCAGCTGCAGTGCAAAAGAATAGCCTGTTGTATTCTCATGTGCAAGTATCTTCATTGCTGGGGGAGAAATGGAGGCGGGGAGGCAGTCCCTGAGCACTCTGCATTGCACACAACAGGTCGAGCATCCCTATCAGTGCCATGCATCTAGCTCACCAGCCACATGTTCCTCAAACACAATTCTGCAAGGGTTTCCCAGGCATGCATACAGCACTGCCTATGGCAAAGTGTCAAGAGTATTACTCTGAGGAGATCTTTGTTTTGGAAACTTGCTTCTCAGCTACAGCTTGCTTCCTCTTTAACAATTTTAAAGCCAAGGAGTTTTCTTTAATAGTTGTTTTGGTTTTTAGTCTCTACTGCTTACTCATCTGGGGAAGATAACAGCTTCAGATTTAGGTCACCCATGTAAAAATGTGTTTGGTTATCTCATTTTGATACCCACTAGGTAACTGTCCAGATCACAAAGATTAGGTGAAAAATCTGGCCCCACTAAGCAGGACTTGAAGATTTTTGTTGTGTTTTTTTGTTTGTTTGTTTGTTTTTTAATAAAATTGGAATATCTGTGTATTTGCTCAGGCCAGCACTGAGGTGCATTTGTAGGTCCACGCAGGTCCCAGCCAACACTTCTTGGCCACAGTCCTTGTTTTTGTAAGAACTGACATTGACCTTCTCTTTTCAAAGGGTCAAAATCGTTCATATGTATTACAAAAATAACAACACTTTGTCCTTGTACAGAAACTCTCATCATTGCAGTTTCCAAGTGTGGGCAAATAATGAATAACTTTTGCATTCAGTCAAATTTTCAGTGTTTCATCCATGCACATTTCACAAGAAGAAGTAGTACAGAAACTCACAGAAGTGAGAAACAGTAAGAAAAAATTAGGAGTTGCTGCTGCCTTCATGCAAGCATAGCAGATAAGTTGCTTCATTTCTTTCTTTAGCTCTTTGCACCCATTTTTGTAATGTAATACCAACATTTTTGTGCCACTATTAAAACAAAAAACAAAACAACAACAACAAAAATAGGAATCAATAATAATGCCTAAGGCAACTCTCAAGAAAAACATCATGGCAATTATTATCGCATCTTCCCTCATCCACCTTTTTAAAACATGACAGGCAAGCTACATTTTCTCCACTTTAACACTGTTGATGTACAAAATGGAAAAACAAATGATCCTCTTTCTGCCTGTGGCTATGTCACCTCCATATGGGATTGCATTAGATCCTCCACAGTAAGAGGCTGAAGAGCACCTTTTTCCCTTATGGAGCTCACAGCATTTCTCATCTCGATCTTAACAGTTACGTGCCACAAGAGCTGTAATTTTATGAGTAAGATGGAAAACCAAAGCCTAACTACTTATGGTTATGAATACGCAAATTCCATGACACATCACATTTTTGGAGGCTTGTTTCAGAGGGTGGCTGCAGAGCATTCCTTTTCTGGTGTTGGTGAGGACCCATAGCAGAAGAGCAAAGCCGCGTGCGGTCACTGCTGGGAACAAGGCACCCAGAGCTCATCTCAGAAGTTCTCAAGCAGCTGGGCATGCGTTGGGGTGAGAAGGGGTGTTGACAGAACATGCCAGAATGCAATACTTGCTCCCAGACAACCTCTCTGTATGGGTTTCACTGCAGTGGGCAGCACACACTGGACTAGACCAAAAAAAAAAAAAGTGCTGCTGCTTTGCCAACCATTTAAAGCAATATCTTGGTTTTACTCAAAACAGTCTAACAACAGCTCATTTATGCTGAGAATGGCAGGAGAAAAGCTTTTTCAATCATCCTTTTTAAGGCTCTAGCAGAATGTATTCATAGAAGATCTCTAGCAATTAAGCAAACCACAAGCCTCCCAGAATTGTCAAGTAGCATCAGGTTGTCTCTAAAGGTGCCTCTCTTTGGGATGTCCTCATGATCACCCCTCTGACCTCCCTTTCTGCTTGATTCCACACAACATCGCTCTGTGTTTCAAAGCACAACTCTATTTGTGTAAACTCATCATACTCCTCAGTAGCCTGGGACTCTCCTTGCCAGGTAATTTGATGAATTAATGAGGAAATGATGAGACTATAAATTTAATTAAAAGGAGCTTTGTCTGGGTCAGTTGTTAGTGTGCTTTCTAGTTTTATTTCTGAGGACAGCTGAGAACTAAATAAGTACATTAGTATATGATATATCTTCCAGACTGGTGCATACTGTGGACCATCACTCAGAAATTTAGGTTTTAGTGCCTTAGCATATTTCTTATTAGCAACATTTATGACAAGGGAACAAGTATATATACCACATACAAGTATATGATCCCGCACTTACTGATGTTATTACTCCTTCGGGCCACTGCAACCCAAAGAATCTCCACTGTACAATTCTCTCATTACAAGCAGATATTTCTCTAAAAGGCTCGTACAAAGTGTTTTATTTGTCAGTGAAGCAAGTTCACTTTTTTTTTTTTAAATATTCATTTCCTTTCCATCTTCATGTCCAAAACTGCAGCTGACCATAGAGCTATGGATGAGGTAGTGTGATCCAGCTGCCAGTATTTCATCCTTGAAAAGCTGTTACAAAGCAGGCAAGGAAACAAGACCTAACTAAATTTCCACTGATGATACATGGATAACGTTTTTCTCCATCCAGATCAATAGAAGAAAATACTTTTATCCTTGTTTGATCACAGATAGCTACAAACTGCCACCCAGTTAAGCGGTTAAACTAGAAGTGGATAAAAAAAAAAATCTCTACAAGGAAGCATACAAGAGTCGTTCAGGACAAAAGACAACATGTGTCTGTATTAAGGTAATTGGAAGCTACATCCATAGAGCTTTGCTTTGTGAACTCCTGCGCAGTAGCAGTTGCATATGCATCTTCTCCTTTCCTCTAGGATACTCAAGGTGGGAATTAAGCCACTGCTTCTCCCACTCATGACCCACCACTCAAAGGACAGTCTTAAGGTACCTTCCTGAAAGGATGGAGTCACTCTTGCTCTCACATGAAATGCAATACCAGCAATATTTCATTTATCAGGATATTTTATATGCCTTTTGAGAGTCCCTAGTATGCAAGGCTTCCTTTAGCCTAATTCTTGTTTACATTGCATGTTTCTTCCAGTGACTTTGTTGCTTATCTCATCTGTGATATGATTTACATTAATGCATTTCCTTTAAAAGCATACACTAATAAAACGAAAAAATGTGATGGGAGAACAGGCCAATTCTGAATTGATGTGGGATCATTTAATGAGTAACTAGATCCAAATCCCTTTACTGTTTCTGTGAACCTTCAAGGTTATGAAGGGCAATTTAACCTTTTTCTACAATTCACATGAGATCATTTCATTGATGGTCTTCAATAAACCCTTGATACAGAAGACAGGCATGTACCTCAAGCTTTCCAAGGTCCTTTCTTGAAAGGACACCTGCTGTTCATGCTAAAGAAAGTAGGAAGAAGCTTCATAACCAACCCATATGGTCTTCACAGATGCTTTAAGAAAAAAAAAAAAAAAAAAAAAAGAAAAATGGCCATAAACATCACGTAATTTGATAGTATTTTTACCTTTTAATGGTTCCCTGAAACACCTCTGCATGGTCTGGCTTGGGCCTGCAAACCACTGGGAATCCACCATGGTTTGTGCTTGCAAGAAGCTGGGCCAAGGAAGCAATGTTTTCCTTTAGGTGAAGGACTCTGACATGAGGCTCCATGACATCCCTGGCAGAGAACAATTCCAGGTTCAACCTGAAAGACACAAAACAGACGTATTATTTAGTAAACAGGAAATAAGGCATACTGTGCCACGTTAGCATTTGACGAGTTCATAATACTTTAGTAAAGTACTTCAAGATGGAAATCAATCTGCTTTATTTGTAAATGTAAAAAAAAATGTAATTATCCAATAAAACTGCTTATCAAGCATTGCCTTTCTTTGTGTGAGAGATGATAAATTCAACCATATGCATGACATGGTCATCCTAAACAAGGTATCGTAAGAGCCATTTGTCAATTTGCACAACTTTTCTCATTAAAGAGATTTTTAAAAAAATATTTTAATCTGAACTGAAATCCTCTGGAATTCTGACTGATATAAAATAGTTTAAATTTAAGCACTTTGGAGAAATTCAGTCTCACGATATTTATTGCAAATTTATTTTTTCATCAGTAACACGTAGGAAGATAGCCCCTTAAGGGTTTCTTACAAGTCGTATACTTGTTTTTCCAGTGCTTTCTAACACTTTTCAGGTTCTAGGTGAAGCTTCAGGAAACATGAATGTACATTAATTGAAAGGCATGCATACCTGCTACTACTGACAGTAGAGTGAAATGAAAAAGAAATATACTTTCTGCAAAATTCAGCAGTGATTTCTACAGAACAACCATAGGCCTGTAGATTCTGACAACAGAAGTCAGTGAACTTCTCTAGTTTTAAACTTGTTTCATGTTTATTATTTTCAAAAAATACATTAATTATTCTGATTATCATCTGGACGCATCATAAGACAGAATCTCCTGTTCAGACACAGGCTGACACAAACCACAGACAGAGACAACTGGAGCATAAATTTGCCCACATCCTGTTTTACCAATGTTACCTTTCATCCCTGTGGTAAAAGCAACTATTTCCATATGCTGTTAATTATTGTCCTCCCTCCCGAGAGACACAAGGTTATTTTTTCAAGGCAGTTACTCTGATGTTTTGTGATGTGACCACCTGCCTAAGAATAACTGAACTGAGAAGACAATACGCTTCATACATGGCACCCACACAGCTGTTAAAGAAGTTTCTTCTTCTAAACTGAGATGGATTTAAATGAATCCTGAAAAAGAACAGTCTTATGTGCATCAAATCACGTCATGCCCATCCCCAATTATATGAAACAGACTGCAGGCAATGAAAATTTGGAACACCATCATATTACAGATCCACATTTCAAGAGACCAGAACACCATCTTATGGAAAAATGAACCTCTCTGAACAACATTTTGTTTCTGAATTAAAATGAGCAGTAGTTTACTAAAAGTTTACTTACCCACTAGTTTACCAAAGAGTCCCAAAGAGATGGTTTTTGGTTTTTGTTTTGTTTTGTTTTTTTAGAACACTACCATGGAATGTTAATTTTTCCTAAAAGAGTAGACTACTGCTTGTCCTCTTCTTCTTTTCCATCTCTATATGTCTGTATTTGGCTGTCTTAAACTTTTTCTATATTCAACATACACTGTATTGCTATTAAAAGTACTATTCCTAGCACAGTAGATATAATGTAAAAACATGATAAATGATAACTGCTTCCTGAATTACATGAAGTATGCGCAACCCCTGAATGATTTCTAAATTAGAGCAATGTGAATAATGCTACATTACAACAGATTCTATAGCATATTTACTAGCAGTACGCAAGTTTTCCATCTTCACAACTTCATGGTTTTCCGCTATTGCATGGAAAACAAATGTTCCACATTATTGCAGAAGTCCATGAAACATCCTTAGGTTTTCTCCAATCAGTCATTTGTATAAAAGCAAGGCATAGCTTGTTACACGGTTCCATGATCTTGGCTTTGTCTGGTATTATAAAGCGTCTGCATTGCCTACAGGAACTACAGACCTTGCATTATCATAGGTCAGCTTTTTCAGATGTAAGAACAACACACTAAGTATTAGCGCTGATTCACTGCTTGTTGTCAGTGACGTTTCTTTCAATTACTCTTCCATCTAGTACTGTAAAGAATAAGCTTGCTTTGAGGGGAAGGGAAAGGCAAGCAAAATAGCTATTTTATGGAGGACTGTTATAAGGCCAAAGCGTCTTTGTAGCAAAGAAAGCATTAACTGTCTTACCAGTGGCTGCTGTTACTGATCACTTGTCCCTGTTCATCCGCTATCAGAGCACTGAACCTATTCTGCATTGGCAGACCTGAAAGTGGAGAAGTTGCCATTCTCCTTGTGCCAAGAGCTACAGGTCATCATGGGAATGGCCCCATTTGCCACTCACAACCTGCTGTGGGCTCTAGGTCCCTCCTTCTTTGTAGCTGAGGGTTGAAACTGTTCTTAAATGGGTGCTCAACACACTTTTACCAGAATGAGCTTTCCCAACAGCAGCCGGGATCCAGAGATGGCAGAGGGAGCTAGCAGAAGAGCCAGAAAGAGAGTACTACCAGTACAGAGGAGCCTGAAAACCATCTCAGGCACCTGCAGGTTCACATCTCTAGCAGCCACGCTAACTGCCCAGGACATACTCACAGCCCTACAGATGGTAGTGCTCCCCACAGATTGCTTATATATATAAAATGTACACCATGCAGGCATCAGTCCTGCAGGCAAGGTTCCTCCTACTGGTGTGTTCCTTCTTGTCAACTATGAGCCTGCCCAAATACCTCCCAAGGACACTTTGCTTAGCTGGTAAGTGCCATTGCTGTCACAAACTTGTGTTTATGCAACAAAGCCCTCAGTTTCACAACGAAATTTCAAGCAAAGCCGTCTCATTTACCATTTTGAAAATGTCTTTATATGTGGAATAATAAGAGGAACTTACATTTGAATTTTATCATGTAGATCTTTCTCACATGTTTAGATTTACCTCAAGGAGACAGAGCTATAAATAGACCACTAAAATAGATAAGGCATCAGTTTTTCTTTTATAGGATATGTGAGAACATTTTCTCCCAAAATGTAATTCACTACAATAGTGTAATGTGTTAGAGCATTAAGGTTGTTTCACCAAGGTTATGATATACTACTTTCAGGTTCCTTTCAAGAGTACATTCATGACTCTGGATGCAACATGGAACAAAGACACTCTGCTTTACGACAGAAATAGGACAGTCATTTGGTAAGAAGCCAATATCCCTGAATGGTAAACTGTCTTAAAATGATTCATGGAAATGTAGATTGGGCCCTGTTGCTATTAAATCTAGTGGAAGCTTTCCCACTGAAATAAATTGTTAAGGATCTAACCATAACAGATCTAATCATAATGTGGAGGCTTCCTTAGACAACATGGAATACAAGAGAACTTTTATTTTCCTCAAAGAGAGTTTACTCTGTATTTTATGTAAGCTTCAAATGATTAAAAGGATTAAAAGGATTGAAAAGTAATCCTAACTCAAACACACTTCAAGGACCAAGGTGCATGAGAAAACCAGCAGCACTGCTTGCTTGGATTGATTCACGTACTTGCCTTATCTTTTTTAGCTGCCTCTCCAGTCCTCCTCTTTCTGCATTGAGAATGATTACCCATTGACTCATTACAGGCCTTTCTGCTCAGAACAGCCCTAGATATTATTTGGGCTTCTTGTAAACCAAATTTCTTGTTTTATTGCCCTGAATGGCTACAGCATCTCGAGTAAATTCTTCTCAGGAGCTTGTCTTGGGGTTTGCTTAACATTTGTGGTGATTTTTCAGAGCATTTAAGCAGCATAATCGAAATTTCAAACAATTGAGAAGGTGGGGTGTTTAGCATAAGAGAACATTATCAGGTTGGAGGTCATTACAATTATTGCCTGCTTTGCCTGCATTGTAAATAAATTGCCAAATATTAGAACAATTCTGTTCTAGTTTCTACTATCATGCACTTCATTTGGCCAGAAAAACTGAACAGATTTATTTCATGATTTTCAATCTAGAACAAAATCAACCACATGTTTATGAAAATCTGCTACTACATTATAAAAACAGTTTATTAATGTTAGCTTTCTTTTTCTCTACCATCTTTAAAGAAATCCCATTGTGAATGAACTCACACCATTGCAGAAAGTTGCTTACATTTAAATCCAAATTCTGTTGTGTTTTTTTTTTATTGATAAAAAGATTTCTAAATACAAGCCACAGTCCCACCAATTTTCTTTTCAACAAGTCACTTGGTAAAAGCCAACTATGAAAAATCCTATCCAAAATTTACATGCCAATATTGATCTTGTTATATAATAGAATAGTATATAAGTACTGCAGAAAAGCTGATCATGTGCAGATGACTGAATTCAGTAGATTTGCAAGTGAATTCTTTGAAAAAAATATATTTTTTCAGTATGTTCACAGAATACTCACTGAGATCAATAGATGGAAACAAAAAGCTCTATAAAATCTAGTTATACTGGAAAATGACACCACTTAATTAATTTTTTAAAACAGATTTGCTCTACTCAGTACTAAATCCTGAAATAGATTTAAACTGATTTAAAGTTAAATTAAATGAATAAAAGCACAGTGTAAATTCAAGTAAGTGTGTTCATGCTAGCAATGCATTTTAATTTAATTAGATTTATTTAAAATCAGTTTTCAGTGGAACTTCGTGCAGCAGACAAGGCCTATGACTCCTTGCTGTCTTTTTTTTAGTTGAACACAACTGAGGGAGAAATTCTTCTAGTTAACCAGGAGCCAAAAGTTTGGCAGAGTTCAGTCTCTGTTCAGTATATCTACAAATATTTATATTGACTGTAAGATGACAAGCTTCCCAGCATCTCCTGGTCTTGGCTCACTCAATATCCTTAAAAGAGGGGACATTTAGCTTTTCAGTCCAGAGGCCTTTTGATAGCACAGTGCTTATTGTGAAATGTGTTGTTTGGGTTAGCTGAATGTCTCTGTCACTTATTTCCCAGAGAGGATTTGAAAGTTATATATGTTTAGCAACTACTGTATGCTAAAGACAAATGGATTTCCACATGGTCTCATAATCTGCTGGGAAACTGTCTCTCTCTAATACTTGAAAAAATGCAGAACAAAAAAAAAAAGAAAAAAAAAAAAGAAACAGATAAGAAAGCTTTTGTGTTTTGGAAAAGAAATGCGCAGGGGGAGAAAGAGCAAGGGGGGATATATTTGAGGGTTTTTTTCTGCCAAAATCTTTTTTCTCTGTTCTTCCCTTATGAAGTTTTTCCCACCACCACCATCAGTATAAAATACTACCAAGTTAGAAAAATAGCAGCTCCTACTCACTTTGCATAGATATAGCTGTTTATACAAGGCCATTTAGCTTTAAAAAATTAAAATTAAAAAAAATAATTAGGTTGTGCATGGGATCTTGAGACAAGCAGGTAAAAGACTGTGTGAGTGGGTCCATGTGCTGGAACTACTCAAACAGCAGCTTAAAAACTAAGGCCTCAGCACACAACAAGCTGAGCTGTAGGTAAAAACACAAGGGACTTAGTTCTTGACTTAGCTTCCAGAGTGCAAGTCCAAAAACAAATGTAGAGATTGTAACTAGCCACTTAATTTAGTAAAGCATCATGTCAGACAGTATTAGGGGGAGTATGGGCATTTAAATATTCATAGCTACAGACAGTGCCCGCTTACTACTATCACCCAAACCTGAACGCATCTAAACTCACTTGGTATTTGTATTCAGAACTGTGCATTTCCCCACATGATTAGTAGTAAGTGTGGAAATGTCTCAGTGCAAACAAGCAGCTGCCTGAAAGCACCTGCTCTTACACATATATCAACAACATTGTGAGGCAAACACAGGGCATTGCACCACGGCCATGGAAGAGTGACAACCTACAGACACGATTTGGTATCCTTCTTCATATAGAAGACTGCCTTTGGCAGAAATATGGGAGATACTAAATCAGTTCTCACCCTGGGGAATCTGAACCCTCACCTGCTATCACAGAGATAATCAGGGAGCTGGGAGCAAACACCCTCACGTTGAGGATACTCAACTGCCTTGTCAGCAAAGCAGGACACACACAAGCAACACATAGCCAGCTGTAAAGAGACTACACATCTGTGAATTGTTGCATTATATACTAAAGGTCACTACTGGTCATTTTATATAAATTTCCCAAAACTACTATTAGTGCACCCCCACCCCCCTTCTCTTGGGTGTCTCCATCCTGATCCCTGAGGCAGGTTTTTCACTAACTAGGAGAAGCAAACAACCTATGTTCACTGACAAGCACACAATCCTTCAAGGAGTCATTTTCCCCATGCCCTTGGAATTCTCCCCAAAATCCTCCTCAGTGTAGCGGCTATGCAATGCAAGCAACTCTGCAACAGTGCATGCTGACCTGAGGGCTGCATGAACTTCATCAGCAGAAAATGCCAGGCACAGGAACATATCCGAGAGCTCCCCCTCTCCAGAGAGACCTGTAAGATGCCCCTACCTCTAGTCATGCAGTATTTTCTCACCCACAGGTAGACACCTAATAGAGGAAAAGGCCAAATTTTACCTAATAACTGAACAATTGATAACATTCAATCCCTCTATACAAAGTCTATGTCACCACAGGCATCCATATTTGCATGACATCGCTCATATCTGTAGTCCTCATACACACACAAATGTCTGTAGATGTACACAGAGAGAAGGAACAAAGATGGATTTGCTATCTTGATGTCTAATTACACTAATTACTAGTATATTCAGAATGGGAATGATTCAGATATCCTTGCATTTTCTAAATTATTATCTGAGCCTGTAGGAATCTTTGCCATTAAAAAAAAAAAAAAGTGTTAGGCTTTTGTAGAATCCATCTTCCCTGGCATTATATCCAACCAGAAGCAAAGAATGTCATTTCTCAAAACTACACCAGTGCAAGCAATTTGAATCCAAATAAACATTTCAAACAAACTTTCATAGGAATAAACTGGGAGAAACAAGTAAAATGTGCACTAAAATAAATACCTCGTGATCTTGCTTATAACTGAAAAAACAGGGAATTGCATGTTCTCTGGATAGATCGCTGCAGAGCAATTTCCAAGGAAAATTCACAAAATACTAAGCTGGCTCTTGCAGTTCAAATGCAATGACATGATGAGTTTCTTGCAAATGTATGCCAAAAAAACTAATACAAACTGGAAAGAAGAGAGGAAAGCTCCTATGAGACCATTTTTATAAAAGCTTCATTCAGGGCCTCCACCCTCATGTACTGTACCAGCCACCTTAGCTTTTCCACTCTGCCTGGTCCAAGAAAGCACTGACTAGTATATGAGAAATGCTGGCTTAAAAATGTTTGGGAATGGACAGTGAAAACAATAAATGTTTTAATAATCAGACACAGATTATCAGATGACCTTTTAGTCAAAATAAGGTACAGAGATTTAGGTCTAACAGACTACAGAATGAGTGAACTAAAGCAATATGGATGGAAAAATACATGAAAAGATATATATCTGATTGCTCAGTACCTCCGAGAATCAGGCACTTTGTAATGGATAAGGGTAGTCAGGTTATTAAAACATACCATTGGTATCTGGAGATATAGATTTTACCCTAATCCCAGTTCAGAAAATAGAAGGTTCTGACACTTACAACCAGGGTTTTGAGCAAAGGTACTTCTTCCATTTGCTCATGTATTGGGAAAGAAAAGCATTTAACCCCTCAAATTTCAACATTCCCATTTTTAAAAATACCAGCCCATTTCTTACGCCACAAGCCTATTGGGAACCATAGTAAACTGTGGCCAGTCACTAGCAGTGTTCCCCAGAGTTCAGTTCTAGGGCCAGTTCTGTCTATTATCAATGATCTGAATGCAGGAGTTGAATGCATCCTTAGCAAGCTTGCTGATGACACTAAACTGGGAGGTGCTGTTGACTCTCTCGACAAGGATGAGGCCTTGCAGGGTGATCTAGATACCTCAGAGAATTGGACAATCATCGATGTATGAATTTCCACAACAGAAAATGCCGGGTTCTGCACCTGGGACAGAGCAATGCCAAACACGGTACAGAGTGGGAGATGTGTGACTGGGAAGTATCTCAGCAGAAAGGGCCCTGGGGGAGCTGGTGGCTGAAGGCTCAGCATGAGCCAGCAGTGTGCCCTGGCAGCCAAGAGGACAAACCGCGTTTTGGGGTACATTAAACACAGCATGGCCAGATGGTCAAAAGAGGCAATTCTCCTACTACATTTAGTGTTGGTGTGGCCTCACCTTGAGTATTTGTGCAGCTCTGGGCTTCACAATATAAAAAGGTTGTTAAGGACCTTGAAAGTGTCCAGAGGAGGGCAACAAAGCTGGTAAAGGGGCTGGAAGACGTGTCCTGCGAGGAGAGGTTGAGGACATTTGGGATGTCTAGTTTGGAGGAGAGGAGGCTGAGAGGTGACCCCACTGCTCCCTGCAGCTTCCTGAGAAGGGGAGGCAGAGGGAGGTGCCGGCCTCTGCTCCCTGGTGACTGGTCTCAGAACATGTGGGAACAGCACAGAGCTGCACCAGGGGAGGGTCAGACTGGACATCAGGAAAAATGGCTTTATTGTGGGGGTGGTCAGACACTGGAACAGGCTTCATAGAAAGGTGGTTGGTGCCCCACGCCTGTCAGTGTTCAGGGAATATTTGGACAATGCCCTCAATAGAATAGAATCATAGAATCTTTTAGGTTGGAAAGGACATTTAAGATCACCAAGTCCAACCATCCACTTATCACTATAAGTCCACCACTAAACTATGTCCCTGTGCTTTAACTTTTGTTTAGCCCTGAAGTGGCCAAGCAGTTGGCCTAGATGACCCTTTTAGGTCCCTTTAAACTGAACTATTCCATTCCCCCTCTTTTTTTTCATAAAAATACTGTAAGCTACAACTTTCTATATATACACTCATTATTTTGTAAACATTTCTTTAAATAACCCCCTGCTTTCCAAGTACCATTCACATGCAGTTCATGTTTGTTTTTTTTTCCCTATATTGTGACTTTATGGCAAGGACCCACCCCTACAAATGGAGAATATGCTTGTACTTACATCCCAGTTAAAAATAAAATCACCGAAGTTGGTATTACTTATGTGCTCTTCCAGAAAACGAGCAGTGATCTCTCTGCACCTGGCACTGTACCTACAACACAACATGGTCAACACATATAGCAAAAATTCTGGGAAAGGATTTTGTGCGTCTGACTTGCTTTCCTTCTCTTCCTTCCTTATTCCCAGCACTAGGCAGGACTCAGCTTCTTTGGGCTCTTTCCATCTGCTGTCAGTTTCATCTCCTATTCACCTACTGTCACAAACCCACTTACTGAATGGCAGCAGCTAATAAAACTGTGTTCATGGCTTTATGACTTTTCATAAAACTACTTCATTTTGTGCCCTCTTTTGCCATGTCTCTGTGTACACTCAATGTATTGAAAAACAAGCCTCCCTTGTGATCGTGTGAAATGGCATTTAAAAGTTTTGCAAAACTGATATTATTTCTAAAAAGGGTATTTCATTTCTCAAACATGCTGAAATTCATTAAAGTATTTTGTGCCATCTGTTTCCTCATTGCAAATAAATAATTCTTTCCATCATGACAACCGCTATGACAAGCTCCTAATATTTATAAGGATATAGCAACACTCGCAGGAACAGAAAAAGTGACATATGCATGAACAGCAAAGAGAATTAATTTCAGCTTAAGGTGAACTCGGAAGCAGTCGCCAGAGCAATAATAAAGATGATATCCTTACGTGTAACTCAAGAATATCAAAATACAGCTCTTATATAAATGGATGTCTGTGTTCCCATATCCAGCGAAGACTCCCCGGGGAATTCAGTGAGCTTCGAGTCAGCCCCACCACTTCTTGAATGAATTCAAAGAGTTGTTCAATGACATCTTCATGAGATCGGCCGCTCTGCCGGCACAGCTGGATTTCCGGCAAGGTTGGCTGGTTTTAAGTGGAAACTGTCAGTACCTGCCAAATGGTGGCCAGACACCAGAGCAGACTCAGCCAATTAGCGGAATACCCTGTCCGGTGGCTGGAGATGGGCTGTGCCTGTGCCTGTGTGCACGCTCCACCTGTGTGCGGCCACATCTGAAGGCTGCGGTGGTACCCGTACAGGCAGCCTGTCCTCCCAGGTGAGCTAGAAGGGAGTTTCCTTCGAGCTGGGCCAGCAGAAGCCGTGTTCAGTTTCCCACAGCCGAAAGTCCCAGCATGCGTATTTTACATACAGACCTGTAGGAGTTGGAGCAGCTTGTTCGCTGCCAGCCAGCTAGCTCTGAAACACAGGTTATTAGTTCCAGATGCTGCTTCAGTGTGTTTCCTCCTGTGGAAAGTGTGCAGAAGTCACTTCTTTCAGTTTCACAGGACTCCCCGGCAATGGAAAATGCATCAAGAGTCAGTGTGGATTTGTCATCCCGCCCTCAGCATCGAGCAGGCTGCAGCGTCAGCTAAGGCATCTGTGGAAAGATTTCTCCATGATCCAAAGGGACCTGTGTTACACTCACTAATGGTGATTTGACATACGAGGGCTGTCTCCTGATGGACCTTACAGCAAGAACCATAATCTCATGTTAAGGTCCTGTTCGTTGACATAGCATGCCCAATACTTGCAGCAGGATTACCAACCCCATGGTGGTCCCATTCACACCCTAAAGGGGACCTTGCTTTAGATAGGTGAGAAAAGTGCCTTGTGACAGAAACCAGAGGAATGGGACAACTGCTTCAAAACTCACCATATGTGATCTGTCTCTGTGCATCCAAACTTTCTCCCCAAGGTTTTGCCCAACTTCACCAAACCAGTCCTTCACATTTATTTGTTTTGTTTGAAGTTTGTTTCCCTTAAAAATCTCACTACAGAATACAACATTCACTTGTAAATACAAAATGTTTTCTTCCTAGCACTCAGTGATTGTGATCAGTATACAGCCTTGGTAGAAAACTTACCTTTGGCATATTCTGGAAGGGGAGGAAACCCAGCTTAAATTTCCCCTGACAAAAATGAAGGAAAAGGAAGGGATGGAGAAGCTTACCCTTCAGTTTTCAGACATATCAGAAAATACAATTTCTCAGAGCCTGTAAATATTCCAGTGTAAAACATTTTAGGCTCGTGGAAAGGTAATTGTGCAAATATACAGGCCATGTGTAAACATTAAAGTATTTACAAGCTTCTCCAAGGATTTCAGTCAGACAGCTTATTGGCTCGTCTTCACTATTCTTGTCATTATTTTCCTGTATTCATACTTCCATTGTATATACTCTGTTCTGAGGACTGCAGTGCCTACCAACACCCTTGTAAGTGCAGGAGGTCAGCAGCAAGCTATTAGTTGGCCCCCAGCCCTTCCTACCAAAGGAGAGTGCTGCTGGCCGGGTCTCCACAAGCCCTCCTCTCAGCCAGCTTCACACTTACTCCACATCGCTGCTCCATGTAAGCCTGCAACTCCTAACCTTGAGAGTACAGCACCAGCTACAGCTCTCATCCTGGACATTTTAGGAAAGGGAATGGCTAAGGGTGGGAAAGGTTTATTTTAGGTTGGAGGAAGGGTTGTATCTGCTGGTATTTACTGTAGCATGGGAAGAGGTTTTTTTTATTTATTTATTTGTTCAGACTCCACTCTAAAAATAAACAGTAAGGCAAACAGAATATTGGGCATCTTTATATGGTTTTAACAATCTAAATAAATAAAGTCACTTTGATTCATGCCATGCCTTTAGATAGTAGTTTCATTAAGTAGTAAAAATTAGAGCAGGTTAAAAATCATCTTTTAGGGTTCACAAGGCCTTACACTTAAGAACTGACGATACTTTACTAACACAGCGATGCTGAAAGCTACATAAGGAATGTAGGCACCATCTCTTTTTTAACTGAGAAAACTGAAAAATAAATTATTTTGACCAAAGCAATATGAGGAAATGGGGCAGACCCAACAACAGAACTGCAAGTTCCCCTTGGTCTCCCACTTCTGTCCATATAGCCTTCATTTCTGCCTCATCTGAATCTTTATCAATATTAGTACTCTATTTACATATGACTTTTTCCTAAGAAACATTGTTCGTACATATTCGGACACTGAACTCACTTCATAATAAATGTGAAACATGGGGTGAAATTTAACATTAAAAAATTCTGAGAAAACAGTGTCTCTGGTCTCTGAAGACACTGCCTTAATGGACTGAAATGACCCATTAGGTCATTTTTGTAGATCACTCACTGCCACTAAGAGCTGTTTTTCCCCCAAATCATGTCAAGGAAGACAGTCAGATCTCCAGAAAACTACAGGCTAAAGGGCATTGTTCATCACCACCTGTCAGAGAGCAAAAAGTACATCAATAAGGTAAGTATCCAGGTTAATACACAGCTGCAGCTCTGCCCAGCTGTAAGTTCACCTCTTATTCACATTCACATTAAGACATCGTTCTTCACATAAATTCATGTACATCAGATTCATGTGAACCTTTTTATTGGAATAGCTTTGGATAATTTGGAGCCCAGCACAGTCTGATGGCCAGAGCCCAGTGAAACAAGCTAATATTAACTTCTTTGCCGATTAACAGGACTGTGAAGACAGACAGGCTGGACTTTTGCACAGATATCTGTGGGAGCTGGTGCAGGGCAAGAAGGCACAATAAGTCCTTTCACCATCCCACACGAGAACACCAAACCCACGTTAAAAATAAGATGGGGCCATGCTGCTATTCTTCATAAAGCACATAAAGTTACATCTGGCCCTGACATAGGATTTCTGTCAGGAGGCCAGTACTGCCTTGTCATGGCTTTGTACAGTTGCTTCCCAAGTAATGGAATCATACTAAACTCAAAGCCCAGCAAAGGAGAACAGACAGAAAGGGATGAAAAAAATGGTTCCTTGCCATGTTTGTTTAAGCCTGACAGAGGGGCAACTTAAAACCCACATATAATTTTAATAAATCTCACCCACATCTCAACACCTTCCCTCCATCATTTCTGCAGCAGCCAGGGTTCTCCCCAGACAAAGTGTGGCGTTGTTACAGCAGCTCCCTTTTCCTTTGTGCAGCCAGGACAGGATCCAGCTTCCACCGCAAGCACTCTACAAAAGATGGGCTGGGTGCCCTCTGATGCGAAGCCATTGCCAAGTCCACCCCCTAATGATGCCTCTCAGGATGAAAGCACTAAGCAGCCATGAGACACGCTGACTTTTCAAAGAGGCGAGATGGGATGCACCACGTGCATCCTGGTAAATTGGCCCTGAATGAACACCCTTGTCAGCAAGATGAGCAAGGAAACTCTTAGTGTAGTAGTTGCTAGTCTAGGCCCAAACCAAAAACATACCCCCTGAGTCTGGTGATTTTCAAAATCCAAAGCCTCATCTAAAAAGTTCGCTAATTACCCCAATTTTTATAACAGGCCAAACCAGGACCTTGGATCCCAAATAACCCTCCAACTTGGGTTGGCTCAAATTCTGGGTCCAATGTCTGCGGTGTGGGCTAAGGGAAAACCAGCAAGGATAAAGGAAAAAAAAAATCACCCTTGTTCGGTGGATCTTTAATATAGGGCCACCTCTGATACACTTTAAAAAAATATATAATGAGACCACTATAATATATATTCCAGCCAAAATTCTTGGCTCCCAAAAACAGCTTTATATGGTATGCAATACAGAAACACCCAGGAGACGCTATAAGAACTTTGACAAGGCTAATATTAAGCTAGAACAAAACAGAACTACTGGCACCAGCTCCACTCAGCTCTTAAGTAAACTTGTCCCATTAAAAAGTAGCCTCTAAGATATTTTCTCTCTGAAGTGTATAGTAGCTTATAAAAAGCAGGAAGAGTTGGCAAGACGTAGATGTGTTCAAGTACTCCTTACCCTCATTAAAGAACATTCCCTGGCAGCCAGCAGCTACGAGTGTTCCAGTGAACCAGATTTTATAAGAGGGGTGTTTACGGTGGTGTGAGACATAGCTAGAAATCATGGTGCACTGTAGCAGCCGTGTACTAGACACAGCTGTGGTTGGAGCCTTATCAGCCAGGGCACAGAATATAACAGATCAATGAAGTATTAAGAAAACAAACCTCAAGCCTCTCTGCTCTGTAGGAAGAAAGGCATCCAGAGATGCCAGTGCCTAAGGAGGAGTTAGGTAGTGGAAAACCACGGAGGATCAAGGTCTCACTTCCACCAGTCTCACTTATAACGCTATTTACAGAGTTGTCTTCAAAGTAAGCAAGTACATAATTTAGCTTCTTAATATACCCACTTATTTCCACAGGAGTTAGGAGTTAAATTATTTTGTGGATCTGGGCCTTGACATCCCTTGGTCACTTAAAAGCTATTTTTCCCTTCTCATTTAAGCGTCCAAGAAACCTTGTGCCTGGGGATGTTATCCAGCCCAGGAAGAGGAATGAACTAATGATCTAATACAGATCTTTTCATTCTTAACACCTATGAAGAAAAGAGAAGATCCGCACTTTCTCTCCTACAGTATGAGTGCTAAATGCCTAAAAATACATGCTCTCTTGAATTTCACATTTTTCCTCCCTGCTACCAACTAGACACTGCTTTCCAAAGACTTTTCAGTTTCAGTTGAAGAAGGATAGCAATTTATGTGGCATTTCTATGGCTATTAAGCAAGCTGTTAGTTATCCAAGCCTTTCACCCTGCATACACAAATACGATTTATCACCTGCTTATAAATACATGTTAGCTACCAGTTCCTACACAGCTGATCTCATTCCCTGTTATGATTTGGGGAATACAGAAGTGCACAATTTATACATTTTGTGATCTCACAGAATAGTTAATTGAGGAAAGGTGATGCAGAACCTGCCCCATGTGCAACTGTGTCACCTATGCTTTGCCAGAGCAGGAATACTGTGATTGTGCACTCTCTGCCAAGTTGTTACAGACAGAAAAAGAGGACAATTTGTGCAAAATGATATCTGGATATAGGCATGTGAAGAATAAAAATACCTCCAAAGTGCAGCAAATAAGTGGAACTTGAAAACAGCAGAGCCTCAGATAGTCAGGGTAGTCACCCTGCAATAAAAGACTAAAGAATAACATAGGCGAGCTTCCACAGCATCTTGTTAGCTGCAGGACCAGTCAGAGAGAAAACAAATGAGAAAACTTGGTCTGCATGGAAAAACCATGAAAAGAAAAGTCATGGCCTGCCACCTTTCTGTAGAATTTTGACTCAAGTTTCAGGGATGCTCAGAAATAATGAGGAAACAGAGACATGGAAACATGTACACGTTTTTTTTGTTTGTTTGTTTTTTGACAGTCATCTTAATCTGTGCATTTTTATGGCTAGGTAAAATAACAGGAGCTTGCTTTTAGAATGCTTACAAAGACTGTGTGTGAAACATCAGAATTTGTTTAAATTATGACATGACTTCAAGAGGTGCATTATTAATCCAGAGTTGCCTTGAGTCAGTATTTAGGATTTGGGGATGCCTAAACTCTAAGTCAGATCAAAGGATTGGTCCAAATTCTGGAGGTCTGAAGTGGCTGAATGGTGAAGCTTCATTTCTTTGAGGAGATAATAACGTAACAGAGCATCCAAGAATAGTGCCTGAGAAGCCAAGCAATGGGTCGATGCCGTAGCCTATTCAGACTGTCTAAGAAGATTTAGACTGAAAATAGCAGCCTGGAAGGTGACCATCTATAAAGTTTTACCAAGTTGTGATACTATTTTTTTGTTTTGTTCTAGAGTGTCAGTATATTCTGTGACCACATTTATCTAGAAACTTTCTTTAACATTCCTGGAGAGGAAAGGGAAAGGAGTGGGAGGGAAATTAGATTATTCTTATATAGATATATGTATAGATTTTTAGATAGATTTGTCCTTCAAGGGAATGGGACCTCACTCTGAACCAGGAAAATAGCTACAATTCTTTTCATGGACTTGTCATATAACTGGAACACCAAAGGGAACCTTATGACTTCTTCCCCTCTGTTTTATCTGCCATGTTACAAATAGAAGTCATCCCTAATATCACAGATTGTTTTCATTTCCTCCTACTACATTGCTGGCTTTTTCCCTCTCATGTCAAATACCGTTAGAATACAACCAGTGTTCAATGTGCTCGCTAAAAACTTTCAGATATGGCTACATTTAGAAGTGTGAATAGAACAAGTCACCAATATTTTCACTGTTCTAAAGGGTTATTTGAAAATATGAGTTTTTCTAGTAAATCCCAATACTGTGAGAAATGACAGCTAAAATGTCCTACAAATAGCTTTGGTCATGGACGTATACTACCCATATATCCTTTAAGGAAAATAAAAAGTCTTCCTGTGGTAAATAAATAAATTCATTTTTCCTTCTATTTTTTCACCACATTTCCTATTTCATTCCTACAGAATACCTTAAAGAAACAGCATTTCTGC
This sequence comes from Anser cygnoides, assembly GCF_040182565.1. Taxonomy (NCBI): domain Eukaryota; kingdom Metazoa; phylum Chordata; class Aves; order Anseriformes; family Anatidae; genus Anser; species Anser cygnoides. The sequence continues at coordinate 119,518,380 of NC_089874.1, read as the reverse complement.
ATTATTTTGTAAAAGACAGCAGTACAGTTCTCGCTACCTACAAGTAAGTGTAGACCCAGAACCTACATTTAGAAGAGAAAATTGTTCTTATTACTGGTTATAAATGGTTTAATTACTGATTATAAATGTTCATCAACAGACTGAAATTTCAGATACCAGCTCATATACAGGACAAATGGGGTTAATCTCACCTGACCTAGTAAAAAGTAGTTGTTTTTTTCCAGGCTATTCATTCAATCTAAGTCAGTGGAGGCACTTCCAGAAGATAATTCATCCGACCTGCCTCAAATTGCTATCCTTGGATGGCATGACTCGCCTGAAAACGTACTGAATATGCAGGAAGCCTAGTCCAGTCATCTACAAATTAGCTAAGGGGAACTTCACCATAAGGAATTCTATAAATTGTTGTTGTTCCTCTGCTCTATGGCATCTGCTCACAAGAAACAGTTGCAAATGTCTGAAAACCTCTACTAGTTTCTCTATTGGACCACTTGCTCTAATAAACAGCGTCTAACTAGACGGTTTAGGCATTATGGAGCACTTAGTGCTCTCAGGACTCTGGTGAAAGTGGTAATTCAGATGCTACCACAAACTCTAAGAGAAAGGGGATCTCCATTGTTCTGTTCATACAGAACATTGCCCTGTGAGGTCCATGGTCAGGATCAGGGTCTCCTTTTACTCCTTTGTCCTTCCAAGCTCCACAGCACAGAGGACCCACACAGTCTCAGTGCAGAACACGACACAGAAAACTTACAGATCAGCAACAAAAGAGACCTCACCATTTTCTCCTGTGATGAACAATAGGTTCCACATCCAAGTAGGGAATGCATTTCAGCCTCAGGAGAGAGCTGTACAGGGACACGTTAAAAAAGTCACCAACCATCTTGGCCACCATGACAGCCAGCATTATCAGCAGCAAGGACTGGACATCATTCGTGATCTCTACCTAAGGAAAAAAGAGAACAAAGGACTTGCCTTTTCTTTTTCTTTCTTACAGCTGGAGACAATAGCATGGGTTTTGAGTAGAGGGCTACCTACTTCTTTCACAGGGGAACAGGAAGCAATTCAGTCACCTTGCCTCGGTTAAAACTAGAAGAGCACACACTCTCCTTCCGAGGGATAGGTAATCAATCAACACTTCCACCAAAAAGCCTTGGCTGACGCAGTGACAGCTCCCCCTCCCGTTCCTATCATCTTGAAGCACTGCACTGGCATTAAAACTCACATCTGATTCCCATATTTCAGGTGCTTTGTGATAATTTTGCAGTATCAGAGCAGGGTAAGTAGAGATGGAGTAGCCAGATTGTTTTAAATAGCTTGGCATTTTGACAAATATTAAAAAATGCAAACAAATCCAAATATTTTTCTTTCTTGCTGAGCTCAGGAGATATAAAATTGTTTTCCCATAGTGCTGCTTCAAGACAGAATGAACTCCTTGTACAAACATCGTCTTGAAAGATGCCAGAAAAGGGAACAAGAAGCTTTCAGCAGAAGTCAAGCCCAGGAGATCAAGCAGCAGGAACATCACACAGTTGCCACGCTGAACAGCATTCAGCAGTACAAGACATGGTGCAGGCATCCCTTCCCCTGCGATCACAAATCTATCGATCTATCTACAACAACACCTGCTGCAGGGAAACAGAGTGCATACGAGGTTCTGGTACCTAAAATATCTTACCCGAGTACACTTGCATTTTCTCCCTACACATTGAAGGTATGGTCAGGTGAGTGGCAAAGTATTTAGCATGTTTTAATACTATATCCCCCTTCAATTATTTGGTTTTACCTCCACAGACAGACACAGCCACCATACTGTTAGCTCACTGCAATGCAAAGGTAGACTGAGTTCACATATCCTGAAGACATTGAACAGCGATGGTGGCAGTGACTTCATGAAGCACGCCAATATAACCGCCTTTGAACAAAGGATTCTGAGTGAATCATAGTGCTTGAAGTAAAGAGTAACATGAATGCACTTAATCTGTCTAAGCCCAGCTCACAACTAGGTCAAATATTTTTATTGGTGAAAATGACTGCACAGAAATATTCCCTTTATGCTACTTTAATACTGTTTTTTAATTATTAAAACTGCTATCCCCTTCCCATTATTCCCTCTATCATTTCATCTTATTAAAAAATAATTAGTTTATTCATTAACAATTATCCTGGAATAAAATATGCAAACTTTCCTCCTAACACTAAGAGGCTTTTGCCCAGAAACTTCTCTCCAATTCAGACAAAGTGAATTGCAGCACATTGCCATTTAATAGACCTCATTAGCTAGAGATTGTTAAGTACTCCAAGCATCTACATTCAGCGAATGCCAATAAACACATTTCTGCCTGATAAGCTGTAGCACTTTTATCCAGGCTTTATACTTTCACCCTTGTGCCGTCTCAGTTCTGGGTTCACACTGATAACATCAGGGATGATTTAGGGTATATGCCAACAAGGGACTCGTGGCATGTTCAGCCGTGCACGACAGGGTCATGCAACTGTCCTTCCTGCTTGGACATAGCTGAGGATTTCTAATAACAGCACAGCATTCTTTGAATGTCTTTTTAAACCTAGTGTTCAACTGTTTTATTTAAAAACACCAGGAACATGTCAGTTGAAAGGAAAACAGCAACTGTGGGATTTTAAGAATTGCTTCAGCGTATCTGCCACAACTCATTCACACAGATGGAGACTCCTTTATTGTGGATTCCTTTTAAGGTTATTTTTAAAGTATCTTGCTATGGGGAACTCTTCTGGAATAATACAAGTATTAAAAATTAATATAAAAGCACTCTAAAAAGCTATAAAAGCACTCTAAAACTCTAACTTTAAAAACTCTTGAAACTCATACTCTGAAAACATTCTCAAGTGATTGCTTTAACCTGCAAAGAAGTAATCTCCCCCAGAATACAGGGAGAAAGCATTCATTAAGTTGTGTGGATATTGTTACTACTGTTCCAAAAATCAGTGGAAACCCCCTGGACATGGACAAGAACTGACTACAGACTTGAGAACTCAAGCCATGTGCTCCTCCTTTCTTCTAGCCACAGGAAGCTAAGCATCCAGCAAATGAGACATCTTCCAAAGAGGACAAAAGAAGAGGTTACCAGCAAGGCCAGCCCAAGCAAAAGGCAAATGCAGGCAGACTACGGGAAGCAACAAGTGGACATTATTGCCAACTTCGTAGAGAGCACAGGAGCATGCCTGGTGCCATGAGAGCCTTAGCACTGCTTGCTCATCCCAGAAGCAGCAAACCTGACCACCTCCAGAACAGTAAGAACCAGAAAGCTGGCTTTCCAGGCTCCCCTCCTTGCTCTTTATCCCATTTTATCCTTTCCTCCTACCCTCCCATCCTCTAGTGGGAACAGTCAAGCTGGCCTGGCCCGCACCCTCTTCCTTTATTCTCTCAAATATTCAGCAACATTTTACATCTGCTATTGAGAAATTCTGTGGCTGGTGCTGATTTTCCCCAGCACTGCAGCCCTCCTGAGTACTGGGATCTGTGGGGATGGCTCTTCTCTAGAACACAGCAAAGCAAACACTCAGAGCAAGTGCCTCTGGGTTCGGTGTCAGACAAAACTTCCTCCAAGAGTTAATGCCTGCCAAGCAGAAATGCTGTTTATCTTTGGCAGGCTAGCATGGCTGAGGTCATTAAAGAAAGACATGTTAAAAGCATTTTGAGCAATATCTTCTATATGTAAGTAAATTGAAACTTTGGCCAAAACCGAGAAGCTACAGTTGTCCTGAACTCTCACTACAGATGGAAACAGGAGAGTCAATTTTTGTGATGTGAAATTTTCTTGGACATAGGTAATACTAGAACAACACTTCAAAGCAAGTCTGCAGATGACTTAGAAATCAATGATACATTTGAAGCATGAGCATGAAGGACAGATAAAATCATTTTTAAAATGTCAAGAAAACTCTGCATGAAAATGTAACCCATCACATGAGCTTAAGCTAAGATGGAGCTGTATACACTACTTATAGACCAAGTTATTTGTGATGCTGGTCTAAAGCAAAGTTTTTATAAAAGATGGATTTGATTCCACATCCAAGTATTTAGAGACCCAGAGAAAACCTTACTTCCTACTTACTGGGAGTTTTCAAGTTGTAGAATTTATTAGAAATAAAAGCATACAAAATACAAGAATATACTCCAGAGATCAAATCAGAAATGCTGGGGAAGGCAATTGGAACAAAGAATGAATCGCTCACAAAAATGCAGTCACTCACACAGTAGAAGTATGCCACAGCAGTGAAGGAAAATGAAGAATTCAACAAAACCTGTCAAAGCCCTGTAGCTAAAAGCTAAAGCCACTAATGTCAAGGACGCTGGAAATGCAGCAGCAAAATTCTCCTTAGGGTATCTTGATAAAAATCAAGGAAGCACAAATTAATCCAAGAATCGCAATAGATTCAAGTTGTCTTATACAAACATAAGGACACACACAAATCCACACATGTGCGTGCACACACGCACATACGTGCATTTCATAAGGCTTTGTTAGTAGTCTCCCTGTTTAGAGAAGGGCCATCTGCTCCCTGCTGAGAGAGACAAAGTGCAGAGCCTCGGGACTCGCCTGTACGAGGAAGTCAGCGCGCAGTGAGCCTGGGTGTGAATTTACTGCATATTAGCTACTCTGCACTAACTGCCCATTCGGGTACTCTTGGCACACCTTGAGTGAAAAACAACATACTTCACCTTCAAAAAGGAGCAAGCCTAACTCACACAAAAGCACTCTGAGAGCTAACTCACACAAAAGCACTCTCAGTAGGTACTAGAAGCACCCACCCAGGGAATTAGTGCCAAGTAACCAGCACGTTGTAAATTCACACTGGAGCTCCCTGCAAGCCAGTTCTGCCTGCAGACAGGCCCTGGTAAGCACAGAGCGGCCGCCAAGCAAGCCCAGCCACGGCCCAACACAATTAGGAACCCATGTGGTCCAGGGCTGGAAGATGATGCAGCCTCTCCTTTAAAAATAGTTATCTGTTCAAACCAGTTCCTAAAAAATCTAGGAAGAGAACAAGTTATACAGAGTACTAAATGGAAAGAGAAAATAAAGGTTGACAAAAACAGAGAAAGGAAGGGGGAAAGTTGGGGCAGCCACCAAACACCTACAACTCTTCAGCAATTAAATGCGATGTTTCATTTATTGACGTTCATTCCAAGCCTGCATTTTAGGGGCTGCTTTTTAGGATGCAATTTACTCTCTGTGTATATTGCCAGATTTTTTTCTCCCTTTTGATCTTCCGGGTGTAGCAGGCTGTGCCAAAAATTTCTTTGCCTAGGGCACCCATCTATGCAAAGCCAGCAGCGCTAATAGACGCTGGAAGCAGTCGGCGCTGACACTTCATACATCAGCAGCCTAGTAAATTGCACCTATTTTTTTCAATATTCTCTCTATATACAAAATATTGAAATATATCATTTGCACACACATGCGCACAGACCACAATTAATTTATTAGCACAGTTATTCAAAGCTCTTTAAATATCTTCTTTGTCACCGGAGGCACTTTTCAACAACCCCCACGGTCCTGAGTTTCTCAGGCCTCCACATCATTATAATCTGTTAGCCACCTTCATGTTAGCTCTGTTTTATTATATAACACATAATTATGCATTTCATTAACAGCATCACCAGGCACAGTACATCAAAGAGAGAAAGGCAGCTGCCCAGGAAATTCAAAAAGATGCAGTTTACTTAAATCTCACTGTTAAAAACCCTCCCCCCTTTTCAATCAAATGGTAGTTAATGTGTTTCAAACATTTTACTCCATCTCAGAGAACAGAGGCCAAAGAACCTCATTAGAAGCAAGGCTGCTGATACAGTAAATATTCCATGAACCCTTGGTATTTCCAATAATGTAAAAGAAATATCACTAGACAGCTAAACGGTGCGACCCAATTTTATTTCTTCTACCAAAAAAACACTTAGCAAGAGAGCTGTCTTGCTATTTGCAGCCTACAGTGACAAAAAGAAGAAGAAAACAACACACACAAAAAAAAGTATGACTGCAAAATGAATTAAAATGTGTTCAAACAGAAAAGCTACCTGACAAACTGAACAAATGAAAGAAAAAAATCTACTTCCTTCCCATGATATAACCATCAGCAGCCTGGGTAGAAGCAAACTCTCCAACAGAAATATTTTGTCATTCTTCACAAGCTTACACACACCTAGCTGAAAGCACTGGAATTTGGAAAATATTTGGGAAAAAACAAGCAGCTGCTGGAGAAGACAACATGTCTGAGAGTGAGTAAAAAAAGAGGGGGCATGGGAAGGGACATGAAGCCTTGGTCCTACAAACCAAATCCAATGGTTTTGAAGTTAAGGTTGTAGCTGGCACAAAACACCATTTCTGGGCACGGTTTCCTGGTCTCCATGTGACCAGATTTTGTGGAAGAGCAGACATTTCCCCAGGATGCAACCAGATGCAATCAGAACTACTCCCATTTGAATTTTTTGCTACTATTGATTCAACACACCAAGAAAAACATCATTTACAGTCAACAGAACGTTTCCAAAGAGTAGAGGGTTTGTAGCCAGCAGAAAACTTGTCGTCGTTTTTTTCTTGCTCAGAAGCAAATGCCAACAAGGTTGTAAACTGATGGCTTGACATGAAGAAGGGGAGGAGTTAACAGTTCCCTATTCACAGCAGTAGAAGAGTTGTTCAAGCAGCTTTCTTGAGAATAGGAGTTTATGGAAATAACGTCTCCCAGGATTAAGTTATTTGTATTATGACAGCCATTTGATAAACAATGCAGCTCTGCATTTCAATTTCTTTAGTCTCTGGATTATGATCTGCTGGCCCTTAGTAACCTGTGTGTTGAACACTTGAGTCACTTTCCTTCCCACTTAATAATGTCATAAAAACGTTATGAATTGCAATGTTGTTATCATTGTCCACTATTTCCAGCTGGGCTTATGCCAAAAGAGGCACCTTCCTCAGTATTGATCCAGCTGAATACTCCCTCCCTGAACTTCCATTAATCTCTCCTTTTAAAACTGAGTGTAAAATCTTCCTTTCCCGTGCACTTCACCTTTAAAGAAATCCTTTATAGTTCTAGGACTACATCCATTAACTCAATTCACTTTACTGTATCGCCTTATCACTCATCACCATCGCTGCTGGAAATTTTTGGAGAAGTGGGATGCTGCAATACAGTAAACATAACTCTCTTTAAAAGTCCTGTTAGCCCTGAGAAGTTATGCATTCAAGTTCCTCACTGCTGAAAATGATTATTTCTTGCAGCCTCAGGCACACGAAGCTGTGCATCATGCTCTACAAAGGACGACACACCCAGGGTAGGTTCACTGTAAGGACTTCCTGCCAAATCCCCAGTGCCAGGAGAATTGCACAATTAGCAGGATTCTTGCTCGTATTCGTAACTCTGTTAACTATTCCAGGCCATTACAACGAGTAGGCAGCTTCTAGCGCCCTAGAGCTTAATTACTGCCAAGGCAGAGCACAAAAAAATGTCTGAGCACGGGGTGCATATTTTTTTCTCTTTAAGCAAAATAGTCCTAATTAATCACACCCATCCACTGCTTCTTAATTCATTTTAATTCATAATGTTCAGTGAGATCAAGCCTCATTTTTCTCTGATGTGTATTTTAATACTTGCATGAATTTTTTCTGAAGCCAACCAGTATTTTGTTGATGACTTCCTTGTTTATGGAGAGAACAACTTTTCCTAATTCCAAAACCAAGCACAGCAGTAGGAGATTACTAAAGAGAACTTAGAAATACCCAGAAAAGCTAAGTAATCCCTGGAAACATATCAAAATCCTTTGAGTCTCAGTCCTTGGGAATTTGGACAGAAGAGGCTATGCAAAGTGGAAATGTTTGATTTCTTGTTTCAGTCCCTCAAGGCCTATAAATACACCTGTTTTGACAGGCTGTGGCAAGGGATGCAGTGATATAGGAAATACTATAGGTGATAGCAGCAACTCTTGCCAAGATCCCCTGGAAAGATATCTACCTGTGATTTTTTTTTAATCTGTCTCTTTATCTTGGGTGTATAGCAGACACCAAACCCTGAAAGGAGCTTTCAAAGCTCTAAATCCCAGGAAGACAGCACCAGTGCATGTTGTGTCAAGTGAACTTCTCATTAATAAGTACAGCAGTATTTTGTATGTGTCCTGCTGATTATGCCTTAGCATTCAGCAGGCTCACATGTTAAATCTAATCAAAACAAGCACTGCACTGTATAATAACCCATTTAAACAACCTTGTACTTTTTTAACCCACCATATAGCAGAATTCTTTGAATTATTATTCATGAGCATTTTTGTGAAATAACAAAGGGAACTGCAATGAATCTCTGTTATGTTTAAGCAATGCTAAAACCAACAACTCCAGAGTGCCATAACTCTCGTGGCCCCAGCTCCCAAGGTTTAGAAAAGGCTGAAGAAGGAGCCCCATGACTACAGGCAGCTGAAGAGCGGACACTGGATTTACGAGGTCTCTGTGGATCTTCCTCACTGTTTGATAAACGCTGTATGCCACAGGCTGTGAACTTCATTTCAGCTTTAACAGCAGTAGGAGATTAGACCTTAAATAACAGCAGAAAGCTTACAAAAGCTTGCTGTTCTCAGATCTAGCGTAGGTGATCATTCACTGAGCCTCTAGTTTCTTAAAGTACATTACAAAATCTGAGGTCCTGAAACGGTTCCCCATCCCCTTCTCTGTGAGAGTAGTTTCACTTATTTCATTTTCCAGACAGGCTACTGCTGAAAAATACACAGTGCTTTTCCTTTAGTTGGAATACATTCAACAGAAAATAATAGGACTTAATGTATACAATAGCTTGTTGATTATGCATTGTTACTCCATTATATAAATGGTTGGGTTTAACTTTTCGGGTTTAAAATGAACAGAACACTACTGTACATCTCCCTTTCTTTGTTAAAATGTGACCGCTTACTGTCAGATTAGGAAACACCTTTAAACTCACCATTCAGACTCACTGGGCTCCTCCTGACAGGTAGAATAAGCAGAGCCAATGCTTACCCTGTTATGAATAACTATAGCCTTAGAGATTTTGAGAAATTGTTTTGACTAGGGTTTAAACTCTTCATTAAAAAAAAAAAAAATCAGACAGCTTAGTAACAGAAAATTAGGCCTTGTCAAAACAGCTTCTGTGAACCATCTCAGGTGTAATCAAAAACGTTAAGTGAGCCCTAAAGTATTTAAGTGTGACAGGCTGATGCATTGAACAGTCTAGCACTGGGAAGAACCTGCCAGCTGAGTTTCCAGATAATTAGGCATTTCCTTTGCCTGCCTTGAAGGAAACATGATATGAACCATCTTAAAAACTACATTTGTCTCCACTTTTCCAAAAGACTTTTCTTTTCCCAACAAAACAAGGTGGAACAATCAAGCATGTGGCACTCTCCTAGGGAACTAAAATGAAGAATCTAGCCATGTGGATGGTACTGAGCAAAACTAAATTTGAAGTTAAGTAACCTTGCTGAAGTGATTGTACTGAACTGTTTTTAAGCATTTATAATGCTGTGTTGGTGTAGAGGAGAGAAGAACTTGAACCTCACTGTAGAGGGAGCACATCCCATTTCCTGCCCTTTTCATAGGAACTCTACAGTACACATCATATTGACCAGCAGGGAAAAAAAATGCTTCCTGGTAAGGAAAGCACCTAAGTATGTACTCATTCTAAAGTAAGCGTGACAATCTTGTCTCATCTGCACCAACATCACAGGACAGATGCTGACGTGACCTGTTTCCCGGAGCCGTCATTACTCCCACACAGAAATGGCTCTCCCCATAGGCAGCCATGTGCTCCATATCGTTTTCTCTCCAGAGCACCAGGCTGTGGTTGCCCCAGGAGTCCAATGTCCCTTTCACGCACTTCTGTCTTGAGCAAGTCAGAGGGAGGCACAGCCAGAGGTCTCCCAGGGTCTGTGCTGCCAAAGGAGGTATTCATTTCTTACAGTCAGTTCTTTCCCTTCTCTTTGTCTGTTCCCTCTCCAGTACTGCATACACCCTGCTAAACAAAGAGGAGAAAGGGAAAAATACGACTTGAGCCTTTCAAATAAATTCTCTTTTCTTTGAACAAAGGTCAGGGTAAGGAAGAACATAAGGTGGGAGTGGTATAACCAGAGTAGCCTGAGGTCGGTCTTCAGGATATATGACCTGAATCACCAGACAACTCCACCGTCGCTCTCTCTACCACCGTGCAACTTTTTCCTCTCTAAAGCCCGCCGTTCTGGAATTTGCACCAGAGGCTACAGAAGTCACCAGTGGACAACAACCTGACAGTTTGGGTGTTTTTCTGTTTCTTTTAGAGATGCCAGAAAGCATCTCAGGTCTGGCTGTACAGGCTGGCCTGAGACATGTCCTCATGCACTCAAGAGTTCTTTCATTATCACTCTTTCATATCTCAAAATGAGAGAATAGCTACCTTTAGGACATGTCCCATTGGCTACCATTTGTGCTTCTGTTTTGTACTATGCTTCTCCTTTTCCACATGCTTTCACGGCTTTTTCCCTCTGTGCCTGCCTCTACTCAGTCTTGCTTACAACAACCACGCACCTTTTACCAGTACTCACTGCCACCATCATTTGTGTCCCACACCCAGTCTTATTCCTCTTGAAAAACAAACAAACAAGAAAACAGGCAAAATGTTGAAACTGCAAGAACAAAACACATCCTGCCCATCTGGGCAGAGGGGAGGAGGACACAGTCCTCCTTGGGGATCTGCCTCTCTCAAGAACGACAGTAGGCGTCTCCTTCCCACCGACAGACCTTGCTCAGCAGAGCAGCTGCTGGGCTGTATAATCACTTGCTCCTGTTTCAACTAGGTCCAAGAATCAAACAGGGATTTCTGGCCCCAAGCCCCCATTCATTAGAGCAGCCGGTTACATGGGGTTTCTAATTTAAGATGATAATAAACCCCTCAGGCTAGAGAAAAGAAAAAAAAAAAAAAAAGAGGTAGGCTTACTGTGGTAGCTTTTGTCCCAGAGATAAATCATTTTCACAAAGTTTGGAAAAAATACTATTGGCAATATTCTGAAGGTTTTTAAGTTAAAAATATAACAGAACTTAATGGTTTCAGATGCTTTTCTTGACAGTGTAACAGAAAAATGACTTTAATTTGGAAATTTGGAAACAAATTAAATTTGGCAAAGAACTAACACATAAGACAGCCCAAATGCATTCTGTAATTTGAAAAAAAAAATGAAAACAGATAAGATACTGTGAATTAAAAATAACTTCTGCACATTAAATTCTCATGAACTTTCATTAAGGTTTGTATTACACGTCCCATATGTACAATTCTATGTTGTAATACACTAGATCGCTTTATTTATAAAATACCTTGAAAGCTACTGTAAGTTAGAGCCAGAAAAATGACTATATAAAAATGTTATCTTCTCACATTACAACTTCATTTCCAATGTGTGTATTTAAAACAGAAATGCAGTCTCCATTTCAATATTTCAGATACACAACTGAACTTTCTAAAAGTTCAATGCCAATTGAATCCATGTATAATTCAGGCATATCTATTTATTTTACCGATAAAAACCTGGTGCCAAAGCTGAAGCAACTATATGAGAGATGAAGCTGGATTCTTTTCGAATTTGTGAATTACCTACAGACTAACCACTGTCCTATGGTTGAAGTTCTTCTTTACGGATGATGAATGAATGAATCAGAGGGGACTTGTTCTGACTTTCTTGGGCTGAGTTCACAAGGCTACCATCCAGAAAAAAAAGGGGGTTGTTCTGTTTTTCCCTACAAGCACACTTTTTTTACGGAATGTTCCTGTGACTTGACAAATTGTTTATCATCCCTACAGAGCAGTATTTCTTAGGTTAAAATCCAAAAAGCTTTGATTTGGAATGCTCTTGTGGTGTCTCGTGAGAATTTTAAAATTGGATATAGGCTGGCCTCTCAGATTCAACTACATCTTTAATGATGCACTGTGCATTGCCCCCTCCTTCCTAGAACATTCTAAGGAAGTCTCTTTGGTGTTTCATGAGTAGTATTTCATCTATTACAGAGAAATGATAACATGAAACAATAAAGCTCATAGCAAGATATTTCAAATAGTTTTTGCCTTATTTTGTTTTCTCAAGTGTTCAGCTTTTTGATGAAAAATCCAAGGTTTTCGTGAAACAAATCTGAAATCCTAATTTTCAGTCAAAAATAGAGTAGAAGGGATTTTTTTTTGTAATCATTCTAAACAGGGTGATGCTGAAAAAGCAACCTACTGCAGACTTCAATGTTTATAGTCACTCCCACCACAAAGCTAGGTATTGAAGAAACTTTTGCTGTATTTGGCTATAACATTTTTCACTTGAACAAGAAATTGATGTATTTCAAATCAGTCTGTTCTTCTGCTTGCTGTTACAGCAAAAGCACCCTCGGTGTTCAGAAAAGTTTTCTCCTCGCACCTTATTGAATGACAATCCTTATCAATGAAAAGATGGCAGTTTGATGGCACTCTGAGTTTGGAAGGGAACCCCCTTTTCTTCAACTAGATGCTACACTACATTCTATGTGCTGAAATAAAGACTGGTTTGTTTTAAGACCAGAAGGTTTATTAAGTCCTTTAATCTGTCATCTTGCAAAATATCATGCATTTCCTGTAGTTATTTGTGTTCTATTTATCCTGCTGTTCAGGACCTGCCCTGAAGAGCTGTCACAGACTGAAATCTAAAACCCTCCATTTCCTGAAGTCCGCTCCACAGCATGACAGTGCCATAGCCCCTGAGCCCCTTGCTTGGGGGTTAGCTTCTCCTCCACTCAGGAAGAACACAGGGCTCCTGTAAGCAAGCCCAGCTTTGAAACAGCATTCATTTTGTGCATTTAATAATTTACCAAAAAAAAAAAAAAAAAATGATATGAACTAGGGGAAACACATTACATTACAATAATAAGTACATTATAGAAAAGCATGTGCTCTGTAGTTGGGACTTAAGGGTGACTTGAAGTCAGCTTGTTCAAAGTGTATTCCTACTGTCCCCTTTTCTTACTAGAGCAAGATGCTAAAAAGCCTACAAGCAAGTGAACGGGTCTCACATAAGGCACAGTTTGCACTGAAGACACTTTGCACTTCTGCAGAAGCACTTCCTTGAGTAACATGCAACTCCCTTTGCAGGCTCTCCTTGTTGCCAGCACAACAGTCCTGGGGCACTCGCAAAAGAGAGGGTGAAAAAGAGCACCCAAATGAGAGCACTGTTTCACTGCTGCACATCCTGTGAGCTCACTCTGATCTCTGCTCCCAGCTCAAGGAGCAGAAGGGAAGAGGGGAATACAGGAGGCCCAGGTGGTGGGAATGGGCCCCATCCAAACAGAAGCAGAGGCTGCTAAAGGCAAAGAGGCACTAGCATTTTGCAAGAGGAGGAGCATGGGGCAGTGCCAGCGGAGCAGCCGGAGCTGTAGGATCACAGAACGGTTTGGTTTGGAAGGGACTTAGAGATCCCCTAGTTCCAAACCCCCTGCCATGGGAGCAACTGAGCCCCAGACACAGCCACTAGCAATCCAATCCATGGCTCTCCTGCACCGTAGAGGAGGAAGCTGTGGTGGAAAATAGCACAGTCCAACTGCTCTCAGCATGTCAAAAGGTACAGCTATATTGAATTTTTCTTTCATCCCATTAGATGAGAAGAAATCCTAGAATGTACACATATTAACATTTACATTTAATCCAAGTGTAATATATACCACAATTTTCTTGCCCAGCTAATGTAGAAGTTACTCACCTTCACCTGTAAAATAGAGCTCTCACATATTTAGCTGAGACCTCACTTAGGAGAAAATTTAAACTGATGACAATTTCTGGCCACTGATTGTCTCTCTTTAGCAACAACGTATACAAGCCAAGCTTGTATCCTTTAACCACTGGGCAACACAGCTGTCCTGTGAAAACCCGGACACCAGGCAGATTTTACATGTGTTTTAAACGTCTTATGCTTACTTTTCTAACATCTTATATCACCATTCTGCTCATCCTGTAACTTTCCTCTAATTAGTTAGATCACATGGTTGCCTGTGTTACAGCTTACATCACACCTGTAAAACAAGGTGTGCCTCTCATATCTACAATAAGTGCCCATGGCTGACACTCTAAATTTCTTGTGAAAGGACTTAAGCTTCTTGAGAGTCACTCTCTCAGAGGAAGTGAGAAGCCTAGCCACAGAATTTGCAGCAATACATCCTGCCTACAATTTGAGGTAAGCACATTTTGTCTGAATTAGAAGTACTGAAGAAATTCAGAGAGAGCGAAGAGGTTAGGGCTTAATTGCTGCTACTTGCTGATACTGCTATTGCATTGCACTTATCTAAGATGACCTGTATCCCTGCTGTGAAGCATGTCAGAAGTATAAGTTACAAATGAGGCATCCAAATTATCCAAAAAAATAAATGTTCATTTTAATTTATTGATGAAAAACACATAAAAAATATGAAATTTCCAAACTATAGGACATACAGTAATGTAGTTTAATATGTACCATGCTCTGCCACTGTGCCTGTCCTGATGTAGGCATCAGAGAGCAGAAAGCACAAACCACTTTCATCCCTGATCCTTCCATACTGCCTTATGAATGAGCTGACTTTGCATACAGCTTGTTATTTCTGCCATTAACTTTTCATAATTCTCTGACCCACCATCAGATGGTCATTTTATTTCAGTAGCAAGATCCTGCTCATTAGCACCAGCCACTTGTTCATAGCAGCCACACCTGCCATTAGCTAGAGAAGGAAGGACCTTAGGCAATTTAATCCCCTATGTAGATTTTCCTCTGGCTTGTACAATGACATGGCATTTCCCCGTCCAAATCCTAAGGAACATGCTGTTTTCTCCTTTATTCTACATCTGTTGAAAGACTGATATTTCAGTGTTTCACACTCAGAGGAGGTTTTTGAGTCTTAACCTTTTCACAATTTATCACATTCCCCATATCCATCAGTAAAGATCTTGAGAAATAAATCAGGCCAATAAACTGATATATTGCTTTAATTCTGTTTGAACAGAGCTGGCAGGAAAATGGAGAGAATCAAGGCTACTTTTCTTCACGTGTGAACAAAAAGGAAGACAACTCATAGGTCAAAGGATCCAAATCGGTATAAATCAAGCCTCTTTCTGAGGCTGGCTGCTGAACAGCTTGTCCATAGGAGCATCACCAGTACTGGATAAGAACACTAATTCTAGGCTAGCCCAGTACCGTCCTTTCTCTTCAAGCCAGTGTTTTGTCTTTTCAAGGCAGCATGATTGAGAGGTAAAAATACAAAAGGGATGATAGAAATACAGAATGTCCTAGACACAAACCACACCTTGTAGGAAGATGCTATTCCTCTTCCTACACCTAGAGCCACGAAGATCAAGGACACACAACACAAAGACACGAGAGACAGAAGGCTGCGGGAAGGCACATCATAAGGCTGGACCGCGTGCTCGCCAAGGAAAATGTCACCACATCTACTGTTTGCCACAAAGAGCTGAGGAGGATGAGGGTCAAGTGTCAGCATGGGGGGTAGAAAAACGCAGCCAAGAAAGAAGAGGTGGGCAGATGCCTGTGGGGTCTGCCATGAGAAAAAAAAAAAAAAAAAAAAAGGAAGCATTTTACAAACCTGTTCACTGCAAGTCCCACACTCATAACTGTTTCCAAATGGAAGGCCGTGTGAAAAGCCAAAGCAAACATTCTCAATTCTTTTTGAACCCATCAGACAATATAGGAAAAATATGTGCATTTTATGGTTTGAGGGCACAACCTTTTAATTATGTTTTTGCATTGTCATGTCCAAGACCTTTTTTCTCCTCAAAAATTAATATTTCCTCAAGCAATGCAGCTATTTATCTTGGATGAACATGAATTGAAACACAATCTCCCTGTGCAGAGAGAGGCACAGAAGAGTTATAACATGACACCTAGGGGAATTCAGAACACATTGCAATGCAATCCTAATCATTTTTCTAGTGCCTTTTCAACTGATTTTTGTACAGTTCTCTTAACAGTTTCCAGCTATTGTTTTGCACGTGCTGTACATGCATGCTCAGGGAACTTGGACAAAAAAAAAAAAAAAGTGCAGGTAATTGGGAAGGCAAAGAAAAATTGAAGCAAATAAAATGTAGGGGTTTTTTCCTCTCTACTAGAGCTGAATTAAATGTGGTTCTGTCATCCAAGACCAGCAAGTGTTCTGGCACACATTCACCTCTCAGTTCCCTGCAACAGCCTCATGGACACAAAGCTAAGGAAGATGTCAATCAGCTGCTTTTGCCCCTGAGGACCTATATCTGCAGCAAGACCCTAACTTAATGTTTTATAAACAGTACTTCAATGAAGATTTATTGAGTTATTGCAAGAAACTTCAGGCTAAAAATTCTTCTACTTCAGAAGAGACATTACAGTTAGTGGCAATTGGAGCTCTCAGAAACTTACACCTATTGTTCAGGCATCAGCTTTCCCCACTTTGAGTCTTACAGATCTCATAGCTGGCCAACAAATCATACAGATCTTCCAAAAGATGTCTAATAGCAATAGCATAAGCAAAAATAACAGAGTACATTTGTTCTTAAAGGCTAAGCAAGCACTAAAGTATCACAAGGACACTGAAGGAGGAGTGTTTCCGTAATCATTCTAATTATTCTTTCACAAGAGACAAGCTTGTATGCACTTACACCACTTCCAAGTTAAAATATCACAAAAATGCTTCCTACACAATTTACACAGCCTATCACTAAAATGAACCCAGCTCTGAGTTAGTGCCGATAAGCAGCTGCTTTATCAAATGCTGCGCAACAGTGTACTAGGAGAGAAAATCCCCGCTTGGTCACTTTGGGTGAATTCCGACATCTGCAAAGATTTTAATGAGATCTTTTTGGGCAGAGGCAGCCAGGACTTGGTTTAGTCATAGGTGAAATTTCCACGTTGTGAAAGCTTGCCCTTGTGACCTCAAAATAACTTCTGTGTTGATTGAGCTGAATTTCAGCTGCACCTTACAACTCACCATCGCCAGGTGTTGCAATCAGGGAGGCTCAAAGAACCTCCTCTCTAATTAAAAGGCTGTTCTTTGCACCTTCTTTAGCTTTCAACTTTCAGAGGTTTGCTTTGAAAGTATTGCAGTGTAGACTCAAAGTATTCTGCTATAAAAGGAGGAGGGAAGGCAATTTGAATGTGGAGGGTGTTGCAAGGGAATCTCAAAAATCTGAAGTCTATAAGGCATAAATTTATCAGAGCGACCTGGGAATCTTCCCTTTGCATCACTTGTCTATACTACTGCAAATCCTTCTCTCACTTTGTCCAGAAGTCTATATTCAGCCCCAAAATAAAAAGGCGCACTGCACAAGACCCTCAGCCCCTCACAGAAGTCAATTCACAAGCCAGGCAGTGTGGCCTACTATTTTTTTTGTAATCTGGAAGAAACAGAGATGGTATATTCCGCTTCCTTGATTGTAAACTGCTGAAGCTACTATCATTTCTGTAACCAAAAGATGTTTGAAAAATAAGAAAACAGAGGGGAGGGGGGAGGGGAAGGGGGAAGGGAAGGGAAGGGAAGGGAAGGGAAGGGAAGGGAAGGGAAGGGAAGGGAAGGGAAGGGAAGGGAAGGGAAGGGAAGGGAAGGGAAGGGAAGGGAAGGGAAGGGAAGGGAAGGGAAGGGGGAAGGGAAGGGAAGGGAAGGGAAGGGAAGGGAAGGGAAGGGAAGGGAAGGGAAGGGAAGGGAAGGGAAGGGAAGGGAAGGGAAGGGAAGGGAAGGGAAGGGAAGGGAAGGGAGGGGAAGGGAAGGGAAGGGAAGGGAAGGGAAGGGAAGGGAAGGGAAGGGAAGGGAAGGGAAGGGAAACCTCTCCAGGCAAGCTAGAAATAACTAGGCCAAGAATTTATTTCTCTGTGGTCCAATGTGTGTGGGACACTATCTATGGTACATTTAGCTGCAGCAGCAAAAGCTCAGCACAACTTCGGCCACACAAACACCTGAAAACTTAACATACTTACCATTATAACAGTGAGTGAGATAGTTAGTCTTGACACTCCACTGAAAAAGGAGGCAGCTCCAATGGCAGCAAACAGACCTGGATCAATCCATGCTCCGTATTCATTAGTTTGAACACCAAAAATGGAAACAAGAATCAAACCAATTATTCTGCCATACAAAGCTCCTGTGTACCTGTATGTAAGAAGAAAAAAGAGCACTCTTTTTGCCAGTGATCCTGTTTTCTAGAAGTTCTTCTAGTAACTTGCTAGTCCCAGATTTAATCACAAACTTCTGTAACAACTCCTTTCCCCAAAAAAGCTCTAGCTTCCTTCCTTATTATGAATGATTACTTAGTTCCTATCACTAGCATGAAACTGCCAAATTTGCTATAATTTGAAGAAAAAGAACTATCAGCATGTGTTGCTTAATGTTGTTCAAAGGCAAATGAGAATAAACCTTACAGGAATACAGTCAAAAATACGGATTACAGATGTACGCACAAAACAAACAAACAGAAGAAACACTTCTAGAGCTCCAGCTTTATATAATTTCTTAAAACTAAGTCTACCTGCGCCCCATAAACCTGGCAAGTAAAATGTTACAACCACATAACAAATGGGGAAATGGAGTAATAGATATTATATTAATGACCTGCCCAAAGCTAAGCAGGAATGAAGCTGTGAAGAGAACCCAGGAGTCCTCAAACTAGCCATGTGCTACATTGAAGAACAAAACCAAAATTTAGCACAGCTGAACATGTAATTGCTGGGGTGAGACACAGCATTTAATTCCATATGCAATTAAATATACATTTCCAAGTGTCAGCCCATGAACTGGATTTGTACAGACATTCACCTTCCAGGAATGGTGAATTATTATTATATATAATATAGGCACATATGTGATATATATTATCTGACTTGGGGAGCATCATCTTGCACTATTACTCTCTCTTCTTTTTTTCTCTCCCATTTATTCATACAGTTGATTCGTTCTATTGATAGGTGCAGTTCTAAAATGGTTACAAAAATTAGCTTAAGGAGCTGGCTGAAAGTCTTGACTATCAGTATCTACACAGCCAAATATGCCACGCTTCAACAATCCCTACATATCAAAAAGTGGTTTAGACCTCAGCTTGGAGAGGATAGGAGGTGAAAAAGAGGGGCTACTCAGGGGTATGGCAAAGAAAGGAGGTTGTACACAAATTTCTTTTCAGAGTTTTTTCGGTATTTGAACTGCATCATGCTGGATACCCACCCTCCTTGATATCCAACATCAAATCTCTCAACATTACAGATTAGAGCAGAGTTCTTACAACCACAGCTTTCTAAAAACTACAACAAAAGACCTAACAGCAGTTTTCTCCAAAGTCTAGGGTGTTGATGTCCAAGATTAAGATTCAGGCTATTATGTGCATAAGAAACAGATGAAAAGTCTGGATCTGAACTGGTATTTCTACAGTTACAGAGATGGAGCCAGCAGTCGAGGCTCTCTCTGGGTCCCCAAAGGATTCAAATGATCTATACTGGAAAGTACACAGTTTTGGCTATCATCCTTCTACTGCTATTCTCAGATGATTTTTCTTCATTCTTTTCCACAATTTTAGCCTCTCTTTCCAAGCAAACCATCCTGTTCCACCTATGCAACCTCCTCCAAGCAATTATAGCTTTGCTATTGCCAACCTTTCAGCTTACAACTCAGGTTGTTGCTACTCAACACAGGCCTTTTGTATAGACAGCTCAAACCAAAATGGGCAAAGCTTACAGCATAGGAATAACCAGGCCACTGGCAACAGCAGAACCTGCAGTCCAGCAGCTGAGGATGAAATAAAATGCCAAAGCAGTGCACAGGGATGTGTATCCAAATTCCTCATGAGTCCCACGTTTAAAAAGATATGTGATCCCTTGCTTCCCATTTTCAACTAGAAGCGCAGCAGCTGCAACACAGAGGAAGAGATGTGGAGAGATACAAAACAATAAAAGGATCCCTTACAAAAATCCATGCTGAATTAGTCCTCATTTGCCTAAGCATGACAAAAGTCAGTAAAGTATATAAATCAGTTAGTTTGAGTTGACGTGACAAGTTATCTGAGGCATTTTCAGGAAAACAAGGAACATAATTTGTTCTTTCCAGTCTGCTGTGTGATATTAATATTGAACTAAACAAGGAGAAATAGCAACCAGTTAAGCCAGGGAATGGCAACGGTACTTCTTTAGCAGGGCTCTTTCCTCATCCTTTTCAGAGGTAATAATTCAGAAACTTCCCAGTGTATTGGGATCAAATATGGGATTTAGTTCTGACACATCCCTCCAAAGGGAGAAGTATATTCTTTTGAAGAAAACCTACATTACAAGTAAATATACTTGGATATCACATCCAGTTACATACATCGTTTGTTCTCTGGTATCAATCACTTAGCTCACCTTACCTTGATTGAAGGTTCGATTAGAATATCTGACTCCATCTGGACCAATCCATGATGTGCTTGGTGAACAACCATATTCTGAAATTTCCCTCTTGAACAGATTTCTGCTTAAACATCAAAAACATACAAAAAATCTATTAAATGGGTGAATATAACTAACCTTAATGATTGCACAGAATGTGTCTATTAGGTATAAATTTTACACAGAAAGCCTACTTTCCCTTTCATCTCCCAGTTAAGTTGTTTTATTCACTAATAAATCTAGTTTACTAGATCAATTTATTAATTATTCCATGAAATTAATAAACCTGGTTTATTAATGTTCATGTTCCTCTGCATAAAGCTTCTGCTGCTGAAAACCAAAATTTCTGAAATCAGGAACCACATTGCACTACCTAAAACTGGGAAAACAGGGGGAAAAGAATGGTTTAAAATGCACAGCCTGGCCTTGATCTTGTAACTGTAAAACAGGATCAACAGACCAGAATTCTGTCACTCCTGATGAACATTTCTGTGGGTAAGCACAGCATCCCAAGCTCTCAAATGCATCTGCAGATGGACAGTTTAGTAAAGGAGAGCACCACAGAGATCAGGAAGGACTCAGAGGTTCCCATCTCCCACAGCACTGCAGGCTGTACCCAAACCACACCTAAAAGATGTTTGTCCAGTGCATTCTCAAAACTCTCCCTTGGTAAATACTGGCACCAGTTATTTCAACATCGGAAAACTTGCAACTCAGACTGCCGGTTATCATGCTGACTATAACCAGACTTTTCGTACAGCACTTCCATTCCTGTACACTTTCTCAGTCTCGGTCATCTTGAGTAATTGTGTCCTCCAAGCAGGTATGACTTCCTTCTCTGAGTCTGGGAGGTATCCAGCATGTTTTGGACATCACCACAACCCAAACAGTAACAATACGAACTCTGTTCCTGGAACAATGAGCTGGAGATCTGTGGTATTTGACCCACCTGATCCCTGCTCAGAACTACAAGGGAAACTTAAAATGCAGCCAACATGTAGTACAAGAAAATTTCTTCCAGACCCCAGATTGGCAACCAGAGGAACACAAGATACTTCCCCAATCTTGTATTTGCCTTTTACATTAATCCAACCACTCAGAGAATATATTCCAAATTCATAATGGTCAATAAAAAATAAAAAAAAACTTATTTACTCCATCCTGCTTGAGAAATCAAATGATTGTGTAACCCACTTCTAGCAAAACCTCAAGTTCCATACAAACAATGTCTTTACTACCAGTAAAGGAGTACACACAAAAACCAGCACATCTCAGAGGTCATTTGAAACTTGCAGTGATGTCAAAATAACAGAGAGAGAAACAACAGAAGAAAGTTTTTACAATTAAAACACATGGTTGAGCAGGAAGAAATAAGCACAGAGATGCAGAATTTGTTTACGTACAGGCTTTTGTACCACTAACTCTTTCAGCTTGAAATCAGTATATTTAGTAAATCATAGAATGGCTTGGGTTGGAAAGGACCTCAAATATCATCTAGTTCCAACCCCCTGTCCATAGGCAGGGACACCTCCCACTAGATTAGGTTGCCCAAAGCCCCAGCCAACCTGGCCTTGAACACTTCCAGGCATGGGGCATCCACAGCTTCTCTGGGCAACCTGTTCCAGTGCCTCACCACCCTCTGAGTGAAGAATTTCCTTCTAATCTATAATATAAATCTCCCTTTTTTAGTTTAAAACCATTCCCCCTTGTCTTGTCATTATCTGATTGAGCAAAGAGTTGCTCTCTGTCGTTTTTATAAGTCCTCTTCAAGTTCTGAAAGGTTGCAACAAGGTCACCCCGGAGTCTTCTCTTCTCCAGACTGAACATCCCCTGTTCTCTCAGCCTTTCTTCGTAGGAGAGGTGCTCCAGCTCCTTGATCATCTTTGCGGCCCTCCTCCAGACCCACTCTAACAGCCCCACATCCTTCTTGTGCTGGGGGCCCCAGCCCTGGATGCAGCACACCAAGTGGGGCCTCACAAGAACAGAGCAGAGGGGCACAATCACCTCCCTTGCCCTGCTGGCCACTCCTCTGTTGGTGCAGCCCAGGATGCAGTTGGCCTTCTGGGCTGCAAGCACGCACTGCTGGCTCATGTTGAGCTTTTCATCTACCAGATCCCCAAGTCCTTCTCTGCAGGGCTGCTCTCAATGAGTTCTTCTCCCGGTCTGTGCTCATGTCTGGGATTGCCCCGGCCCAGGTGCAGCACCTTGCACTTGGACTTGTTGAACCTCATTAGGTTCACATGGGCCCACTTCTCAAGCTTGTCCAGATCCCTTAGGATGACATCCGTTCCTTCTGTTGTATCGACTGCACCACTCAGCTTGGTGTCATCTGCAAACTTGCTGAGGATGCACTCGATCCCACTGTCTATGTCATTGATGAAGATATTAAACAGCACCAGTTCCAGGACAGACCCCTGAGGTACACCACTCATCACCAGCCTCCACTTGGACATAGAGCCATTGACCACCACTCTCTGGGTGTTACCTTCAAGCTAACACCTTATCCACTGAATGGTTCACCCACCATATCCATATCTCTCCAATTTGGAGACCAGGATGTCATGTGGGACCCTGTCAAAGGCCTTTCAGAAGTTCAGGTAGATGACATTGGTCTGTCTTCCCTTGTCAACTGATGAAGTAACTCCATCATAGAAAGCCATCTACCCTTGGTGAAGCCATGATGGTTGTCTCGGATCACATCTTTGTCTTGCATGTGCTTCCAGGAGGATCTTTTCCATTATCTTCCCAGGCACAGAGGTGAGGCTCACGGGTCTCTAGTTCCCTGGGCTCTCCTTTCTACCATTTTTGAAAATGGGAGTGATGTTTCCCTTTTTCCAGTCACCAGGGACTTCACCTGACTGCTAGGACTTTTCAAATATGGAGAGAGGCTTGGCAACTGCATCAGCCAACTCCTTCAGGACCCTCGGATGCATGTCATCAGGCCCCATAGACTTGTACCTGTTTAGTTTCATCAGGTGGTCTCGAACCTGCTCTTCACTTACAGCAGGTGGGACTTTGCTCCCCCAGCCTCCATCTACGGGTTCAGGGAAACAAAAGACACGGGAAGCCTGACTGTCAGTGAAGATGGAGGCAAAGAAGTTGTTGAGTACCTCAGCCTTCTCCATGTCTGTGGTTGCAAGTTCACCCTTCTCATCCATCAGAGGGGGTACACTCTCCTTGGCTTTTCTGAGCAATGTAACTATAGCATCCCTTCCTGTTAGTGGCATCCCTTGCCAAGTGCATTTCCAACCGTGCCTTGGCTTTCCTGATCCCATCCCTGCACAACCAGACTGCATCTCTGTACTCTTCCCAGGCCATGTGTCCCTGCTTCCACTTCCTGTACATTTCTGTTTTGCTCCTAAAGACAGATTTGTCTCTGCTGTGGACAGGAGGACTGCACTGCTACACTGCATGTGCTTCACCAGGACCTGCTAAGAAGAATGGGAAGGAGCCCATTGCTCCTTTACCACCTCTTGCCTCCCCATGACCTCCTATTCCACCTTCTCCTAGGTACATCAGGGGTTGCTGGAAGTGTTACAAAACCTTATTGCAAGCACGGGTCCAACATAAATTCATGAAGATAAGCTATGCTAGAAGGAAGTACTGTTATACTGGCACAGCCACATACAGCCCCATCTGGAGCTGCAGCTGTTGTAATGTTATGGTTTAAAAGAATAAAAAAAATATATATATATACACATTTCACTGAAAGAGTTGGATCTGTACAAAAGACAAAAACAAGTATCTCACAATCTTTTTTGTTACATGGTTCTTATTGGATATTTTAAAGCAGCGAGGGTGCCTATTACCTACCTGTTGGATACTCAAAGGTTAATGATATTTACTTGTCCCTGGGTCACTGATTAAAAATCTCACATTAAGCTGAGATGAGCCAAATTTAAATGATCCCAACTATAATCTCATGATCGCAATCATAACTCTCTCTCTGAATTTCTAAGAACAGGAAAAAAATGAACAAGCTCCTTATCCATGTTCACTCTTGTACCTTATTACAGGTTGACATTATCACTACCTTCAGCAGATGCATGACCTTGCAAAGTCCATGACAATTTGGTGTTTAATTCCCTTCAGATCTATCCATCTTCAACAGGATGTACTCTTTAGAACTTGTAGCCACACCAAATGAAAAATTGGCATTAAGACAGTTTAGCCTCTAGGCTGGATCAGCCTGACTATTTTTAATTCAGAGACTGACAAAAAAAAAAAAAAAAAAAAAAAAAGCCATGAATTTATCACGGTTTCAGATGTTTTTCTTTAGAGCAAAAACAGTTTTGTTTTGAAAAATAACATTTTGGAAGCATTTAGTTCTTGAAACAAAAAGGATGTTGTGGTGAGGAAAAGAGTTTTTCCTGTAGCTATCCAAAAAGCCATAGTCATTAAGTCCAGGTACTAAGTAGATGACAAAGTTTGTTTTTATAAAAAATATGTAAATATTTAGTGTAGCAGACAATACTGAACAAAGTATTGCAAGTCAAATGATAGTCTAGAATTGGTGGCAAGAATGGGAAAGTATGTCTGCTTTCCATGTGCTTAAATAAGCTGTTTGGAGTCCAGCCACCAATGGCAAGTTATTCAGCATTTACCATTCATATCGTGCAATGTAGGATGCTGCCCACTTGGAAGGAGGACATGTTAAACTACAAGTTGGTAGTGACCATTTGCAATGACTGTGAAATCAAACTATTGTTTCATCTAAAATCCAAGCTATTCTGTTCCTGCTTCCTCTAGATTCCTCATAGGTATTTCTCAAGAAAAATACCTGGACTACAAAACTTGTATCAAATTCAAGGACCTCTTCAGTGTGTCACCAATAAAATCCCTAAGAATTCAGCTCCATATTCTCTGTTTATTAAGACAGTATTTGTAATTTTAAGGTCCCTTATTACAGTTTGTGCTGTACCGGCACGCACCTCTGATGTGTTCATTACCTGTTGGTGTTCTCATATAGATGACTGATCATGTTCCTCAGCCAGTGGTAGCTGACTGAAGCTGAGAATAAACAATTGTGTTCCTCATTCCAGCTTTTCAGTCAAAGCACAGCCTGATGCTTATAGGCTTATATACCTATATATATGGACTATATACCTTTTTAAAGCAAAATTAGTATTCTAAATTGAAAATGTGCTTGAGTGACGCATACAGTCCCATTTCAGGCTCTTTCCATTTTTGAACTCTTTTGTTTTTTCATTTCTCTTTTTTTCTTTAATTTGACATGATGACGAATGTTTCTCACTAGAAAAGTTTGTGTGATTAAATGTCAGTGATTAATAGATTGTGTGATTCTTGTCTCTAGGTTATTTTATTTTAAATATTCAGTTCTGATAGGCCTTTGGTTTTTTTTATCCCAAATCTGTAACATCTAATGTATAAATTGTAACAACTGAGAGAAATTGTAACTAATTGTATTTACACATTAATTGTAATTTTAATTGCATGTTAATTTACATACTAATTGTAATTAATTGTAAGAGCTCCTGGTGACTCCCCCCCACTTACATTTCTGAGTTGTTTCTCAGCTGGTTGTCTCTCACATTCATGACTGGAGTGCAGGGAAAGAAATATGGTAAATATACAGTAACAGTCGTCGTACATACCTGCAGGCATTCAAATAAGCAAATAAACTATCATGAGACATAGAAACAGAGAAAAACAGCAAGAAAAGTGTCTAAAATCAGCAGTGCCAGCAGTTACCAGAAGGCAATTGTCCTTGGGGTCTTTCCCACATATCCCAACTCAGCCTTTGTCCATTAAACAAAAAAACAAACAAACAAACAAAAACAGTAGGGCCCGGATTCATCTAACTTAATGCACTGACCCATTGCAACTTGGGTCTCCAGTTGCAGTCTCTCTCTGTAGCCATTAAAAGGCCACAACCGTCTCCCTGGAAGACCTGGAACACGCTGGATGCTCACCATGTGCCCAGCCTCCTCACCACCCCCTCCATCCCAAAAAAAGAGATTTGGAAAAAAAAAATCAATAGACATCTAGAGAGAAGCTACTGGAACACACAATCATATTAATAATAATTTTTCCAAGCACAAGATTTCATACACTCTGTGATTGTTATAAAACAGCTCAGGTAGCACATTTATAGAAGCCCTCAAGCTGAGAGTCAACTGCTTGCAATTGTGACTAATTTGTTTGACAATCGTATCTCAAGCATTTGTTTCCCTGTATCTCCAAGATTTTAAACTTATGGGCAGAGGACTTCTAAAAGAGACAGGTAAAAATGGGAGAGGTTCAGTCTTCACAAAGCTTAGGTCAAGTTTTCTTTCTGAAAACTTAACTCTGGGATAGTTCAAACCCAGGTCAAGTTTTTGCCAAAGCCACAAAGTCCAACAGCAGCTAGGACAGCTAGAACAGAGCCAGTGGCTAGAGATTTAAAGCAGTAGCCTATCTTCACAGTTAAACAGAAAAAAATATATCCTTTCACTTAACCTTTTAAAGTTTTGACAGCTTAATATATGTGTATATATGCATATATCCTTAAATTGTTCACCCTACCCATGGAAACACTAAGCTTTTGGAACAGAAGCATTAGTCAACGAGATAAAAAAAAAAAAAAAAAAAAGGTAAAGAAAAAGGAAGATAGCTCTGCCAGATTCTTGGCAAAACATTATCTACAGTGTGATTTCCTCACAGAGAGCAAGGTGATGAATTGAAGAGAAGCAAATGCAGGCCAAGGGGCAGAAGGGCACTTAGGAAGACGGCTTTGCTTAATCTATGGGCTGAAGATTAGATATTCAATTCCAGTCAAAGGAATGGTACTCCGGGTTATGTTGTGGGTGTGGAAGATACCATGATGAGTTCTTTCCAAGTTTAAATGCAGACTGGTTTATACAAGATTATTTTGGGTTAAAGTTGCTGTGACATAGTTTCTTTCAGTTGTCTGATTATGTGAGTTTATGAGAAAGAAAAAAAAAAAAAAAACAAAACTGTACAGTTCTTTCTCAGATCAAACAGTTTCTTTCCTGCTTTTTTTTTTTTCCAAGTTATAATAAAATAAGGACTGTGACCTGAACAGGATCCCCTAGAGCTAATAAAAAGGAAAAAAAGTCTGAACAAGA
This sequence comes from Anser cygnoides, assembly GCF_040182565.1. NCBI lineage: Eukaryota > Metazoa > Chordata > Aves > Anseriformes > Anatidae > Anser > Anser cygnoides. The sequence continues at coordinate 119,490,900 of NC_089874.1, read as the reverse complement.
GTTCATGCTACAAAGTTAATGGGGGAAAAAAAGTATGTTTCTATTTTGTTTATTTATTTATTTAAAATGATGAAGGCAAAATATGTAAGCTGCAAAGCTTTTGTAATAATTATAGCCCACAAAACACCTGCTATTCTTGCAGTTTCAGGTGTGATCTGGCAAGGTGCTCACTACTCCATGAACTTTTGGAGTCAGTAAGGTGACACTCCTAAGCAGTATAAAATAGCTTTTATGAGGCATTTTCTCTGTGTCTGACACTGAATCTTTGACTCTTTGCTAACTAATCTCAAATTTAATCCTACAGTATCTTCGAACAAGCTGGGTCATGCTGGCTTCTGTTGTGGCATGTTTTTTTCTTCGTTTGGCTGGTTTTTTGCTGTTTTTTGTTGTTCCAAAAAGTAACAAGGAACTGTGTGTTTTTCTAAGTAGCTTACGTAAAGCTTTTGTAATGTATTATGAGAAAGCCAAACCTTTCCCAATGGTAGGGGAAGTGGCTGTCAAAAGCAGAGCTCTGGCTCCAAATCATTAAAACAATAATTGTTACAAACCTGACCTTTCACAAACTGAGGTCCTTTGGAAACCGTTTAGTTTACACAGGACTAATGGGAGACACACAAGGAACTTTACTCCTCATTCTGATGGACTGAAAACTTGCCACTCAGGGATTTTTCTCAGGGTGTATCACTGCAGCACTCAACAGCACAAAGTCCCAACTCCTCTTCAAGACCTGGGAGCAAATCTGCAGCACAACAGAAGAAGGTTGTGCAGGCAAAAGATGCTCCCTGGAGCAAGGAAATGCCATTTTTCCTACCTACTTTATTCACTCCTTCAAACATGGAAGCAAAAAGCTTCACGTGAGCTTCCTCAGGGTATCTCACACCTGCGAGATGCTGAACACAGCTCCAAGCTGAAAAGCCGACATCCTGCCACTAAGAGGAGCTAAAATCCAGTTGTCATCAACGGTGTATGGACGTGCTCCTGTGCGGAGTGTTCACGGCAGATCACTCCTTCTCTCCTGATCCTCCTAAAGAAGCTCCGATTGCATCTCTGTTGTGCTAACGGAGAACCAAACGAGCAGGGGCTGCTCTGAGCAATGAGCAGGACTCGGCCGAGGAGGAGGAGGAACTGGACTCCCATAGCATGCACAGTTTTCAAGGAGTAAATGAAATGCACTCTTTCAGACCTTATAGAAAGGAAAAATAGTGCAACCTATGGGAAACATACATATCTCTGTACCAATCTGTGGAGAAAAGGAATCGCTACAGATTGCAGAAACTTGACCTCAACCTATGGTTATTCACACTTTAAGCTCTAAAAGTTTCCCTTCTAGTATTTAAAATACTAATTGTTTTCTGTCAGTATTATCCAGGTAGCTAATGCAAGCCAGGCTGACCGCTTTTCCCCAAAGCTTGTGTTCTGTCATCTCAGAGTAGATGCTCTGAAGCCCGTGTCTGGGCTGATGGGTGAAAAGCATCTCACATGGTCATCTCACTGATAAACAATTCAATAACCTTCTCTCCAGGAGGGAGGAAAGTGCAATAGTACATTAAAAAAATAAATAAAAAATATGTAGCACACATAAAACATGCTAGCAAGTGTGCCTAAAAGAGGGCACAAGAAAGGATCTTCAGTGTGCACCGATTTTCCCACAGAAAGGTCATCTCAACACTTTAAAAGGTCTGAGAACTCCTTAGAAAGACTTCCTTAAAAAAGGAGAAGTGAAAATTATGACAAGCAGGGGTACTCACTAGAGAAACATACAGAGAAACCCAACTGCGCATATTTTACTGGACATGCAGTAGAAAAGTTCTGAAGGCTTTTCTCCTTCACATTTAACAATATTCTTAAGTTGAAGCCAAACCATAAAATTTAAAATTATGAAAATATTCAAAACATGGGAACCTTGTTTCTATATCCTTCTTGTTCTGATGACTCCCCACAAGATAAAGTCATACAATGCCAAACGGAAACTGCAAAGCCTAGGGGTAAAGTGACACCATCGTGCCTTATATCATAACACTTGAGACTCCAGGCCAGCCTCCATCAGTGATGAACAGAACTAACTGACCCCAGATACACAACTAGGTCCAGAAAGTTTTCTATACCTAGTCACATCTTTCAAAGTCACTATGGCATTTATTATTCATGCATCTATTCTTACAACAGACAGAGATCTCCATTGCGGTCTTGAGGCAAAAATACGTATGACTGAGGTCTCCTGATTCTTTCCAATGCTGACAACTGAAAAGTTCTCCAGGTACAGAGGAGTGGAGAAGGATGTCCACCTGGTTCTGCTGCAGGGCATGGCAGCAAACTAACTCTGTGGGGTAATGAGAAGGCCAGCCATGAGCAAGGGAAAGTGGGAAAAAATGGATGAAACCTACTGTTACAGCCCTCTATAAATCCCAAATAAGTGTAGAAACACCCTAGCGTGAGTGGCAGATGTCACCTAGCTGAGCTAGCACCATCAGAATAAAGCAGCAGCAGGAGAGCAGGATGGTAAAATACTTCAAGTATTTAAAGAAAAACATAGCAAAACAAAAAAAATAACACCACAACAATAACAACCAACTTTCTTTTATACCTACCAACATTAGATACCTACACATCCTCTGGAAATCCGTATGTTTATTCTACTCCATTGTACATTAGGTCAAGAGCCAGAGGGCCAGATTCACTTTTGCATCCAACCAACTTATGATCTACCCTCATTAACCACTGTAAACATCATATAATCAAGAGAAAAGGATTATTTACTTACAAGGATGAGCACAGTTTCCAACAGCTTGCTTGTTTTTCTAACTGATGATTTTGGAATTGAATTAAAGAACTGCATACGTAACTTATTAATTTTTATATTTAGGGAAACAAAGAGAGCTCCCAGAAGACCTCCAAGCATTCCAAGCAGGATGGTTGGAATGAAGGCCAAGACGTGCATGTCCAGCAAGTTCTTAACCTGTGTTGAAGAAGAAGAAAATATGTTCTGAGCAACCTGCCAATGACATGACATATTGCACCCTCTCCTACAAAACCTGATACCACAAAGTAATTTCCACAGAAGAAATAAATCTTTCTTCCTGGTTTAGGGACTCAGCTAATTAATTTAAAGCTGCTCGCACATGAGGCAGTGTAATGCTCCTACAAACCTTACAGGAGTGGAGCCAGCAGGTAGATTGTCACATATAGCTCCATGAGCCAGTTATTTTCATTTCTGAATAGCTGTAAAGGACTTGAACAAGTAATTTGATAAGTTAAGGTCAGAAGTGTCCTCTTGGGGCCTACCTTTTCCCTAAGGAAGGTAATGAATCTAACAGAAACTTCGATGATGCATTGCTGTCAGCGCAAACACTCAGCACTTCAGATTACATCCAAATAACATGACACATTAGTTTTAGTGAACACTTTGAAAGACTCTGCTGGGCCAGAGCTTGCTCACGGTATCTTTGCTCACAGTATCTATATCTACCTCATAATTTGGGAAAGTTCATTTATTAAGTGTCAACCTACTTCCATGTGCATTGAGATTATTTATAAGCTCTAAGTAAAACTGAAATTTGATGCTGATCTGGAACAAGTCATGGAATACCAAATTACAAATGTAGAACATAATCTGACAGCTGGAATAGTAACTGAATTTTCTGCTTGATTCCTAAATAGGCAGCAAGGATGAGAGCAATATCATGCTTTAATATTACCTTCCAGCCAGCAAAAAGGGTCAATAGGTCTACAGATTGGTAGAAATCTATTAAATGCTGTGAGAATAATATTTCCTTAGCCCAGGCTTAGAGTTACACAGCTTTTTGTTAAGAGTATGATCTGGACAGAGTAAGAAATCATGAAACATTTAAAAAGCTAACTGGCAAAGAGCAGTAAGGGCACATGTTAAGGGCTGGAAAAAAAAAAAAAAAAAAAAAAACTACACCGGGATAATATTTGGGGTAGTGCATAGGAGAAACTGGTAGCCTTCTTTAATTGCTTGAGCAAGCACACAATCCCTTTTACTGCTCAAGTTATTTTTTTTACTCCTCTTCTTATTCTTTTTCCTTAATCTTGTTCTTGTTTCTCCTCCTTCTAGAAATAGCCTAGACTTTAAGAAATCCACCAGGAGGCTGTTCTAAGCACTGATGCTATCTCCTGAGAGGAAGAATGCCAGGGTCAAAATCCAGTCAGGCCTGAAGAGTTGGTCCGTTGGGTGCTGCAGACTGAGAAAACTGGCCCGAACAAGGCAGAATCCCAGCATTCATTCCCAGACACAAGAAAGTCAACACCTGGAGACACACTCAGAGGAAGCCAGGAGTGACTTAAGGTGTATCTTACCCTATAATCAGGACTACAACGATCATATATGTCTGTTGTACATACTAACCAAAACTTCAGTAATACTATTTTTACCAATAGCTGCATCAAAATCCATCATTTTCCAAAGGATTTAAATAGATGCAATGTTTAAGATGTTGAAATTTAGAAGGAATAGCTCAATTAGAAGTAGAAAATTTGTTTTATTTACTGCAGAATCCAAATATCTTCCAGCATGTTCTACTTAATTCCAATCCCACATGAAAGTTAAAAATGTACACGCAGGTTTTTACTGTTTTCTCTCCCTTCCCCCATTTTTCCTACCTAAGGGAAAGATATACTGAGATGATTGTTTTAAAGCAATATACACGTGTACACTGCACATGTGTGGCAATACAAGTAAAATCAAGCCAGCGTTCTGCATTCTGGGAATGAACAGTGGCGGAGTGTATTGTTTTGTCATAGTGTTAGCCACATGCTTTGGCCAGTCATCAAGAAAAATCTGTTACCTACAGAACAAGCTTCACCTTTATAAATAATCCAACCCTCTACATAAAAGTGAAGCTTCCTGAAAATCTCAAGCTCTGGGGTACGATAAATTCCTCCTGTAACCTTTTCCTGAGTAGAAGGAAGCTAAAGAAAACAAATAGTTTTCTTGAGAAACAAAACCCACAAACTTTCAACTCGGAGTTTATCCACTGTAAACTGTGTTGGTTAATGCCACAAAACATGAAAGAAGAGAAATTTCCCCTGAGCCCAGTGTTCAGTGAAATGAAAATATTTCTGGTTATCTGTACCAACTTGTGAGCCAAAAACTATTGAACCCTGACAGAAGCCATCTAGATAATGATTTTAGCTAGCTTTTCCTGCTAATGACACTAAAAGAAGACAGGAGACAGAATCCACTGCTCTTTTCAGAAAACAACCTGAAAAGAGTGTCGAAAGAGCAATGTTTATTGTAAAATAGCGAACAAAGTAAATCCGCTCTCCTCTGTGCATGCAGCTGTCCATTACACAATACTTTGGCTTCAGCAATAAAGCTGTCTTCAGCAGGCCTGACCTCTTCGTTGTCCATTTCATCTCACCTTTCTACCATAAATTTATGTCTTCTTGGTTGTGTCACTACAGTTATTGGGGGGACTGCACAAAGAGTTGGTCCACAAAAAAGGATTTGGGTTAAAAACCAGTGTCTTCTCCCATTGCCCCAGCTAAATTTGTGATAAAACAAATATACCACAAATACTTTTGCATAGTACGTGTAAAATCATTGTATTTATATCAGGTAGCATGCACACACACAAAAAAGATTTCCTGTTTTCCAAATCATGATATGCCTACATGTGGAAAAATGTCATTATTTCAGGTTTTTGTATTGCTAGAGAGATTGAAAACAGGATAAATTAAGAGATCGATTAAAGTGGTCAGGGAATAACCTTAGGAGAAATTACTTGGTAGCAGAAAGTGGACTGGGATTCATGAGACCAGAGGTTTATTTTTACCTTTCTAGTTGGCCTTCAAGTCACATCATAATACAGAGAAAGATATTCAGGCACGAAGAACTGAAGATGATGATTCTCACACATCACTATCAAATCACCTTACAACAAAGATGAGTGAAAAACATAATAAAAGCAACTATTTTTAGGTGGACATGAAGTAAAATTCAAAGAATAAGGTTGTATCATGCTGCAAGGAACAAAGGCCGAAGGTGACCTCTGTTGTGCAACTAGGAACAAACAGTGATTACGTTTTTAAATGTTTAATCTGTAAGCACAAAGAAACAGGGCCATGGTACAGCAATGGCTGCAACAAAGGAGAGCTCAAGCCAGCCACAGAAGGAGAAGACATTGAACATCTTGTACTACAATGTAAAATGTACTTCTCTGCGTAAGTAGGCAACATAAAACAGCTGTCTTGTATCTAAGCGATTACCAGACATAAAGCATGAGGGCTCCCATATCCACTGATCTGATATCTGCACATACGCCATCCTTCTCCCTTCTCAGTCCCACTTACCCCTTACTCCCCCAAGAATAATGTTGAGAGAAACAAGCCTAAAACTCTGCATCTATTTCCTCCCACATCCACAGAGTACTTACCCAAAACAGAATTCTTTTCTCTGCTTCAAAAAATCCAAAATGGCCTCTGTAAACAAACCCATGAAGAGAAGAGGACAGCAAATCCGTGGTGAAGGTAGCCATCAGGCAGCAAAAGAAGGTTTGCCAGGCCAACCTGATGTTCCAGAAGGAAGACACCTCCTCTAGGGTGAACAACAGCCCACCAATGGGGCACGAAATACCGAAGCTATCCCTGCTCCCGCACCAGCCGTAATGAAACTGCGCCTGAAACAGGTAGAAAAGTCAAAATTTGATAATAGTAGGAAAAAAAAATAAAGAAAAGAAACAGAAGGTCTTCAGAAACATTTTTTCATGTCAAAGTTGTGTTTAAGGAGCTGAATTTAAAGAACTGATTGGTCATTTGGGGGTTATCATGGCAACTTTCATCTCTAGGATCTGAATACAGATCTGGTCTCATATTTGATTCTTATGGCTCAAGTTATTGGGGCTACTTGGCAGCTTAGAAATGCAGTAATTCTGATATACTGCCAAGTCCACAAGGGCTTGTGGAGAAAAAATAAGGCCAGTCATAACAGTGACTGAAGCACCCATACAGTGGTAAAAACATTAAATAGTCCTTCTCTGAGTTTTTGTGGGATTTTGTCAGCAGGAATGGGGAAATAACATTTCATTCACAGATTTCCTTTATACTATAACTGTTGTTCTCCTTCTTGACCTTCAACCTTGACAAAACTCCTCAGTCCTAGAACATCACATGAGGAATGCAGCGCCGTGCCAGCAAGATGCTGAACTGGCACCCAGCAGTGTAATGCCAGGTGGAGGTATCATTTCATATCTTCGAATCAGTACAGGCACAGAGGTGAAATATTGCAGGAAAAAAGGTAAGAAAGTCTGGGATTCACCAGAGAATGAAAGTACAGTCTGGAACCTATGGTCTCAAGCAGTTCTTCGGTCTGTATATATCTGAGAAATCCACAGGGAACACATATGCTCTGTCTTCCTCCCATAAAGGTGTGAAGCTCACATACACACTGAGGAGCAAAAAATTTGTGTCGCTGTAAGCAGCACTACGAGCTCAAATAGCAGAGATCTGCACAGTCAGTCACAGTAAAGAAAAATAAATAAATAAAAGAAAAATCATAGAATCATTAAGGTTGGAAGAGACCTCCAAGATCATCTGGTCCAACCATCCCCCTACCACCAATATCACCCACTAAACCATGTCCCTAAGCACCACGTCCAACCTTTAAAAAAATATATAGGTAACAAAAAAGAATTATAGTGTTGTAAAGAAAGGCACTAAGGGACAGTCTTCTCTTATACATGTATTACTATTCATTTTCTCACCCACATCATCATTTTGTTTCCAAAGGGCCTATTTCATTATATGAAAACAACATCCTGCATCATACATGTTTAAGAAAGACTGTAGTGTGCGGAACAGTGGGAAGGATATAGAAAGAGGAAATAATATTACGGAAGAAATCTGCCTTGGAAAACTGTATTCAAATTTAGCGCTTGCAATGGAAACTGGGCTGATGCTGACACATATATTGCATGAATCACTAGTGCTCACCAGCTTATAAAACTTGCATTCTTTGGATGTGCTAACTGAGACCCTCAGGGATGATTTGCAGAAATGCCGGTGTTCACTACTAACTGAGGTCAATGAGTATACAAAATACTCCAGTATTTGAAGTGTTAAAATATGTCAAGTTCTCAGCAAATAATATATATATTATATATATATATGACCAGATGTCTGAAAACATGCACCCTTTATTAGGTGTCCCTTCTGACTTCTCTGTGGTATCCAAAAATTTTATCAGTACAAAGATGGGTGGCAATAAAGATAAAAGACAGGAAAAAAAAGCTCATGTGTCAAAGCCCATACAAGGTTCCTCTCCTCCAAGGACTGTGGAGGAGCCCACCATAAAGCTACACAGACAACTTCACATCTGAAATTTCCCTGTTTACAAACATGGAGTTAGGCACTGCACGGATTTTTTTTACTTATATGTTGTATCTGCAAAGTAACATTATTTTCAGCAGTAGGGAACTCCACAGGTACTGCATGCCACAGTAAAAAGTAGGGGAATTTTGCTTGGACATCTCCAACTTCTTGCTCCAGCCAGTTGCACATGCTGTGTGTCACATCAGTAGTATCAGCAAAGCCATTGAAGACCCCTCCAGTCCTACAGATCCGTTACAGCTGCCTGATGGACAGAAGCCAAGGGTCCTTCAGCATCCTCATGCTGGTTGAGTTACTGCTGGGCCTGTGGCAGTACTGCGAGAGGGTACTGAGCCTACTTAATAACTAGAAAATATACTGGGGGAGTGGGATTCTTTCATCCTGATCTTTGGAAAGGAAGTGAGGCCTTGCTTAGACTGGAATTTTCCTCAGAAATTTCAGAATTTTTCAGAAACTTTCAGAAATTTCCTCAGAAATAATCCTTTTTCTAAAGGGGACTTCCACACAACCTGTCTCTCCCAGAACAGTTCCTGCCCACAAGTTAACACTTCTTTCTAATTACTCTGTAACTGTATGCTGCAGAGACAAACAAAAGTTCTCGGTGTTTCTCTTACCACAATTGCTGACTCCTTCCGTGAGTAACGTTTTGCTGAGGCCAGCACGTCTCAGATTTATTTAAATGACTGACCTTAAAAGCATAAAGGCAAAGGGGATCCCATATCTTCCCTCTGGTATTTTTTGATTTACTTTCAAGCTACAGATAGTTCACAGTGGCCATTCATATGAACTCTTCTTACTGGCTACTTTGTTTTTCTTAGGAAATTAACATGTGAGTCTTTCTCTTTTTCTTGCTTTAGAAAAATCAGTATTGCATGAGCTTTTGTGTGCATGTTTTATATGACAACATGATAACAAATACCATCCAAAAGACATAAGATGGTTTGTAATTTCTTTTTTTCTGGGAATTAATCTCATTAATTTCCATAGACCTGTTCAAAAGAGAGAGCTACCTTGCAAACATACATAACCAGAGAAGAGACAGATTTAAAAAGTGACAAAAGCAAATTACCTTTTTTAAACTAGAAAAACAAACCAAAGCTCCCCTAGTGCACACTATGGAATCCCCATCACCTCCCATTTCCTGAGCTGACACCGTTAGTTTGAGGATAAAGCCCATGGCTAAAACTCTTGCATTTTTCTCCCTCCTTTTACAGCTGAGAAGACAATGGAAAAAGGTCTTCAGCGTTAACGCACTTTTTCCACAAGCGTTCAATAAAACCACTTGAGAAGGTTTATTTTTATTAAGCAAGGTGAGGTGTGGGTTGGTTTTTTTTTCCACCCCAAAGTGACAAACAGCAGGAAGACCAAAAGATGGGTTTCCTCCCTGAGACATGAGGGGCTTGCTGGTGGCATGCTAGATACCCCTGGAGCACAGAGGGCAGAGGGGGAGCCACAGAGACCCCCGCAGCTTGCACCCTGCCCGTCACTTACTTGTCAGCTGAATTCCGGAACCTGGTGAAGAACGGGAGGTGGACGCCAAGGGTGTCCGACTGCAGCTGGCTCAGGCCACAACCCAGGATAGCACTAAAAGCGATGTTGTATAATTGAGAGAGCTCCTCAGTAAATTATTCATAAATCAGCCACGGTTCAAGGCAGGGGAGGACAGAGCCTTAGCCGGCATGCAGCAGCAAAGGTAGACTGGCTTCAACAGATTTAAACAAGGAAAATGTTCAACATATCTTTTAAGTATGCAAAGTCCTGTTGACATAAAGCAGGAGGCTATTGGAGACTTTCAGATTCTTAACTGGAGACTTAAATGGTTCTTTTGCAAGGAGCATTGCGATGATTGACCACAAAACGCCTTTTGAAGAACTGCATGTTAATGTCTGCCCAAGTGTGGTGACATGTCAGACTGTAGCCCATCATTTCAATCATCTGCCCCCAGGTTAATGACCATGGCAGGCAGAACAGCTCTGCTTCTGACAGAAGATATGTAAGGATTTAAATTATTACAGTGTGTTCCCAGGCAGCACTTCAAACTACAATTAAATGGAAAAAAAAGAAAACCAAATCCTTAGTGAAATGAAAAATCTATTCATTGTATAATCTTGGAAGACTTTTCTACAAGACTTAAATTAGGGGTCTTAACGAATCTCTCAGAGGCTTTTAGCAACTTACGTGTGTTTATGTTTAATAAAAATGGTAGAAGGTTCCAACTAAATTAAATTAAACTAGCTCTTAAGTCCTGTGTTTTGAAAAGGCATCACGTTAATACTGTGCTGACTTTCTTCATGGAAATATGATTCAGTTCTTTGGCTCATGCATCTCTGTTACCAACCTAGCACAAAGGAAAAACATCACAGCTGCAGTCTCCAAGCTCCTGGATACAAATGTCTGTCAGCAAAGAAAACAAAAGAAACCTAAATGGAGAGCTAAGCCTTGGTACTCACTGACTGAAAGGTTTGTGGCTCCTTCTGACTAACCATGCTCTCCTCTTTTTGAAAATCTGAGTCATCCCCAAGGGTGCTGCACCTCCTTACAGATAAATAATAAATAAATAAAAACGCACGGAGTAACAGCAAATGTGCAAGCGTGCTGGAGAAGAGAGGTTTGGTCAGGTCAGCGATGAGAAGAAACCTCAAGTATGAATAAGATCCAAAACCAAAAAGAAACAGAAATAAAAGAGCAAATTAACCAACAACTGATCTGCACCATGTTATCAGAGACCAATTTTACCATCTCATTTGTGTAAAGCCCTCCTCAAGCGGTTGCAATTTTACACTGACTTTGCATAGGTAAAAGCCACTACGCGAGGTGCAAGGCAGCCGGCCTCGCTCCAGGACAGGTTGCTTCCAGGAAGAAAATCGATGGCAGTTCTGCCCACCCTGTCTCCCCCTCTTGCTCAGCGCATTGTAAGCAGGTGTCCAGATAACTGCTTGCTGAACCCTGCTGGGAGTTGCGTTGAGGAACCCAGCCAACATTTAAAACACAGTGAAAAAATGTTTTTCTTCACTGTGTGGCTTGAATAGAGGGGACAGCGCAACATTGGTTGTGCTAATGCAGTGCAGGGTGTGTTTTAAACCAATGCTGCCACCAAGAAAGACATTGCAAAGCCATCCCCATTGTTTGATAGGTGTAACTTCAGTCTGGTATTTCTTACCCCAAATGGACCATGGGACCTTCTGGCCCACAGAAGAGCCCGGCTGCTACAGCTAGCACGCATGAGACAAACGTCCCTAGGAAGGTCTTGATATTAAAAAGATGCTGAATAGAAGTGCCGTTCAAATACCCAATGATTTCTGGCAAGCCAGACGGTGAACCTGCTGGACAAAAGAACTGCAAAGGGAAAATAATAAGCAGAGTCAGCGATCATATCCTGCCAGACACATCTATGGACACAGCTGTAAGTCCAGCTCTCACCTTGCTCTGATCACAAACAAATTTTCCCAGAATTAATAATGCATACGCACGCAAACCTCTGGCTACAGATGTTTAAAAACATGTGTTCCCAACAGCGCTGCTATGCACGTACTTAGAGAAAGGAGAGAAGACAACCACGGAGCAGGGCCCACCTCTGCTCCAGGCCCTGCCTCCCATGGCTGGAGCCTGCGTGCACATTACCTGAGGGGCAGGGGTGTACGCGAGCCTGCAGCAGCCCTTCGGTCAGCTCAGGCTTTGGCTAGCTCCAACCTGGTCGGTTATCACTTGTATCACAGCAAACTCCCTTTTCCTACTACTGCTGCTGGACTTTGTGGGAATCTCATTAAAACTTCACTTTTTCTTTCACCTACGCTGTTAATTGCCTTTCTATGATTAAACTGAGCACAGCAGGACAGTAAATGGCAGCAAGGCTCAATGCTCTAGGCCTTGCAGCCTTGTAAAAGTACCGATCTGGGCTGCGAGTGATATACACACAGCGCAGCTAAAAGATCAGTCTAAAACCAACAGTAATTTTTATATGGCCTGACGGTCTTTGGCTCAGGCCCCTTCCAAACACTGAGTTCTCACAAGTTACACAAGTTGCCACTCGTATTTATTTTACAAACACCACACACCAAGCGTAAATTGCATGGCTGCCACCACGGATTTCACCCCAGACACTTTTATACAAGTTACGTGCTGTGGAATTCAGCGTTAGGCTGAAGGCCAAAAAAGGCCTCTCCAGTTGGGTTGTAAAAGAGATTTTTTTTATATTTTTTATTAAATGCTGAATTAAACAGTATTTGGAAGAGTATGAGATGTGGGTTATTGCTGCATTGTGGGCTTCTTGCATTAGAGACGACACTCACCAGCACTGAGCTCGAGGACAAGAGGATCATGGCCAGCCCGGTGCCAAGCATGCACACCCACGTCAGGTGGAAGTTGCCATCCTGTCCAGTTTACAAACAGATCGTTACTTTGGCACCCATATAGCAGCTATATGGCCTGAATTTTAATCATCTTTTGCCCCACAGACTTCTGTGGACAGAATGTGCACCACAGGTAAAAAAAACAACCAACCCAAATAAATAAATAAATGAAACAAGCAGTGCAGCTTCTTTAAAAGGACTGGAGTGGCAGCAAGGTAAAGGTTGACCTTCAGAGTCAAGTCCTGTTTTTTTTCCAGGATGTTTTCCCCATCTCTACCAACACTGCAAGGGATATGTTGTTACTCATCAAAGCCCATCTGGGGAAAGAGGTGGAGTGAAGGGACCTTAAGAACATGCACTAGAAATCACTAAATGGAGCCTCCAGCAGATGTTTTCTCGAACAGAGGCTTCAAGGTCTTACACTAGCGATTATCTTCATGAATTCGCATCTGTTATGAATAGACAGAATATATGTAAGCAAGCATTTTCGTGCTCTATTTTAACCAAAAGCACATCTCCCATACTACGCCTTCTCACATTTAAACACCCGTTTCAGTCTCCCTGGATTTTGGGTTTGTTTGTTTGTCCTTGGGCTGACCGCAGCCACGTTGTCTCCAGAGCTCCTCAGCCCCCACATGTTTTGCCTCCTTGCACAGTGCTCGGCTGTGATTCATTGTGTGTGTGCAGGTCAAGCACACCCCTTGCGTTTCGGAGGTCACGGTGTTATAGCCGGACACCGCAGCCTTCCCGTCAGCATCTCACAACAAGGCTTTTCGGAGCATGCATATTGTGCGGCACAGGCAAACAGGAAAGCAAACGGCACAAAAATGAGTTTTGCTCATCTGCAGCTGAAGGAGGTGTTTGGATGGGAAGGTTTTCCAGGGCAGGAGCTAAATGTTTATATTGTTGTAAGAGCCTGTGAGAGCTCACCTGCTGTCCCTCTTTGTTAATTTAATACAGTTTGTAACACAGCGGGACCTTTTGTGTGTGCAGCAGTTGTGGTGCCCTGGGGTTAAACTGTGGTTTCTATATATTCTTTAGTTACACTTCAGTGCTTATATATACACACATATATATGCATATATATCCATACGCATACATAGATGCAGGTATGTATGTGCATTCATCCAATGTTTATGTATTTCATAAACATATGCTTAGTTTGTATATGAGAATCCCCAAAGAAATAAGATTTCAAGAGCCTTATAATATGCTTTCCGCATGGAAAACCTACACCTGTCTATTACTTGGATATTCCCTCTGATACACTTATCTCATATATTCCATCTTTTCAACGGAGTAAGTCTTCACCTGCATTTCTGCAAAGTGGTTGAGATCCGCCCTTCAGCAACTGGCAGCGTTATTCCGTTATCCTGATTTCACAGAACAGTGGAGGCTGGAAGGCACCTCTGGAGATCACCTAGCCCAAGCAGAGACTTGAAGCAGGTTGCTCACGGCTGAGTCCAGTCAGGTTTTGACAGTCTCCAAGGAGGGAGGCTCTGCAGGCTCTCTGGGCAACGCGTCCCAGGGCTTGACCACAAAAGACTGAAAATCTTTTTCTTATGTTTAAGTGGAATTTCCTGTATTTCACTTTTTAGTCATTGATTCTCTTTGCTGAACACCACTGAGAGGAGGCTGTCTCTGTCTGTCAGTAATAATGACTCACGCAGCAAGTACTTACAAACACACAGTGAGATCCCCCTGAGCCTTCTGTTCTTCAGGCTGAACCATGCCAGCTCCTTCAGCTTCTTCTTGTATGTCAGAGGCTCCAGTTATCATCTTCATGGATCTTAACCAGGTCCACTCCAGTATGTCCATGTCTCCCTTGTACTGGAGAGCCCAGAACTGAACAGAATACTCCAGACCTGGCCTCACCAGCACTGAATAAAGGAGAAGGATCACCTACCTCTGCCTGCTGGTAACACTCCTCCCAGTGCATCTGAGGAAGCTGATGGCTGAATGGCAGCACAGTCATATGGCCTATCAACCGCTGTTTTCTTCCAGTTTTGTTTTTGTCTGCAAGTTTGCTAAGCACACACTCTGTCCCACCATCTAGATCATTAGTGAAGATTTCTAGCAGTATTTGGCCCCAGCATTGACCCCTGGGGTATACCTGTGGTGACAGGCATCCAGCTGGATTTATGATGCTTATCAGAACCCTATGAGGCTGACAGTTCAGCCCGTGTTTAATCACTGCCCACTTACCTAACCCATACTTCATCAGTTTGCCTGTGAGGATGTTACGGGAGACAGCGACGAAAGCCTCGCTATAGTCAAGCACAAACTACATCCACCATTCCAGCCACTTCATTGCAGAAGGTGGTACCCACTGAAAATCCATGCTGACTGCTTCCAATCACCTCCTTGTCCTTCATACGTTTAGAAATGGTTTCCAGGACTACCTGCTGTCACCTCTCCAGGGGTTACGTGGAGATTGACTGGCCCATAGTTCCCTGGATCCTTCTTCTTGTCCGTCTTGAAGATAAGAGTGACACTGGCATTGTCTGCAGACCCAAGCCTACAGAGCTGCACCCTGCCTTAGGAGCTGCCTCTGGGTTGTGGACTCTCCTGTGTCAGGGGTAATTTCTGCCCTGGGCGCTGGGGACCATGTCCTGCAGCTCCCTGCCACCACTGCTGAGCACAAAAACGTTGCCAGCAGACACTGGTCCCCGTCTGCACAAACTGCTGTGTCTGCCGGATCACTCCTGAGGGTTACACAGGCTTACCCCAGCACCGGCTGTAAGGATGCTTGTCCCTCCCTGGGCAGGATTCAGCTGAACAGCACCTTTCTCACAGTAAGCTCTTCAATATCCTTTCTATATTCTTGCTGTCTACCATAGATACCACAAAACGTGCTAAAATTTTACCGAGCAGTTGGATCAGAGATGCTTTAACACTGGCATTGGTTTTAGCCATTAAGTGGTTTTTGCTGCCACCATCCTGATTATCACAGAGGTGGCAGTACCATGATACCCATCAAGAACAAAATAAGCATTCCACAATAATCTGCGCACAGCATTCGCAAAAGATAGCTACCCTAGAAATGGAAACAAGTAACATCTCTGATAACAAGTCCATATTTACTTATTTACTTGGACTTGCTTAGGTTACATTAAGGGAAACCTAATCCCTCCCCTTGGGCATCAACAATACACAATGTGCCTTTCACTGTGTGCCTGCACAAGGGGGAAGGCCTTCACCAATCTCATTACAAGAACTCCATCAGATAATATACTGTACTATGGGGTAAGTTGGAGCAAAGGACACCAATGCATGCCTGGACAAAGAGCCACGGGATATTTGATGTCCATACTCACCTAGACAGGCAGCACCTCTAGTCAGTTAAAACTTCATGATGTGGATTTTCCAATAAACAAGCACAGAAAGAGGTCAATCTAACTTTCTTTTGCTCACCTTCAGGTAATTTTCCACCAGGTCCCATTTCAATGTGATGAGAGAGTCAATTATCTGATGAGTCAAAAACCCCAGCATCCCAACTGCTGTTCCGATTAGCCCCATCAGCAGCCATCGATCCCACTCTTTTCTAGAAATAGGAAAACACGGTTACCTCTCAGCCTCCAGCAATGGACTGTTTGGTGTGTTTCCCCTCATAAACACAACTTCAGTTTTTAGGACCATTTGATTACTAACCACGACTGCACAAGCAAAAGGTTGTTTCTACCAATATCTCTTACAAAAGCATACACTTCCAAAATTCTACCTTCAGGTGAAAACCATTTCCGTTTGGGTAAGGAGTATCATTGATTTTTGTGTGTTTGTTTTTTTCATATATCAAGTTGCAGTGCAATCTGCTTTCGGATGTTGGTTTTCTGATGCCCTCTCAAAACTCATTTATGTGAATCACTAATTAAGCACACAGTAGATCACTTAGAACTGGTTTCAAATAAATTCCTGTCTTCTACCACAACTAATCACTGACACAGCACCTATCGTACAAATGTGTAAATCTTTACTTCTAGTTTGTATCTTTTCTAAGCATATACCTCTAACAATAATTGTGCACTGATAATTTCTGATTTATATCTGGTATCATCTAGAACTAAAGCAGCCCAACTGAGATTCAAATGCCGTATTTCCTGCAGATTACACTGGAGCATAGGAATTCAAGAAAAGTCTCAGTAAGAAAACATTCCTCTAAACTTTTGTAAAGTGTTATTCTTTTAAATTGTATACATTGAGTAGTAACTTTTTTTCTTTTTCCTTTTTTTTCCACTTTCAATAATTCATCAAGAGAAAAGGGGTAAGCACTTTCAACAAATGCTTTTAAACAGAAGTTGTTTGCTGTTTGGCCCCCTTCTTTATTCTATTAAAGTATTTTCCTATGTACAAAAACAACAAATAATGTTCTCTTCATTCCTTCTGCTAGCAGGCATCTCCCTGGATTGCCCCAATTATCCATAGCTTAGAGGCAGCATAACAGCATTTAAAGCAAATTTACCTGTATGCTTTCTCTTGTAGCCACTTCTTATAAACTCCACTGTGTGAAGGCAAATAATCCAAACTCTCATGGGCTACCAGCTGCTCTCTCTCATCCTCCTTGCAGTGACTGTATGCTAAATCACTTCTGCTGATGCTACATTGCCTCCTAAAATCATGAGGATGAATCAAATCAGGCCCGTGATCTTCTGCCATTAACATCTCCTCTTCACCATCATCCACGTGTCGCGTATATGAAAAAAGTGATGACATGACAGTGGCTCCACGAATCTTTGGGATGCCAACAAGAACAACACGAGCCCAAGAAGATCAGGCTCCCTGAGACTGAGAGAGAAATGGAAAAAGCCCATGAGGCTGGAGAGGCTGTGACGCAGAGATCAGATGTTTTGTGTTTGGGGTTGGTTTGCTGTGGCTATGCACAGACCCAGCACCTTTGAAGCAATGAAAACTCGTCTGAGCTGGAGCTCTCTGGTGAAGTCAAAGCACAGAGAGACCTTAAGGTAGTCCATTGTAACGTAGTTATTGCACCTGTTCCTAACTGAGTCTTCAGATGACAGTGATGTTTAAGCAATAAGGCCTTTGTCTGTACTAAAGAGATGGATCACATGCTGTGTTTTGGGCTGTCCGAAGATCTTGATTCAATATAATCACACAATTTTTTTTAAAAAAATTAATGTACTGCATTATTCAAAGGTAAACCCTACATTCTCAGTATTACATAAACACTCTAAAAAAGCTTATTTCCAACACATTTTTTTTTGAATTTACAAATCTATCAAATTTCTTTTTAGACAAAATCTACTTGTTTTTGAATTGCATAACTTAATTATTTTTTTCTGTTCAAATAAATCTCATTGGAGAAATTAAGAATAAATGGCAAATAAAGATTGCCTAACTCACTACTTTCGGATATCGTATACTAGGTAGTTTACAAGTTGGCAGTTCAGTCAAAGCAGACGACTGGTTGCAGGTTAAATATTTACTGTAAAGAAAAGCCTGTAACATGCTGAGTTTGCCACCTCCAGGGCGTGTTTTTGGTTACAAAGCCAGGATAGTAAAAGATTGCTGCTGCTCTCCAGTTGCTGCCGTGGAGATCAATTTGGAAATGCCTCATCTGAAACAATAAAGAAATATACATTGTTCCTGGTTGTCAGTTAATGAGTACTAAATGACAAGAGATCTCAATTTAGTGCTTTTCTTTATTTCTAGGACACAAAGACTCATATGATGTCATTTTCTAGTTGCATTAGATCAAGCTGGTATATACGAGTAGACCTGTGTATTACAGAAATCACAGCATAAACAGAAACACTAAATCCACTGAACAATGTAAAAAGGAAAAAAAAAAAAGAAAAGTAAAATAAAACTAAAGCTATGTTTCTAGGGGAAAGGGATTAGGCTAAGTCAGACTGCTCTCAGACAACACAGCTATACTTTGCTCCACGTCATGATTTGTTATGCAAACAGGACAGCTGTTGTTCCTCAAACAGGAATACCATCGACATCCCTAAGAGCATACCTGGGCTTTTGCCTTTGCTGTCCCTAGTTGCCAGAAGATGGAAGCTGATGACTGCATTTCCATCAGACGCTAATCCATCCTGATCTCTACAGCAGCTACTCAGCTGTACTGACAATTTTCACAGGCACCCGCTCGTGCTTTCAAACTTTAAAAAACAAAACAGACTAAGAACGGCTTTCCAAATGTCAACCCCTTATTTTTATTCCCCGCCCCCCCCCCCTTGTTCTCCTCTCTAGTTAACTTAAATCCAGCAGTACACTTGCTTATTTCAAATACATTTCATGATGCTCTGTGAAGCAGTGCACAAATGGCCAGGGTCCAAAAAGAAACAGCCACAAAGCAGAAAGAGATCTGAGGCTGCAGGAGGGCACGTCTGCATCCCCAAGTGAAGGAGTGGACACACTTCTAGAGAAAGACAAGGCCTTGTAAAATACATACACACGCACTCACAGGGCATTCATTCATTGTTTTACAAAGAAACTTGAAGACCTAATCTACCTTAAAAGAGAAAATAGCTATTTTCAGAATACTTCAATAAAGGCAGCAAATCCAGATTATTAGTAGGGCTGTAAAAGCTTTCTGTACCAGAAATTCCTGTGCTGGACATACATATTGCTTCATTGCCCCCATCCAAATTGGACCCTGAAACTATGCATTTTGGCTGTCCTTGTGTGCACGGGGGAGCACGGTTAACACATTGATGCCAAACACGAGCTTTCATCTTTCTCCTGCAAAGCATCTTGGAGGGTATATTAGCAGTCCTGTCAAGCCTGCATAAGGATCATAATGCCTTCTACAATAAATTTTCATCTCCAAACACCACACAGGGATCTTTCTGCTTAACTACGAGATGCAATAGCTCAGATTTTGCCATGGCTACAGGCACTGAGGAAAGTATACTTCTCAGTGCTGGAAGATAAATGCCCCAACACAAGAGCAGAGAACCCAGGCTGTGGCCAGTTCTCAGGTTTTCTACTTATTTCCAATATTGGTTCCTGCTTCTGCAGGATTGATTTTACCTCAGAGGGGTCATAATCTACTTAGAAACTGCTCCTCTGGAGACCAGGAAGGAAAGGAGTCTGTATGCTTTGTTTATCACTACAGAAGGCTAGCAGCTGCACGCTTCTTTTATAAATGCTTCAAGGACTCAAATTCTAGATTGAATTTGACTCAAAAGGGAGAGAGCTCTGAAATACCACAGTGGGGAAAAAGCCTGCTTCAAGCTGCTAAAACCCTGTTTGAGAGCCCCAGCGCTCCTGGTTCCATGTCCAGGCAGCTTCCACCATGACCACAGGACCAAGAGCAAGGACAGGGCAAGAACAAGAGTGGGTAGATGTCCTCAGTAAGCATAGGCAGACTGAGCCAGGCTGCCTCCAGTCAGAACCTGGAACACAGCTCCCTGGCAATGAGAAAGATCGGAGAGTGACTGGCCCACTGCTGCTTGGTACCTGAGTCACAGGTGAGGGGTGGGGAACAGAAGAGATGAGGCTATGAAATGACTGCCGCTAGCTGGCCATTCCCAAGCTAATTTCCCTCCCAAATAACTGGGGAAATGGGGCAACATAATTTTATTCACCTAAATGCTGTCACATTTCCTGAAGTGTGAGAGTGTGCGTATGCACACACACACACGCACGCCCTTTATCCTTTAGGAGAGCAGGGTGGAATACAAAATACCTGTCACTAAATACACAAAGCCACAGCAAATAAGAACTACCCTCCAAACAGCATTAGCAATACAGCATGAATTTAATACCCACAACATTTTTGCCACTTGTCTTTAAATAGCAGACATCAAGCAGATTCCAACTATTACACATGAAAGCAGCTACAGCAGCACTCACGATATGATCGATCACACTGACACACTCCTGCCTAGGAAGAAAGGCCCCCTCACCCCTGCAGCTAGATGACTACACCATGTAATTTTCAATGTATAGAAGCAGGCATATGAAAACAAAGCAGATAGCTGGCACCTCCGTTTTCTGTGACAGAACAATGTATTTTTGAACAGCAGACAAACTGTGTACATTTAAATTAAATGAATTCCTTCGCTCTCCACTGCTCCCTTTTCTTCAGCTGCAGGCTTGTTAGTGCGGGGTATGCAAGTTGTGCAGCTGTCAAGTAAAGCAGCAGATATTTGTTGGCTTCTGTTTTAATACTAATTATTATACAGATATTATAAAAATCATAAAATCACAAAAATACAATAAAGCACTAGAGATTGATAGCTGACATCGTTACACTGAATAGCACAAAAATTCCAAACATCTGAAGGTAAATGTGAATTTTAAATGCCAGGAACAGTTGCTACTTTAAGGAACACAAGCAGTTCAGATTTTATTATTTTAGCAGACAGAAAGCTGAACAGCAGAATAAGGAGCTCCTGAAGCCGTACTCTATTCAAAGCATCCCACTGTAAAAATCAAAACCATTACACCACTCATTGAGGTGACAGTCAAAGGTTTTAAATAATACATGTTTAATAGACAATTTGAATGACAGCTTAAGGAAGCAAACAGCGATCACACTGAATAGCAATAATAAAAACATTGCTAACCAGAAACATGATGGGTAATTTTCATTTCACATTATTTCAATACTGCAAGTTACAGCATTTAAGAACTGATAATATAGTACTAATTTAGCATGAGAATTTTGCTAAAATACAACTCACACATTTGATGCGGACTGTAAGGTTTCAAATGTTTGAAACATTTTCAGATACGGCTGTAACAAATCTATTATATTTTTACAGATTAATAATACTATGTAAGATCATAAATTTAATCTGTGAATCTTCATACAGGAAAAAAAAAAAAAAGACAGGAAACATTTTCAGAAAACACAAACCAAGATGACTGTGCCTGCCTCTATTAATCCTGAAATTATGATGTTGTGGCAAGGAGTTAGAGATTTCTCAGAAGTAGAAGGCCCCATAGTTGTGCAACACACCACCCAGAAGATCACAAATCATGTGCTCTCCTGAAGCTTCAGTCCAGCAAATAATAAATAGTCCAGCAAATAATAAATAGTTGAAAAAAACTGTAGGCCAGAAAAGGCAGGGGCCAGGGTTACGGCAATTCACCTGGTAATGGGACAGTTTTTAAGACCAGTTTTTCTCATTAATAGTACTGACTTTATTAATTACACATATACATTTAAACTTAATACTGCTGATCGCCAGTCACTTACAGTAACCTGAAAACTAAGCAGACCGCCGCCAGCATCACACAATTTCAAGGTCTTAGTTTACACAGTTCCTCACGGTGGCAAGTTTTGCAGATGAAAACCTAAAAGAAACAGAGTCATCTCAACCTGCTGTACTTCACCACAGCATTTAACGGTTTCAAGTGCAAGAAGATCATCTCAAAAGAGCAAAGGAGAGCAATAGAACAGGGTTCAGCTCCCCCAGGCTGAATTTAAGGAGTTAGAAGTGACAGCTCATCTCTGAGTGATTCTGCAGGACTGAACTCTCTCTCCTATAGTAACCCAGCATTTTTCATGACTCTGGAAAGATTGGCTAGAAACAACCTCCTCCACATCTCCGTAAGAATTTCAAGGTTCAAGAATTTCACATACTGTTTGAGCTATTCACATCCTAGCTTTATGCCTGTAACAACTGAAACAAAATAAAACTAGGTATTTTTTCACAGTCCATTTGAAGAAAACAAAACATTAAAAAACTACACACAGTCCGTGTTTATTTCTGCCAGGTTTCTGTTTTTCTTGATAATTTTTAGTTGAAGTTACAGAAGAAAATCAAACTTTTTCCCTCCCTTTTTAACACTCCTGCATGCTTAAAAAAGTTAACAGTAATAATACTGCATAAGGAAAATCAGCATACTTATACAACTGCAATAACCACTGGGAGCACAGTGGGAAGAAGCACAAAGGAACTGATGAAAACCTTATTTTAACCCCAAACTGCACAGTTTATACATTTTAAAACCATGTTTACATGTTGTCCTTACTGTATATAATAAAAGCAGGTTGGGTTGCTTTCCATAAGGAATAGTGAAGAGTCATAAATTTAGTATCAAAAGCATGCATTATAACAAGCTACCCCAAGCACTAGTTATTTATGCATTATCTTAATACCATCCATTAAGTTATCCATTTATATTAATGCCAAAGCACATAAATAATAAAAGGCTTTTTACATTTATCACTATTTTAAAATGGTAAAGACTGAAAAATTTCATCAACCTATTTGAATATGGGAATGCTACTTGAGAGTTGGAATACGCTACGTATTTCATGGAATTAAATTTACTGTACATTTATTTACAACTGTTTATCAGTTGAGCAGAAGGTACAGATCCTTTTAGTAAAAATTGTTGTAAACAGCACTGACACTAAGGCAATGTAGAAAGTTACTGTTTTAACCATTCACTGGAGTGCTCAAGTCCTACGGAAGCTAAGATCAGCTATTGAAATCTGTTCTTTTGTAGTTTTTAAAGGTATTTTTAAGGCAACTAAAAAGGATAATACACTGTTTCAGGGAATAATGCAAACACCAGAACAGGTTTAAAAAAAAAAAAAAAAAAAGGAAATCCTTCTCCCACAAGTCTTTCATTGTGTTGTTACCACAGGTGCATTAACAACAGTTTTAAAGCTTTTCCCTTTTTTATTATTTTTTTTTAATTAATGAAAGACCACAGGCACTCTTCACATTCTACGAAGTGTGAAATAACACCCCACCTCAAAAATCTTCATAAATTTCACCAAACACAAGTTTTGAATATGTTACTTAGAAAAAAAATAAGAGTTTTTAAATTACAGAGTTTACTATAATGGTTGATCAACTGTGGTATGACATACTTTTTCCTTTAGGTATCCACCACACAGTACCAAACATTTAGGAGAAGCATGAATTATGCATTTATTCCAGAACAGCTGAGGAGGTTAATTCCTGACTTGGTCCTGCGGCGTGCCCAGTACTCTCAACTTGCTTTCAGGAAGATCAGTGCAATCGAGGCAGTTGGTAGGTGTACACCTTGCAACATTTTATGTACTTCATAATAACAAGGTAAGGCACATTATTTCTAATGTGGATATTTCCATTGGATTGCTCATTATACCTTAAGGTTTACAAAGCATGAATCCATCGTTTAGATTTATTTTTTTCCCCTCTGTTTCACAGTGAACTTATTCCTCCCTTGAACAACTAAAACACAAGAACTTCAGCAATGCTTCAGAGCACAAAACTAGTTAAAATCCCAGTTCATGACTACTGGCAGGACATGAATCTTCAAATGCAGTTTGAGGAACGTATGCTGTGTTTGGAACTTTTGAGCTTTGTTCCTCACATAACTGGCTTAAAACAGTGCTCTACTCTGTAAGCTGTACAAATACAATTTTGAGGAAACAAATAAAAAATCCCACAGGCATTTCCTAACAACAGCAAATATAAATCCTGACCAAAGAACACAACACAAATTAAGGAGAGGAAATTTATAATTCTGGTATGTAAATTAAATTACCAAAAAGAAATAGAACATGATAAAACAATTGCTGCGCAGATGCCGATCAGACATGGATACTTGTAAAACGATCCAACCTTTCCGGAGGAGAGGAAGCAGTTATGCTTTAAAATACAAGCAATGAAACTGTTTGAGGGAGGCTCTCAACTTCATGCAGTAGCCAAAGACATTTTAAAAGTCCACAATCAGTTACATATAGTCTTTTACCAGTGTGAGCAAAATGGAAAAACCAAAACACTTAAAACAACTGCAGGAATTTTTTTTTTTTTACAGTCATCCTTTATATTACATACCCTGATGTCAGCTCTCTCCACCATTACTTTTACGTATGTATGCAACATGCACCCGCTTACACGTGGATATGCAGATTTGAACAGATACAAACAAAGTACAGACAAAGGTGAATAACTGTTGCGGGATCATCTCGTACCACACATGACCAAGCGAACAACCAGCCCCTCTTCCCACTCCGTGAATAAGTCAGTCTCTTGAATCATGTTACCAGGCACGTAATAGTCCACAAGTGTTTCTTGTTCTCTCACGTTTATGCTATTATTTTCCAAAAAATTCACATCTCAGGACTGCATGGTTCCATTATTTTAATTAAATATAGATTAGCAATGTTAGTGTAAGAAAGATTTAACGGCATCAAGATATTTCAAATGAAAAATCACGAAAATGTTGCAATGCACTTCAGCCACACCGTCACAAATGATATGTCATATAAATACAGACAAGAGGTAGCTGGCAGCTACAGTTCCACCAGTTGTAGAAGTGCCAAATTTGTCAAAGAAGGCATAAACTGACAAATACTAATTAAATCTCTCAACTGGAAAAAAAAAAAAGACACCTAGTTTATTGCTTTTAGAGGTTCTTTACATGAGAAATAAGCAAAGGCATATCAAACAAAATTACCTGACTTGATGGCTTTTGATTAAATTCACTTTTTTCAAAAGAACTGCTAATAAAATCTTGAATGCAAATAGTTGACTTGCTCCCAATGTTACATGTCCTCACTGAAATGAACAAACGCGTGCATTTTCCAAGAGGAGAAAAAGAGGGGTCTTATTTCCAAAAGAATAGCATTAGCTTACTTTCTTATGAGAAATCAGTAATGGAACTAAAACCCGAGTTCCCAGCAGACAGAACACATTGAAAAAACAGACCAGGAGTTGCAAGAGAGGCAACAGCATTCTAGCTAAGAGGACAGTGGCGTAATGGCGGGTGATAGATGAAATGCAGATGGAAATACAATGCTCTGTACTGCACATGTAATTTTTATTAAAGTTTCCAGAAGGTTTTTTTTTCCCCCCCCAAGGAGAGGCAAAAGTGGAACAGATAAGAAAAAAAGAAAGAAACATACAGGAGAAAAAGATGCAAGAAAGCATGAAACAAGGCAGCAACCGCCAAAGCAGGACAGAGAACTAAGTAAGACTTCAGCAATCTGGTCTGAAAACCGCTCAGAGGTCAAGTAAACCAAGTGAAAGTAGTGCTCATTTCTCTAAAGAATCTGGAGGGGAGGCAAAGAGGGAAAGGTCAGATGAGTTTTTTGGTTTTGTTTTGGGGGTGGGGGGGGTTGTTTCTTTTTAAATATACAGTGCAAGTTCATCTAAAGAAGTGGTACTACAGATGACAGAACTTAGTCCTCTGCAGCAAAAGAAATACTTTGACCTCTAAAGTAAACTAAGCATACAAAAGTGGTAAGAATAAAAGGTGCACGTAAAACCAGCAGCATTATTCTGTTTGTCTTTCCACTACTTCTGCAAGTTACTGTACATATATTACATCACTATTATAGAAATGGCACAGCCTCAGACACTTTCCACATTTTATTTACATTTTAAGACTAACTTTAATCTCAATCACATATCCATACATTTCCTTTGTTTCACTAAAACTTAAATGCATGGTTTATTAGAACAAAGACTGTAAACAAATATTTGCCATGTCCGATACATGTAACACACAGGAGCTGCTTAACAGAAATTAATCCCCCCATTTTATAAATACAGGTATCAAAACAATCCTGAACATACTTTGTGACACTACTAGTAGTCGGCACCCACACCCTTGCAAAATTAAACAAGATGAGCAACGGTATTCACTGTACCTGCTACTTTAAAAACAAATTTTAACTGCAGCTCTTTTACTAAGCAAGATGGATAAAGCATGCCATTTATATTTTGCCTTCTCAAGAGATTATTTTCAGAAACATATATTATTCCACAGCAATCTGACACTTTCTGTCATGCTTTCATCTTGTAAAACCTGAATTCCAATTTTAGGCTATTTCAGGCTTATGCTTAAATGACAGTGCCTTGATAAGAGAAAAAAATAATTGTGCTGCCTTTTTCTCCCATAGTGCCTGAAAACATATTGGGCATACATATATTATATATATTCTTACAAATGTCCAGGTCATGTATACCAGCTGAAATTCTTTTAATGTGTGGGTGTTTGCATTGTGAGATTTAATCAAGACATTAACATGAGTAGAAGGTTGTTGTTTTAAGACAGAAGTTTGAGAATCAGCTAAAATTAATTGTTGTAAGTTTGTCCTTCTGGAGGTTGTGGAAGCTTCATATTTTCTTTGGACATCATTAGACGTCTTAGCTCTTGAAGTACAACTTTAATGCTATAAGAATTTTGCCATTTTGCTAACACTGGTATGCTCCGTGCATCCACCTGGAAAAAGAAGAGGGAGTTGTAAGTTACCATGAAATTTAAAAATATCTATATAAGTAACTGCTAATGAACCAACTGTTCTAAGAAAGAGTCTAAACATTCCCTGACACTTTCTCTGTGGCATTTATGTCACATGTCCCCATATTCATAAAATATTTTTTAGGAAAACAAGCATACACATGCAGGTGGACCCCCCGACCTGTGCTGATATGAACATTAGTGAGAAGGAAAGGGATGGGGTGAGAGGGGAGAGGAAAACAGCAAACAGTTCACTGCTAAACTGGAGGCATACTTTATAAAATTCAGTTTTATCAATTTGTTTCAAGTTACTCGAAAAAAAAAATCACCTTCTTTAAGCCATTATATACAGTTGGGTCCTCCTCAGCTCTTTTAAAAAACCTGACACACAGGAACTTGTGGAATACCTCTCTAAAGGAAAATTTCCCTTGCTGCAAGTTTCAGTTTGTGATTTATTCCCCATCAGTATTATGTGGAGTCACCACATATGCTAAGAAATAGCTTGAAAAACTGAAATATTTGATTTATAGCATTTAGACATCTCTTAGTTCTTTGCATTCTTCTTACAAAGCATCATGTCTCATGGAGCTGTGAAGACTACTGCATTCACTTACCAATTTGAACTGAAAGGGAGGGACATTTCATTTATAAAACCTGTGGGACAATTTACACAACCACAACAGCTCAGCACTTCTCTTCACACAAATAATGTTCTGCCTGGAGTCAGAACTCCTTTAAGCTGCCAATGACTGCATATCATCAAACCACAGCATAAAAGCAGTAAGATTACTTAATAATTATTGAAAACATTAATAAGTTAGGAAAGAAAGAGCATCAAAAGGAAATTATCTTACGAATCAAGATCACAGGTTTTGAAACTAACACCAGTCAGACTGCCACTGTTATTCCTGGAATACTTCCTCTTCTTTTTAAACAAGGGTATTTGGTTTAATGTGGAAGATAAAAGATCAGAGAAAAAAATCTTTAACTGGAAAACAGGTCCTATTTTCCTAAAAGACAGGGTATTAGATAAAAACACCTGTGAGAATAAGGGAAACTCTGATAAGAGATCACCTGTGTTACCAAGCAGCAGCTCAAGTAAGTAAGGCCTCGTGCAGCCTGAATCTTTGTTGTGAGGTACCAAGATCCTACAGATCTCCTCCTCTACAATCCTTCTAGGTATGATTAAAGCAGAACCCACCAGAGTTTCTGTCCAAACAGCTGGACCCAGTGAACAAGGAACATTAATTCATTTTAAAAGTTAGAATGGTAGATCTCACACTATTCAAAACAATTCTCCACGCAGAGAATGCAGTGAGAAAAGCACAAGACCACCATTTTTACTCACAGGGGTTCTCCAGAAAGAAAAACACATCACAGTGGTTAAGAATCCTGTTATTAGAGGAACCGAGTGCTCAGATCATAGGTTCACTTTGCATATAGCTGCAGATGTTTAAGAAGTTATCCCCACACACACACAAACACTTGTTAATACTTCTCTGCAACTAACTTACCATCTTCTATTTAGCAAAACGGGACAAAGTATGAGAGAGCACTCCCTAACTTCTTGCTCTAAGCCAGCAATTTGGCAGACCAGTAATTTAAACAACTTCCATGTTGGTCTGAAGCACAACACTTTCTACTGAAGTAGCTGAGGAGAGATCACGCCACTGACCCACCAAAACAGCAGTAGTCTCCCCAAGGAAATAGGGGGAAAAGAAGCCACAGTATAGGAGGCCAAGGACCAGGTTACAGCTACAACAGAAGATTCCCAGCCAGGAGAAATGTGCCTTTTGGGGGTGCGAGCCCACATGATAATAAACTGAAGACAACCATAAACAAACATGAGCAAGAAGAACAAGGTAAGTTTAAGACTTCAGTAGGTTTGAGAAAGAAAACTAATAATCTGTTCAGAAAGACTGGGTTAGCAAAAAATAGCTGGAAAGGCAGTTGCTCTGGTACTCCACCAGTGAACGTCTGTCTTCAGTCTTGCAGTTCTGCTTCCATACCACCCTTCTTTTCCTTGCTTCTCCTCAACTTTGCTTTTGTAGTCTCTCTCAGGTTTGGAGATCAGCCGCAGCTACAGCACGTAGTGGTCAGTCACCAGTAACGTTTAAACAATGCAATTCTACATAACATACGCTGGTTGTGTTGGCGTATGAGAGCTGATCACTTTGAAGTAAGCTCCTCCAACTTTTCTTTTTTTTGGCTGGGAATTTGTAATGGCAAACTTTCAGACTGTAAAGGCTGTTTTAACAAAGTTAGGAGTGCTTTCTGAGTAAAGACTGCTACGCCATAACATTTTGTTGCTGTTTATCTCAAGTCTCTCTTCGCAAGTCACCAACTTTTTTGATGACATCTTGCAGCGGTGAAGATTTTGGCTCAAGTTCTCTTTTCTGCATTGCAGAATTTATTTCCAATTTAGACCGTGCACAATAAATTCACTTTATGAAGAACAACGCTAAGGTATTTGGAAGGATGACACAAATTATGTTAATGTTCAACTCACACAAAAGCACCTAGGCAATATTCAAGTATGCATCCTGGTACGTAGAGGAAGAAAATTCAAGATCACAAAATCTAATAAAGCTGAAAACTGCAACCTGAGGACAATTTTATTCTGGGGATATACAACTGTAAATCTTTAAACAAAAGCAAGATAAACTGCATATATTATTTTTTCTAAACTACTGAAATCAAGCCAAGTAATTCTTCAAAATGTTGCAAAATATTGGATGCTCATAATGTTCCCAGCATCTAAGATAACTTTAAGAGGTAGCAAACTGCTTTGTTTACAATAAACACACTCAAAGCAGTAATTGGACAACAGTTTAACAGTAATTGGACAACAGTTTACAGAATTGTAGTTGATGTAAGACTAAATGAATTTAAAAGAAACAAATATTTCCAGCTGTAAATGCTATTTAAATGAACAGAGGTGACTGCAAATCCTGCAGGACAGACAGTTAAAGAACACTCTCACAGGTCCGAAAATTAGATATCCTCAAAAGACTATGGGAAAATAAATATCATGCCAGAACGCAACCTGTGTTTCGTTAGTACAGAATACAGAAGGTTCCAAGAGAAAAGACTCCACAGCATTAAGTAGAGTAATGTAAATACAATTTTACAACAGTGACACCATTAGCACAGAAAAGCATTTTGTCCAGCCCTCCATCAGTACTTGGGCTAGCTTTTCTGAACTTGGTAACCCAATTCTGTATACAAACTCAGTAGCTCCATAGGCAAATTGAAAAGCAGAAAACCACAAAGACTAGCTTGCATATAAGAAATGAAATTTACCAGGGTTGATTCAAAGAACCTAAGTTTAGTCTTTTGATACAAAATAACTTGTAAACTACCCCTCTCCTTTTCTGCTCTAAATATATCAAACAGCAGTCTCTGGGATCCATGCTGCTGATGGAAAATTTTACTTACAAGCAAAACTCCCCTCTTAAAATAATCAAAAAGAAGTCAATAAACTTGTAACTGTCTGTAAGGCTAAACTCATTACAGATACCTGCACTTTTCATGCAATACGTAAAAAACAGTTTAAGGCTAGCATCTTTAGGCTGAGTTAACTCTAGCACATATCCATCTCTCCCTTCCACCGTTGACATCCCAACTCAAAGCAAATTATTACCCTCTACGCTCATGCTGGGGGCTCTACTTTCCCTCAGGCATTAACTGGCATACATCTTTTGTAAAGTACACCTTCACAAGGTTACAAATATTTTGAGCAGTACTATAATACCGCTACAACAGAATTTCTGTTGCTGTTTATCTCATGTTTCTTTTCTGCAAGTTGCCAATATTTTTCATGACACCTATAAGCAATGTGATCAAAAGCTGGCCATGTGTGAAAAAACAGGCTGCAGAAGCACGGACAGCAGAGCTTGTCTGAAGATAAACACTGTCATTTCCAATCATTCAAAGAATGCAGCAAACCGCTTATGATCTATTATACAGAAGAATCAGAGAGAGAGCAGCTTCAAAGAAACAAGGAAATAAAACAGGGAGCAGAAACAAGAACTGTTCCAGAGAAGCTGAGGAATGTTTTAGGAAAAAAAAAAAAAATCTTAGCTTGTGGCTCAGACAATACAGTAAGCCTCACAAGAGATGGGTTCAAGTTCTGATTTTAACAAACTTCTTCAGAGTTATGGGTCAAGTTATTTTGTCTTCCAGTGTTTTCATCCATTAAGCATCCACACTTTTGTTTTGCTTTCCAGCACTTTGCAGCACATCTAGACACCATACGTGCAAAAAAACTACTGCAAATAGACCTCAATTTTGATCAGAATCACTTCAGTTTCTAAATTACATCTGGTTTTGAAGAAATCTTTCTCTGAAGTTACTTTTAAAAAGAAGCTTTTATGAAAAACTGTTCAAATAGCATGCACACACTATCACCAATACTTAACGCTATAAATAAAAGTTCTTACCTAAACCCTTCGTTTTAAAACATATGCTTAGAAGACTGAAAATGAAAACAAATTAGTTTCAAATTCAAGAAACTAGATGAAGAAAATAAAGTTTCTGACTCACTGAGGTAGTCATTCACAAACAATATTCAAATAAACAAACAAAACTACAACAACAAAGCAAAAAAAAACTAGGGTTTTCTCTGGAAAACTGAGTGCTGGTCATTCTTATGACCTCTAAAAACAAAGACTAATTCTCTTGCTATGTAAAATACGTTAATATTTTATTGCACTAATTCAGCATGTGAATTTCACCAGTAGATAGCATTTGTTAAACAAGTGATTCTAAAGCAGGTTGCACACTTTTATTAGTGCCTTTATTTTCAGTTAAATTAAAATACAGCGCCATGTTTACGAAACACCTCGTGTGGAGGACTGCAGACTGCATCTGTATACAGCTAATTCTAAGAATGCCCATTTTTACCCCTTGTTTATTCTACCCCAAGTTTACACAGAATCACAGAATGGTTAAGGCTGGAAGGGACCTCTGAAGGCCACGTGGTTCAAGCCCCCTGCTCCAGCAGGGCCACCCAGAGCAGGCTGCCCAGGCCCACATCCAGGCAGCTTTTGAAGATCTCCACAAGGAGGGAGTCTACAACCTCTCTGGTGCCACTGCTCCATCACCCACACAGTAAAATGCTTCCTGATCTTTAGTCAGAACCTCTTATTCTTACTCTTAACCTTTCCATTAGAAATTAATCTGTTCTGCACCAGCTGACTATCTGTATGTCTTGTATGTCCATTATGTATAACGTATCTGGAGCTAAGACTTCTCTACCCACACAGAAGCCACAGATAAGTCACTCATCCAAAAATAAAAAAGTGGGTTGAGCAAAGACAAAAACTCAGTTCTTCGTCAGAATTCCAGTTCCATGCTCTCATCTGTAAAATGTATCCCCAGTTTATCTGACAGACGGGTTTGGCATAACTCTAGAGAGCACAACAGCAAAATACGTTAAAACGCAAGAAACCAGGACAAGCAGTACATTAGAAATTACATAATGAATGAGTTTTAAGTTCATTAATGCTGAAAAATGTTTTCATTAAAAATACAACTTACTCCTACTGAAATGCTAAAATATGTAGAGTTATGCATTTGCATAGCAAATCCTAAGTTACAGTAGTTTATAAAACTATTGGGGTAAAACTGAATGAAGTTTTGGTGTAAGCTTAAAAATGTATTGGAATCAAATTTTCCTGTACAAATGGCTGAATTTTAACAGCAGTTTTATAACCACCAGCTGAACTTCCAGTCACAGTGTACAGCCCATTCCCCAGCAGGCTGAGGGAGTCTAAACTTCCCCAAACACAAGCTCCAAGCAGACTGACTCAGTAAGCATAAGCTTTCAGCCTTTGTAGGTCTGAGATTTGGCTTCTGGAAACCAGTATCTATATTCTCAAGCATGAACAGATGAATTAATGACAGCACACTTCGTCACTGATACTGAATAATACATGTTACTAGGGGGACGTACAAAAAGATTATAAACATACCAAAAGCTCTACTGCATTCCAGATTAGCAGCTTTGGCTGATCACAATCTCTTAATAAACAAAGATACTTAGACTACAAGCTACAGCTGGAATAAACAGCATTAGCTGGTTTGCAGATACCAATTTTAATAAGATCTCCAGGTAGAGGGAATTTGTTGGCTATGCAAGAAATACTTTCAAATCAATTTTTAAACTATTTCTGAGATGTTGGTCTAGTGGCTTTGGATAACTATCAGTATGCCATCTTAACACCTACAAGAGCTCAAACACATCGCAAAGAATGTAATTTATTGCAAATGGATCTTTACTATGAAAGGGATTACCATCTATATTAAAAGACCTTAAAACTGAAGCTTAAAATCATCTCAGATTGGAATAAATCCAGTACAAACAAAACAGGAGCATAAATACATCCATTCACTACAAGGGAATTACTACATCCAGATTGAGAATCAGGCAGAATAATTTCCATTTTAATTAATGGAAACACCAGATAAAGTTGGAATAATGAAACAAACTTAATGACTAAATAAATAATGGTCTTGAGCAATATAGTAGTCTGGTTAGGATATGAATCTAATACCCTTGTTTTGTAAGAGTAATACATGGAAAATACCTACACGTGGCTTAAACTTTTTTTTTCCTGTGCAAAACTTAAATCTTAATTTTTATTTAGAAGAGACGACTGTTTCAATACTATAAATAATGTTTGTCTCATTGCTAAGCCACTGAGAGCCACTAACATATTGTAAATACCTAAAGATTTGAATATGTGCAGTAGGCAAACAAATATTGATTTAAACCAAGAACTTTATCTTGTAATATTTAAATATGAAATTTCCTTCCAACATTCTATACTCCTCACCTTTGTTTTTCATTGAAATAGTTTATATTACAGATTAACAATGTGGTTGGTCTTACCATTTCAACTTACCATTCCATTGGAATTATTTATTCCATTCATATTAATTTTAGTTACAAATCTAACTGTAGGAGGTGCTTCTGGATATTTAGGTCCACACTCTACTTTCAGACTGTATATTCTGTTTTCATAGTTTGTCTAGAAAGCAAAAAGACAGACTAATGCATCTCTCTGAAAGCTAAGTATTAAAAAAAATAACACAAAGCAAAGGCAAGAGGATTAAAGATGAAGAAATATGAAGTTATAAGTCTGTTAATATTACGTACCAGTTGATGGTCTTGGATTACTGACAGACTGTTTTGGTTATATTGATTACCTGAGGAATATGTATAAATTATACTACTAATTGACTGTCCGTCCGAAAGTTTTTAACAAAATACATTTTTTTTTAAATTCACATTTACTCTTATCCCTCCTAGACATCTGCATTCCCAAATCACTTTTGGCACAGTAGGGGGCAGACAATCTTCAGGAAAATTACCTCACTCCCCACAAAAAAAATATAACACACACAAAAAAAAAAAGGAAACAGAAAGACAAAGAAGCAAATAACCCAACCAAGAACATGATTAAAACAGTTCTGTAAGAACATATTCCAAAAGTAATTAACACTCCACTCCAGAAGACAATCCAAGACTTCCATAGCTGAGGATTGATAAGCAAGGAGAGGAATCATTTAACATGTGGTTATCCAAAGCATTTATGAATTTGGACAGTACAGTTAAGTGACAGCTAGTTACCAGAAGATTATTTTTACCTGTTTCTAAGTGCAAATATATCTTGAGAAAGTCCAATTAGAAATGAATACAGGTGTTTTGTTTTTCTGTTTTTTAAAATCTTGTCAAGTAGGATGTGAATGACAGAAAGTGTCAGTGACACTGCTGGTCACTGATGCCTCTGTGCTCCAAAAGGAATATAAACCCAGCTTCTACACCTGCCTTTCCATTGGCACAGCACTTACAGTTAACATGAACCAAGAGCAGAAAGATGCCTCAAGATTTCCAAAAGGTACCATTTTAAGCTGTTCATCAGCCAGCTGTCACTCTCTCCAAGTAGAAGAATCAACCACACAGTCAAGTTATCAAATGGCTCTCCACTCTGCAGTCAATCAAACAGCAGTGTGGAGATCAGGCTACTGAAGCATCCTAACTGTGACCTATAATTTCAAGAAGCCACAAAGACTGTGCAGCAACTGGGTCAGAAAGAAACAAAGGTAAGCAAGATACCCTTTTTTAAGCAAAAAGGTTTTCTACTATTATTAACTGCTAAAAGCTGAAGGCCCAACAAAAAAATTCTCATTATTCACTCAGACAAAGCAATTTATTTCCCAGAGAGGGATGCTGTCATTTATAGTGGAAATAGGCCAAAACGTATATACACTGCTCACAACTCTGAAAAATCCTGAGAATGGCACTCACTCACATTCTCTTATTCCTATCCAGGTGGCTTCTCAATTTTGCTGCGTTCCTCCAATCACCATTTTACTGCAAGTCAAGTATGACCTGCTGACCATCCTGACTTGGTCAGCATCTGACCATCCAAGTATGACCATCCTGACCAGCTCCCCAGAAAGCCTAAAAAGCATTTTTTCAGGGTCAGAAAAAGGTTTCCTTTAATCCAAAACAAACCTCTCCTTCCCCCTTCATGTTGGTTCACCCTGCAAATCAAGTAAGAAAAAACGATAAGCAATTGTTTGCACTGCTCTAGAGAAGCCACAAATGTGAAGAACTTCATGCTACGGAGAGTATTAGTAATTTTCTGTGTTCTGCCAAGCTGCATGCTGTCTACGTAACTCAACCAATTCCAAAAGCACTCATTTTCTACAAACCCTGAAACTGGACATGAAATTCTTCTCATCAAGGTACTACCCACTGGCTTGAGAACTAGTGGCTCTCACTTTCCGCAGTTACTACATGCTGCAAGTCATTCTGCTATACGCAAGACTGCATGTCCCCAAAATGACCCAGAATTAGGCTTATTTGCTTGCACTCTTTCACAAAAAAAAAAAAGACAATATAAATTGACTAGAATTAAAACTGCATCACAGCATTGTTTTATTTTTATTTAAATCAAAAAACATTTGGGCTCCTACATAGTAATCACTCCCTTCAGAAATGTGCTAGGCATCTGCTTTAGGTGGAACCAGAAAGCAGTGACTGGCGGTTCTGGAGGATGTTTAGAGAGTCAGGGTGACACTACTTTTGTTAGCCCACATTTGTAAGTTCTTCTCAAAATGTCCCTTAGAACACAAACTTTCTTCAAAATGTATTTGAACACTGTGACTACACTGAAGCTAGTATCCAAGGCATACTGTCATTATATTTGTATTTTAAATTGGCCCTCTCTCAAATGCGTCCAAATCTCAGGAGCTCAGCACAATTACGCAGATAGTCAGAACAGTCTGCTGCATGTTACAACTAACTGGCTTCCAGAAGCAGCTTAAATTACACTGAATTTAACTAGAACTCTGTTACTCTGGAAGACTATCCTCAGAGGCCAATTTCTGATCTCAGTTCTTGTCTTGGATAAACCCAGTAAGCCCTCTGGCACCAAAGGACACACAAAACAGTAACCTCATGTTAGCAGTGAAAGAGGTGCTAACTTAGAGCTACTTGAAGTATACTCATTTGAAGTCTCTGTTTACACAGTGATCTTTTGTATCGTATTAACTCATTAAAAAGCTTGCATAAAAACTGCACATAAAGTTAAGACGTGCCCATTCAGATCTGGCAAGGCCGATGCTCAGAAACCAGGGATTACCACTTCTCTTACAGGCTTTCAGCGTAGATGACATTTTATAGAACTTAAAAGGTCAAAAGGATTTGACCTTTTTTATTATTATTTATATATTTTATCCTTTTTTATTATTTATTTATATATTTTACAGGTAACTAGTAACTGCTTGGTCTTTAGGATCGATTCAATCAGATTACATAAATTGCTATACTTGAAAATTATCTGTGAAAACTTGTGAAAGTTAAAAATGTAGCCACTTTGCTACAGAATTGAAGTTACCAGGCACATATGATAAACTGGGGAAAGACAGCTATCCTGTTTACTGGACTATCACTGTACACTTACGTGCAGTAATGATGGAAATATTACTGAGGAATATACTCAGTCATCTGTAAATTTCAAATCAGAACTGGCTTAGAGAGTTGCAGAAACACGTATTAGAGTGGAGGC
Source organism: Anser cygnoides (assembly GCF_040182565.1). NCBI lineage: Eukaryota > Metazoa > Chordata > Aves > Anseriformes > Anatidae > Anser > Anser cygnoides. Next base: position 119,453,957 of record NC_089874.1, on the reverse strand, counting down.
TAGACTGAAAACACAAGCACCAGAAAGTGATGAATTTCAACATGAACATACAGTATTTCAGTACTACTGTAGTACTACTACTACAACTTCACTAAATTTTACAGGAAATTTTAACTAATTCCTTCACATTGTAGCAAAGTAATTTTTTTTTTCTCATTTTGTATTGCCTACGATGTTTTACTTTGGTACACTTACCCTTGGTGGCCCAATAATCATGCCTGTCCATCTGGTGAGTGTCATATCTTCATCATCTTCAAGGCCCCAGCTTACTGTACCATCACCCACTCCTTTCTGCCCTTCTTCAAGTTCTTCCAACAAGCGAAAATTACGAGGTACTTTAACTGGAGAAAAAAATGAAAGAATGAAATTAATACTGGCCACATTAAGAAAGAGATAAATAATTTCATTGCTTTTATATAGCATGCATTACCAATTGTTGAATGTATTTTCAAAGTTTAACAAAACACTCCATCTGAATTTATTTAGCAAGTTGTTCTGAAGCAACTAGCCACTTCTCTGAAAGCTCATTCCTACCAATCGATATCAATACAAACTATCAAAGAGAAAGTAAGAGACCTCTGTTTAGTTTGAGATGGCTTAATTCAGATAGTCCTCTTCTTCAAGTACAGTACTATTTAGAACCAATACATTTCAAAATCAATTCACTGTCACGTTCTACTCAAGCAGAATACAAATTAAATCGATACTGCAAATTCCCTATAAAAATAATTAAAGAATGCAATATTTAACACAACTAAGAAATGTAAACTGTATGAAAAAGACTGAAAAAAATCACTTGATTTGATTAAAAAACAAATCAACGAAACAGACTTCAATATCTGAAAACAAACTAGAAATCAAGTCTCATTTAATCTAGAGATTATTATTTCAACTTAACAGAAAAAGAAGGTAATAAGCACAGAAACACTGATTAAGTTGTTAAAGAGAGATAATGACATATTCACAACAGAATATGAAGATGTACTGCCTCTAAAGACAGCCAAGTAATATTCGCTTATGGAACTATAATTACTGGATTTTGATGATTATACATGAGGACTGACAGATATTGCTAGATATTAAACAAGTAGAAGTTTCATTGCTTTACATCACAGAAACTAAAATGATATTTCAGCACTGATGTACTGAACGAAGCTAAACTTGTGCTTGCAGTCATGATATGCTTTTATTTTCAAACACACGGTATGTAGTAGCAATAATACAATAAGGCTTTAACCTTCTTTCAAAAATGACTCATAACTATATATTTTTTTCTTATAGATCTTCTAATAGCTACTTACAGCTATAGTGTTTCCAATGTTACTGGGTTTTGTTTTTTAATAGAGAACCGTTTTGCACTGGAAGAAACCAGGTCCTTCATAGAATTAAAACTTTTGAGACTAGGTACAAAGTTCTTAGTAAGGAATATACATTAATCTGAAAAAGAAGGGGAGATCAAAGACAACTGTTCTGCACATCAGTTGTTTAGTTGCTGAGGTTTCAGGTTTGACATTAATCCTAGTCTGTATTCCAAGTGGCCTACCCAAAAAATTAAGACCAAAAGTATACAATATGTTTATTTAGTCAGTACGTGCACATATGGACCAGTAGAGACAAACATATCATTCAGCAACTATCCAAAGAGCTTATCTTGCATAACTTTGTTCTGAAGATTTTTTTTAAATGTTGTGGTTTTTTCCTCAACACAGACTAGGGAGAGTCTCCTAAAAATTACAGAAACAAATATCCATGTTCTCCAAACGCCCAGGAGAAGTCATTACGAGTATAGTATCAGGACAGTGTAAGGAAATTAAGTCACTCATGTATGGCCTCACCTTCCTTCTGTCTTTGGTAGTACCATTCACCTAAACCCATTAGGAGCTACGTCAGCTTGCTAACTGAGCAGAAAATTACACGTTTCGGTTAGACTCCTGACAGCTTGACAAAATGACCCAGCTCACAGAGAGCTCAGACAAGTACCAGCATGAGTGAGGCCACGGCAGCAAAAACTCAAGATGTAAAATGACATTTTAAGCGAGTTCAGCTACTCTGGAAACTTATCTTCACAGAGTTCACATACAATTACCTGAAAGCACTAGCACAATAGGGATCAAGGGGCAGAGCATTTATACTTCAGCGTAGATCCTTTTAAACAAGCTTCATTGAAATTCATCTGTTCATTCCTCTGGTTCCATCCTGACTTACTAACATTAGATCTGTGCACCTACGTACCTAATCCAGACCAGGTATGAGCACAGACAATCACATTTCTGTTACGTTAAACAGGGTACGAAGTTTTTATTTTTGCTGCTGATTCATATATGTTCCACACTGCAGTCTGCCAGTAAAAGGTTAATGCTAACCTTTTTAAAAAATAAAAATAAAAGAAAAACAAGCCCTGTGCCCCCCTCCTCCTTCCCCCAAACAAAACCACGTATTTTAGCATCCGATCATCACCTCACGCTTCTCCAGGGGCTTAAACCCAGCACTCCTCAGAAGCCTTGCTCTGACTGCCCAACTTGTGCTTTATAGCTCACCTCCTGCAGCAGCACATGGGAGAAGGTGGCAGACAGGCCCCGAGTTTATTTCCAAGCACTTGCTATCGCCGCTCACTGCCAGCAGCGGTTCCACTCCTCCCCAACCTCAGGTGCTCCTGCGCTAACTGAGCTCCTCGGGCAGCCCAACCGGCACCCTCGTTTAGCAAAAAGCTCTTCCTCCTTCAAGTAAAATCACATCCACCCAGGTAATCAACTGAATTGACTCAGGAAGAAAGCTCAACAGATGCCAACGCTGACTGCTGCATCTTCCAGTGCCTGCCCCTGCAAAACCATGGCTGTTGGGATGAGGGAACTTTTGGTGCAAAAAGCCACTGGACTGGCTCAGTCGTAGCATAAAATTGCACTCGACACACCAATATCTGTGGGAGACAACAGTTATTAGCAAATAACAACCCGCTATGACTAACTGTCCCATGGCCATCACAATTTTTTCCACTAAGTTGTCTGTGCTCACCAGTTCCCCTAACTACCCACGGGGAGCAGCAAAGGACTTGCGAACATTGAGAACTCCCAGAACATTTCCAGTAAATAATTGAGATCTGCTCTGAAAAAAAGAAGAAAGGATCTGAACAGCAAGCACCAGGCTCCCCACACTAACGTTCCTCTCAGTGCTAGAACTAGGTAGCAAAACACTGCTCTAGATTAAAAATAAGAGTCAAAATCCCTACTTTTAAACAAATAAACACCTATTGAGATTCAAACTCATTAACACTCCCCTACCTCCCCCCCCCCCCAAAAAAAAAAAACACATTACAAATTCTTAACTAAAACTGGACCAAGGAGTCACTCAAACACATTCCCTTTCAGAAAGTTATGCAGTCCTACAAGATTTGGGTTGGGGATACCACAAAAGACTGTATAAATCATCGTGTAAAATGAACCCACTGTTTCATAAGAACACTCCCATATTTAAGATACTTCATTCATTTTTGCAGACATATTTTATTCATTTATTTACATTCATCATATATGCACAAAATCTTTCACCTTATGCAATCTTATATTTAAGAAATATAAGTAATTTCAGAAAACAACCCTCTCCCCCTATTTCCAAAGATACGCTCTGTGCACATCTTAATTATGGATGTCTACCAGAGCTTTTTAAAACAACAAATTAACAGGTCACTATTCCTGGCTTGCAAAAAAAAAAAAAAAAAGCCACTAAACTGCTTTTTTCTTCCTTTCATATATGATTAGTGGTTTGTCCCCTTGTGGTGCAAATTTCTACTGACAACACTACTCAATATTTTATTAGAAAACGATTGTTGGTAGATTTCTTACAAGTGACCAAGAATACTGTAAAAATTAACACAATGGATTAAAAAAAAAAAAAGAAAGCATCACCAACCACCTTACCTTTATAATGACAGTCTTAGAAACTACCAGCAAACTGAATTGGAATTAAATGCTACTTCCATTTGAAGAGTACACTCATGCACCCACACAGGCTACAGTATAACAAAAGCAAACATAAAGCGCTATAATCTTTACTTAAAATAAATCTACGTAGCTTGAAGAACAGGATATACATATGACATTGAACCCTCTTTCCAGTGAAACAAGAGCTTCTATTTATAAAATTAGGCAATGATGGCCTGGATCTTTTTGATATTAAACTTGCACCTAACATATAGTAAAATAATTCTTGTCTCACCATTTCACATAGGGCACAATCTAAATTATATGTTAATGGTGTATATGCAACAAACAGTTTTGTCTCTAATCCAGACAATACACTTCATCAAATATTTGTTAAGGACTCTGAAGTACTCCTTGAAGGAAACAGAGTAAGAATCAATATTTCATTTCCAAAATCTGGACAACAAAACATCCTCTGCTCAAGTCTGCCAACCATGCAGCTCCTCAGCAACAGCAGACGCCCTTATTCTTCAGCTCCGAGCTCCCCAGTGCGTCTCCTGGAATAAGGATCTGCAACTGGAGAGAGAGAGATGCTGCTAGCTTTCCACCAGCATGGAACAGCCAGGAATTGCTGTCCCCAGTTCCTCCTGATGATGGGATCGCTACCTGGCATCAAGCAAGAGCAGACAGGTTGTTCTTGCTCCCTGTAGCACGCATCCCTCAGCTAAAACATCTCACTTCCAAACGAAGGGGATTTGAGCACTCGTGCGATTTTATCACCGGTAGAGCTGCAGGGGTGGTAATGGCCACTCAGCAGGCCGTGAGTAACGGTAGGTACAGCACGGCTATCTGTATGTGGAAACACAGCTGGCTTCATCAAGATTAAAAATGAAACAAAAGCAACCTCCCCCGACCGCTTTTCAGTTTATCTGCAAAGCTTAACTCACGTTAGGGGTTTTAGTGACAAAAACATCCTGATACACCCCCACAGCATTGTACACATGAACTGTCAAACGGCATTTACCAAGTTTTCCACGCAGCTGAAGTAAACACTGCACTTAGAAAACGACTCATGCTCATAAACACCAATCATTTTTAACTTAATAGAAGCTTAATCATGAAAGATCAGGAAAGTAAGAAAGGATTCATCAGTATTCTTTAATAGGACCAGTAACTTTTTCTGCAGCAATACAGGAGAATTGGCTGAGATACATTTTCTGGAGCAACCTGTTCTTGGCTACTGTATCAAGACTAGTCAGCAGCTGGTAGCACCAGATCACCTGCTGGTATGGATTTAATCAGCACCAAGAAGACACACAGTTTCTTGATGTCACTGTGCAGCTATTACCTGTATCCTTCTGCAGCTGTAGGTAAATAATGCATCTGTGCTGTTCCAGACCAAACAGAACTAATTTAAAGAGCTCAGACTACAGCAACAAAAGTGATACAAAAAACTGAAGACAGAATACTCTAGATTATGGAGGTAACTGGACTTAATGAAGTGGCACACACAAAAAAAAAATTAAACCTAGAATATTTGATTACACTCAGTAGTCCCAACTCCCTGCACATCAATCGACTCCTAAGAACAGCCATGTACAAGGCAAGAGTGCAATAATCTACATCCTCTTCTCCCTGACACTTAAAAAGGGGAATCATAATCCTAGTTTTTCACAGACTGACTCAAAGCCTTAAGTGTGACGTTTTGTTATATCCAAAACTACTTTTACGAGAGTGCATTACAATATCCATATCAGCATTCAGTTTTCCTTAAAACCCTCCTTAGCTCTTGGCTTCAATCACCCCTTACAGCAACATCCACACGAGGAGCCTCTTACAACAGCCATGGCAGCACACCCCGCACTGACAGCACACGCACCCGAGCAGCTATAAAAACAAACCTTTATGTTGACCCAGGAATGAGCTGTATCAGGGCGTTACACACTAACACAGCTCGGCTACTGTCAGCGGTGTTATTCTTTCTGACTGAGATGGCTACGTCAGGAAAATTCTGCAGCATTAACCATTTTGAATGTATGGATTATCTTCTGCACGGTGACTTTCAGCTAACAGAAACTGCAAAACACGTACAGCTTGGTAACAAAAAATGAAAAACTCTCAAGTTCCATTTAACAGATTCAGGCTAGCACAAAAATAAGTATTTTTTAATGACAAGAAAGAGGGGAAAGATGTCAGCTTTGCAAATTCTAAGCTGTAATATAATTTCTCCTGGTGTATGGAGAAGAAATAAATTCAAAAGAGAAACACACAGATAATTACAGGTGCCTTTTAGCCTAAGTCTTGCTCTGGAGAAAATAAAGATGGAAGCTGAAATACTCTACTAACAAAATACAAAAAAAAAAAATCAAACATAACATACAACAACCATAGCCTTACGTAGGCCCCGCAATGGGTGATGTACAAAAAAAAAAAGAGGGGAAAGAGGGCTGTGTGTGTGTCAAATACTAATATCCTATTTGGGCTGCAAAAGACAGTCTCGTACAAATACAGTTTTGTAAGATGTACTCTTCTCTGAAAAAGCTACTTTTTTAAAACATACAATCTAGGCTTTTGTTTGCCGATTATCCCACTCACATCACACACTTTTGCCCAGTAAAATATTCTGTGTATACACAGAGTAACAGTGGCTGACTTACCATTAGGAACCTAATATCAAAAAGTATTACCAGGCTTTACTGTAATTACTTTGTAATTATTATCTGAAGTTGATCACAGTACCTGGCTCCAAAAAACAGAAGTATTTCTAACAATTTGCACATTGGTGAAATTGGACATGGGAGCTTCGTGGACAGAAGAACATCGCTACCCATCGGGATGCAGCAGTTACTACAGTGAAAGTTTTCTTTCTCAGTGAAAAGCAACACATTTTCTCCAGGGCCTACGAAAGCCCTCATTTGCTGCTGTGGAACTCAGTCTATGAACCAACACAATGACACAATGAGCCTGAACTGAGAAAATTAATTTCATTAAACGACTTTGATGCATCTTGTTATTTTTGTTCAATTCGATGTCTGCTTTCTTAGAATTATGGGTACATCCCACTTCTTCGAACTGCCTTCCAACCAAGTTTTGAAACACTTCAAATTCAGAATCCTATGTATCCATACTGTTCATAAAGCTACACTTACCATACTCTATTTTTCTCTATTTTCCTTCTGCTACTATGTCCCAAAGCAATGGAATTCAAACAACAGAATATTCTGCATTAACAATTTTGAGTTTCAATCAGAAAAAGTACTGTATTATCTTAAATTTAGCAACAACACATGGACAATACACACTGATGAGGGATGTGGATAAGGTACTGAGTGATTCCAGCACGTATGGATGAAACATCCATACAGTACAATATACTCCACCAGAAGATTCCAGTCATCACTGATTTTGTCATATATAAGCGAATAGATGCCTTCCTATCAATAGTGATGGGATAACAAAAGGACTCATTAGAAGTCACACAATACAGATGACAAAAACACAACAGATAACAGACCAAGTACTTCGTGCATCCAAAATTCATCACGGGCAACTCCTAAAAAACAACAGGGATCCTGACTGCTGCTTCTCCACTGTGCTAGCATCTAAACATGCATTTTAACAGATTAATTTAATCACGTGTCATGTCATTACTATCTGCGATTGGCAAATCTGTAAGCAACAGCCGTTTAGATCTACAGACACACGAAGACTAACCCATTTGAGCTTACCTGTGGAAAACTTCTAGAAACACGCAGACTAAGAAAAACAAGCCTGATGTAATCAGATAAAAATCCATTTCTACATAAACTGAAACTATTCATCCCAGATGAAACAAAAAAACACTAACTTTAGGAACTAATATGAAACAAGACGTGTAGCAGGTAAGTTTGCATAGCTCAAGTAAGCAGATGTAGACTAGCTGACGTGCAGCATAAATGACCATTTATTTTGTGTGTTCAATGCTTTTCATAATTTAGAGCCACTTTTGCTACAACCCTAAAGATGAGAAAACTGCCATCTCACAAGCGTTATTTACAGAAATTGTCTGTACCCACCATAGCTGATGTGTGCTGAATGGACTATTCAGATTCTTTACATGATGAATTAAACAGACAAAAATATCATGATATATTTGACTATGACTATGTAAGAACTTTGTGACCAGTTACCTTCTTTTGCATTTTACTATAACTAAACTCTGAAAAAACTGGGAATCTGAAAAAACAGAAGATTTCATGGAGGAGATACAATTTAAAGAACTACACTGATGTTGCTCAGTTTTTTAAAAAAAATAAGTTAAAGTATGCATTTCATCAGTTGGTTTTTCCTCCTATGAAGAGGCTTCGCTTACCACACAAAACTTCGCAGCAGGAGCCAATAAATGGTCGCAGAAGTGTGAAAGCTATAAGCCTTCACCTCAAAATCTTTTGGTTAAAGCTATCTAAAGCAGTATTTATTTTCAGAATTACATTAGCGACACTATTTCTGTATTTACTTACGTGAAATTTCACATTGTTGATGCCTTAGATGTTGATAGTTCAGGTCTAAAGTTCAGCTGCACAGGAATTTCCTTTATGTTTGAATCTAGCTACAGCCATAAATATTCCATATACCGTTTATATTAAAAAGGCTGCTAATGAGAAACCACGTTCATACGGCAAAAGCCTCATTTATTGCAACAAAACATGTATATCTTGGGTGAGGGGAAAAGGTATGGAGAGGTGTGGAGGTATTTATGTCTTGAGGATAGGGCACAAACACTAGTGTTTAGAAAAAACAGTAATTTCACTGAAGAAAAAACATACATGTACAGAAGCAGATTTCTTCCCTTCCAGTTTCATTATGCATATTTATAACATTAAGACACTGTTAGTTATCTGCTAATAATAAACTCTGAAAGTGATAATTTCTAAAAAATAATGGTATGTGCATGTTGGCCTTTTTTGGTTGGTTTTCTAGCGGCGATTCTAGCTGAGCTCTGTTAAAATTTACATTTAACACAAATTGAACTCCTCCACCTCATATTTTGGAGTCAGCTGCAAAATAAAGTAAAACAGGTCTTCAAAGGAAAACAGAACTTACTTCATGCTTGCATGTTTAGGGACAGGCAGACTACCAAGGGAGGAAAGGCTGCAAACAGAAGTATGGTCTTCTAGCTATCAGCTCACACTTTCAAGGCTGAGCCCACCTCACGTTTGGTGGTATCCAATTCTCTATTTTACTTTTCATATACATTTTCCCAGCTACACTCACAAAATCCAGAACACAGTATACAACAAGAACTGTCACGGACAGTCTCACACGAAAGGAGAGGTGGTACTACCAGTTTGCCTTACCAGGCCAAAACGTAATTTCATTACAAAAAATAAGTTGTTTTTAAACATGTGAAAATCATAGCAAAGCTTTCGAAATGTGAACAATACTGAAGCTTATGTAGTTTGGAGTACAGAAGGGAAGAAATTAAGTCTTACTGCTATGGGCACTAGTACTTGGGACTTCATAAACATACCTGATTAACAAACGCACGTTTTAACAGCTTAAAATGCAAATTTTCATGCTGGAGATCTCAGTATATCAGAACTGCAAAAGCAGCATCAGTTTATTCGACGTGTTCTAGTTGCTGCTGGTTTCACTATAAGAATGAGACCTCAAACTCGGCTTCTCCAGCACAGTAAACGCTCCAAACGTGTAAATAAATAACAAAATCCAGTGCAATTTTAGGTTTTAATATTTATGGCTTTAAGTGTGAGAAATCACTAGCAGAACAAATAGCTCCATTATCAAGGCATCTTCACCTCAGAAGCCCTCCCTGCTTTTCTCTCCTCCTGCCTCTTAGGTAACCAGAGAGAAGCGAGCTAACTGCTCCTAATAATTTTGAGTTGTACCTACTCTGTTCAATAATTCATCAGATTGTTTACTCAAGGCAGCCTTGTGGACGGGACTCTTCCTGCGATGGTCAGCATCCTCCAGGAAAACGTATTGTCTATAACGTCTGTTCCTCTCTCCTCCTCTGCTCCCCACAGCCACCCCTCTCCCCTTACTCACCTTTCTCAGAAGGGCAGCAGACAGAGGGAGACGAGGCTGCCATTAACTGATTCATCAGAGCAACTTCACCCTCTGACCAGTATCTGGGGAGAAGCCATTCCTTACAAATCCCAGTAAGTTTTTCCATTTTGCACCGCTTCTCCTCACCAAGGTTCCCCCCTCCAAAAACCTCCATTCCCCATCTCCTGCAGACCAACCTCAAAACGTGCTCTTCAATCTCCTGATTTTTTATGCAGCAACAATACCCTACATGTCCTGAAGTTATGCAAGACACAACACTAAAGAAGTGTAAGAGCCATCATGTGAGCAGGAGCGAAGGGAGTAGGCAGGACTGGATACATGCACACAGAATGCTGTCCTGATCCAAGAGAAACTCCAAGGAGACTCAGCTTTGTTAGCAAAGATGTAACAGAGCTTGTTCCAGTCTATCTTTGCATTTTCACATTAATATGATCACCTTAAATACAGTTGCTGGAATGGACTTACTAATGGTGCTCATATAAATGCTGTAATGGAGAGGCTTACTCCACCACAGATACATATGTTATCAGACTACAAAACAGGGCACAACCGTGCTCTCGGTGTAAAAATAATAATAAAACACAACCTTGAGAAGCTCTCACAACAGATTTTAAGTAATTAAAATACCTCATTAAAAAAAAAACGTTATCACAACAATAGGATGCTACAGCATAAAACCACTGAACTACTGAAGTTCTAAACGGAAACTAGCATAAGTTGCTTAAAACCCTTATTTTACAAGTGTGCATCGATAACAGTGGTATAAATTATCAGTTTAGAATCTAAATGTAAGTTTTGTTATCAACGAGACCACTACTGTTAACTGAGAGCTCAGTTCCACCAGACACTGCACGTCCGCTTGTGCCTAGTCATAAGGAAAAACACACAGGAATGCAACAGCTAAGGCACCGAAGGAGCTCATCCATGGCTACCATCCAGGCTTGTTTTGGTGAAAGGTGGAAATGCAGAGGCTGGCTGTGATTTAAAAGTTAACGCTTTTCAGGCAACTACTGAAGGAAACGCACAGGAAATACTAAATGATTCAGTGATCTTCCCATGTGTTTCAGGATATGATATGGTAGATTACGAAAATTAGACACTGTGATGCTTATCAAATTGAGAGTTTTATTGCTATTTCCATTTTGTACAAAACAATGTAAGGCGGGAAGCCAGGAAAGAGGGTTTAGAAACTACACCACTCGCTTCAAAATACACCAGCAATATTAATTCTTATCTAATTAGTCTAAGAGATGACAATTTTATCAAAGAAACCTTTCCAATTTATCTCCTCAGAAACACACACAAAAAATTGTTTAGTACAAAATAAGCCCACTCTTAAAACCAAAGCTATATAAAGGCATGAAAGGCTAAAAGAAAGGTATAATAGCAAATAGGCTCAATTTTTGAAGCTTTCATTTTAAAACTGATATTATGTTGGCAGAGAGGAAAAAGGATTTCAAACACACACTTTTAAAGCTATCTTTTAAAGGTAACATGACATTAAAAAACTTGTTCCAGATAAAGGGGCAGAAGTGGGAGAGTAGAGGAACCCAGCAGAGGCCAAAACCTCTTCCCATGAAATGACTTTCACAGGGTCTGCTTTAATAGCAAGAACACAATGTGTGACCCAGATAACAAGAGTAGCATCAAGGATTTAGTTTAGCAAAGCTGTAAAGCTGTCTAAAACGGGTTACAAGTCATTGATTAGCAAACACTTTTTCTAAGACTCGCACAGAGGTCCTCACGACATGACTCAGCACCCACCCACAGCCCAAAACAAAGATCTTTTATCTGTGTGACAGTCTGAGCCAGGGTTATTTTTTCAGTTGTTCACCTAAGCAAACACTTAAGGACACAATCAGCAAGAACCATTCACCACATATTTAGTAGCAAGAACTGTCATCAAATTATTTTCCTATGTTATTTTTGTGATAGTCCCGTTCCAGTCTGCCATTTCCTATAAACCACGTTTCAGAGGTTAAAATCATTTAATATTTACATGACCACATATACCACTTCCATGAGAAGGAAAAAAGCATACACTTTTTTCCTTCAAAAAGTTCTAAGTCATATGAATAAAACTGGACACTTCACTAAGGCTATGTTGGTATCCTGAATAAAGCACGCTATTTTGCCATGAACCACAAAAAATGTTTTCGATTTAATCAAGTGAATTTCAAATTTACTTAACTAATCAGTTATGAATAGCCACAAATACAATGAAAGGAGGCGATCTTTTTCTTGGTATAGTTCAAATGTGTAATGCAAAAAAAAAAAAAATTTAAGTCTGTCTGTATGTTAGAAGCTATTTTCCTGACTTTTTTTCAGCCTAGTTGAAGCTACCGATCCTGCTGAAATAAGGGATTAATGTAGAGCTCTGAAGTTTTAAGTTTCTGCTGAAGGTTCCATTTGCTTCCAAATGTTAACTACAACTGATTAACAGTCCCATACTTGAGGCACCACACATATTTGAAGAGGCTGTAAAGCAGAAGCTCATCTTATTCAAAACCAGTCTGACAGCTTCACATTCTTAGTTTATTGTACTGAAGTACTGATTTTACTCAAAAATATTGCTTGCATTACATCTCATTAGTGCATTCCAAACGCCTAACAAAGAAAAACACTCTTTTGGGCAAGGCAGCATACAGCAAAACCCTTCTGAGTACAGCTTAAATCAAGACTACTTTGAAAGCTTTCTCAATAGCATCTTCTTGTCTTTACACAACCCATGCTGAGGCTCCCACAAGCTACTTGAGACAGCAAGGCAACAAAACCTGAGTGACATGAGCAACTGAAGCTGATCTGGGACTTGAGATAAAGTTTTGGACCGGATGAAGTACAAGCTATTGTCTAGAAAAAAACATTCAAGAGTAGGTGGAGAGAGAGGAGGAAGAGTCTGTCAGCAAAACGAGGCTGAAGTTTCACGGTATGTACTTACACTGCTTTTGGACAAAATCTTCCGTACGGCAAAATGTGCGAAGTAATGAATGTGTATTTGGAACTCAGCTCCACTAACTACTCAGAAGATTTGGCAATCTACATCTCACATGCAAGAGCCTTCTCATTTGTGCTGAGATTTATAACGTGGACAATCTGCCTCCAAATACTGAAAGGCAGATCTTCCTGAAATTGTGTGTGTTGCATCTTCATGCAGGCTACTATTTTCCGGGACTGTATAGAACAGTTTAGGTAATGAGCTTCCATACTGTGCCTGACAACACCCCTGAATTTCACACAAATTATTCTGTAAGTGGCCTGCTTTGTAAACCTCCGAATAAGGCGTTTAGCCTGTGAGCATACTCTTACCTATTGTGGCACAAAGATGTAAGTTGGAGCTCTGTAAGACAGAGTTGTAAAATACCAGCAACAAAGACAGGAAAACGTTACAGGCCAAGCTGAGAAGAGAGAGTATCTTGCCTATACATGCCACACAGTCAGAAAGAACTAATGGTCTATATATAGTTTAAAAGTAATTTGTAAGCAAGATTGTTTTCAACCCAGCTGAAGCACATCTAAATTATTTGTGGCTTGCCATGATGTTTTTAAGTAGGCAGAACAATTCCAGTTACAATTCCTCGTGCATAGGACAGGATGGAAAAATACCCCACACAGAGTGCTGCCTCACAGAATACAGCATTCTGCTTCCTTTGTTTTCTCTGATTACTTACAGCTTCAAGAAGTCTGTGCTTACAGAGCTAACTTTATAAGGGCAAAGAAAAAATGTACAGAACTGTACAATTCTAAACAGCTTTTAAATTCACTTCTTGAATGGATTCCGGGTAAGTGAGTAACAATGTCATGGAGGCATAACAGAGGAAGGGGGATGGAGCAAGATATCCTCAAAGGTAAAACATACGAGGAGGACCATTTCTTTATATGCAAAAATAGCCTTGAAAATACTACTTTTACATCCCACTTATGAATAAATTCCTTTATTATTCCTTTGAAGGGCTCTTAATACCTAGAGTCTCCAAACGAGGTATGATAATCCACCACTCTCTATCCTGCTAAGCACAGAACAGACAGACATCAGGCTGATCTTGAATGGAGAAGCAATGTAAGACATCTAAGGGAAAGTAGTATGAGATCTTGTCTCACATTATGAAATCTTCTTCAGTGGAGGTTTTTAAGAAAAAAAAGCTTTACAAAAAATAAATAATATTAATTAAAAAAACACTACCAAATCACCAGAAAAGATACTGTCAGTCCTTCCTCCACAGCTCAGGGAATCAGACTAAATGGCCCAGCCCATCATTTTTAATATCAGCTTCATAACAGCTGCAGTTATACACACTTAGAACTGCTTTCACCACCTCTAAATGTTTACAAAGGGAGGTAAACACCAAAACTAAGAAAACAAGGCACTGACATTGAGCACTCTGCCATTTCCATTCAAAGAATCAATCATATGTAAATTCAAAGAGAAAGTGATCTTCAGGTGGGCAACAGAAGTCACACAAAGTAATCGGTTCATCTACAGTATTTGGAAAAGGGAAGTGGGGATTTTACAGAAACAAAACCCCCTTTGGCAGGGGAGGTTCAGGTTGGAAATGAGGAGACATTTCTTCTCAGAAAGAGCAGTCAGGCACTGGGACGGGTTGCCCAGGGAGGTGGTGGCGTCACCGTCCCTGGGGGTGTTCAAGGAAGGGCTGGACGTGGTGCTTAGGGACACGGTTCGGTGGGTGACATTGGTGGTAGGGGGATGGTTGGACCAGGTGATCTTGGAGGTCTTTTCCAACCTTAATGATTCTGTGAATATTTATTTGGGATCTACTGTACTCCTTTCAAAGCCATTAAGCACGCTTTCAAAAGAGGTTGCTTGTGACAACATATTAGAAGTAAACTGGGAATCTTACTTATAATTTCTGACCATAGATCAGCTGTTTGTGTTTTTTGTTTTTTTTTTTTTTAAACCTGAGTGCAATTCCAGCAAACCGAAGTGAATTTTGCCTAACTTAGCCCTTTTCTAACCCAAGCTACTGAAGTCCTTAGTTGAAGAGGAAGGAGATGAAAGCCTTTAGCAACCCACAGTTAGAGAATAGCTTTAGACACTGCACGGTTGATTTCATCTTGAAATGCAGAAATGTAATTAATTCCTGAATTAATTCCTTTAAATGCTGTTATTTTTCAGTTGCTTTTTCTCAAGTTACATAGGAGATTTTAAATGCTTTGATAAATTATGTCTTTTAATCTGAAACTATGTTTAATCACATCTTGTGCTCTACATTTTCAGAAACATCACAAAATGAGTCTCCAGCTAACACATGTGAAACTGGCAAACTGTATCAACAATAGCTGTTCACTTCTTTAAAAAACTGATTTGTTTTTCCCCAGATCTCAATCAGAACCCATACAGCCTACGTTCAGCTACAAGCAGAAGGAATTGGATTAGAAGAATAATCAAAATGCGTCTTACAAATGTCAGTTTCTAGGAAGTGAAATATCTGCATGTAAAATTAGTCAATATAGGTCCTTTTAAAAAGCAGGTGAGACTTATTCCCTAGCTATAGAATGCTGACAATTTCTATAGCACACACTAAAGAACAACTATTTTCAAACTAAATTATTTGCTCTTAAAGGCATTTTTTATATGATTGTTCAAAGAACTGGTGATCTCATTAAAAGAGTATCTGGAACAGAACTGAAACTGTTGACCTTCGTAAGAGTTTTGTTGGGGCTAGACTTTCATTCCTGGACTTCATGCAACCAAAACTTTCATTTTTCTGAAATAAATAAGGATTAAGTTGAACTCTATAGCAAGAGCAGGTAAAATTCACATAAGTAGAGTTAATTCTTATCTTTACAGCAAATCATGCCCTTCTCTCCTCCAAAATCGAGTTTAACACAGTTTCCTGGTAAGAGGAGTTCTTCCAGATGAAATCTCAAAGAATTTCTGCCCACTATGAGGAAAGAACAAAACAACCCCACCCCCAATCTATGCATATACCTATAAAGAGCCAACAGCATTTTCCCCACAGGAATAAGCATTTTGCTTTAGAAGACCTGACTAAGTTTTCCCAGCAGTTCTGCTAACGATTGTCTGCTTGCTTCATTTAATAAAATGACTTAATTTCTTTAACAGTGCTTGCATGTACCGCTAACATTTTAGTTTGTTTGGGGCAGACACATGTATAATTCTGTAAACCTCCCACTTTTTTTTTTTGTGTGACTATGTTTCTAACAGAAAAACAACTGCACTGAATAAGTGTGTATAGAGGCTGTTAAAATATCACTCACTGTTTTGAAAGACTCTGAGGAACTTTTATAGCAGTAAAAGTATTAGAGTTTTGTTTAAAAGTTATTTCTTCTTATGCAGTCAAATTCTCTGTAGGAAAAAAAAATAGTTTTTCTGATAGACAAATTGTTAGTAACTGATACTCTACACTAGCCAGACTGAATGCATTGAGATGGGAAATGGCAACACTCAAAACACATGGCCTTTTTTAAGGTTCGACTTCCCGTGCACTACCAGAAACCCCATGTCTGATACCTGATACAAGCAAAAGCCATTAGAAGTTACTGTACAGTATTGTTTTTATTTTTATTTTTTTTTTTAAACACTCAGACACCAGGAAGTATGCTAATGTATTTTAGCAAAATAAAATGCAGTAATCCATAGCCAAGTAAATAATAAACTTTTTCCCACATATCCATACTAACTCAGCTTACCATAGGCAATAACAGACCTTCCTGGACTGCTCTTTTACTGACCTGCAGAAGTTGTGCCCATTTTACTGTAATCTTCCCAAATTCCACTCTGTAAATCCCACACCTCCAAAGTCACATTACCAAGGGGAGAAGGCTCTCCTGCCACAAAACGGGCTCTCCTCACAGCATCAGCAGTAAGGTACCAAGGTAAGTTTCGTTCACAAATGTTTTTTCTGTTTTGTTATAGTCTCAGTCACTTGATGACCCAGGGGACTGGGAACAGAAATAAACGGATGTGGCCAGCGTTTGTCTCAGACTAAGCACTGAGACATTCATCCCTCTGCGCTGAGTTCTGTCAATCCCATTTATATCTTATAAAACCTCAGGAACAAAGAAACAGTGAAAGAGGCCCTGAAGTGCTCAAGATTTTGTATTGGGGAAAGGCCTTATTTTTCTACGTCTCTCGTGGTACAAGACTGAGACAGTCAGTACGTCTGTGCTTCTTAAACTTCTCTTTTCAGGGCTTGAAGCGATACTCTTTGTCTTTTCCTTTGCTGAACAGATGCTATGCCAGCTACCAGTTTGGGATTCATTCTCTCCTGCTCCCAGCTTACGACCTACAGCTCTCTGCCCTTTCATTTGCCCACAGGACAGACCCAACGGCCGCCCAGGGAAGGAGAACGAGGTACTTCCCTCACCCCCAACGCGCCGCAGCCACCGCTGAAACGAGCTGCCTTTCCCCCAGAACACGACACAGGCCCGACCCCCGCTCTCCCCGCACCCAGAGGGAGAAGAGCCAGCCCTTACTTCGGAACACGACCGCACCGCGCACCCGTACAGAGATTTTCCCTCCGGCATTTTTTACCGGGCCGGTGCCACCCCTCCCTTCCCTCCACGCACCCCCACGGCCCCGCTCCTACCCCCGTGCAGCCCGACCCTTCCCCCCCGCCCCCCCACACGCTCCCACAGCCGCCGCCCCCCTCCCCGCACATCCCCCCCCCCGGGTCCGGCCTCTCCCGCTGCGAGGGGGGCGCAGCCCGGCCCCGCTCTCCCGCAGCTTCCCCTTTCCCCCTGCGGCAGGCGCCTCCCCGGCGCCCCGCTCGCTGCCGCGGCTGGCGGCTCGTCCCCCTGCCCGGCGGGGGAGCCCCTCGGGGCCGTAACGCCGCCTCACGGCCCGGCCCGGCCCGGCCCCGCCGCGCCCCCCTCACCGACCTGTGGAGCCAGCCATCTTGTCCGAGCCCCCCCCCCAGCACCTGGCCGGGCCTGCACGCCGCGCGCGCGTCACTTCCGCCTCGCGCGCCCCGTCACTTCCCGCGCGGGGCGGAGGCGGGGCTACGGGGGGGGGGGGAATGAGCGGGGGTATGCTGAAGGGGCGTGGCCACGGGGCTATAAAGGGGCGGGGCTAGGCGGCCACCAAGGGGCGCTAGGGCCGCGCAAGTTCCCGGCCGATTTTTCCACAGGCTTCGTTGTTTTCCGTGTGGCGCTGCGTTAGCGGGCCCTGGTACACCTGCGCGTCTCCCAAGACACGGTGCAGGCAGGGCTGCCAGCCCCCCAGGTCACAGCTGGCTGGCGTTCAGTAACCCTGCGACCCACAGTCCGTCTCCATCAGGAGGAGCGTCTGTCCCGAGAGGGTTGTGAGGCGCTGGAACGGGCTGCCCAGGGAAGGGGCTGAGTCACCGCCCCTGGAGGTCTTTAAGAGACGTTTAGATGTTGAATTTAGTGACACGGTTTAGTGGAGGACTTGTTAGTGTTAGGTCAGAGGTTGGACTCGGCCATCTTGGAGGTCTCCTCCAACCTAGGTGATTCTTCTGTGATCTGTCGAGCCCACCTGTAGCTACAGCAGCCCACCAGATGTAGGACACATGGTTACTAACAAAGACTTACGTCAGGTAAAGGTAAAACTGCGGCCAGAAATACGTAGAGATACGTACACTGTGGGTATGAACGCTTATTCTACTTCACTCTGCATGCTGAGCAAAGTTTATTGAGATAAGATATATTTTTTTATTTTTTTATTTTTTTTTTTTGCAACACTGAACTTCAGAGGAAAAATACCTGATAATTAGAAGCCGAAAAAATACAAAGCTACAAGAAGTTCCTTTTCCTCCAAGCTATCAAGTACTTACATATGATAACGAAGTCACCCTTCTCTTCAAAAAGAAGAGCGTTCTTCTGTGAAATACAACCTCTGCCTTGGACTTAGTCAAATAGGGTAATGGTAATCAAGACAACAAAAATGCCAAGTGTCGCATAGCATCCCTTATAAGAAAACTCAGAACTGAAAAATCAATGGAAAAATCAAGGTACTACAATTGTGTGAAATAAAGTTATTTCTTCAGAGTCTTGGTTTTTAAGCACAGATTCTACAGACTGCCCTCTTGCTGTAAACCACAGTCTCCAGAGTTGCCAGAATAATGGTCCCCAAGCTCCATGCCATCACTGGGGAAGGCCTTTCAAGTAATATTTGGAACAAAGTCTTGAGAGAAGACAAATAAGGAATAATTTTTCTCCCTTTCTCAGATTACAGTACACTCAGACATGCGATAACTATCTTACAGCTGTAGTGCAAACTTGTTTTTCACAGAATGAATAATTAACTTGTGTAACTCATTTAAGCACAATATGATAGGGGACAAAAGCCTATGTGAGTGGCAATAATAATGCTAATCAAACACACTGAATTGCCTTGTTTTTCTTTCCACAGAATATATCTATGAAACTACTGACTCAAAAAGTGCAGATAGAGCCAGAGGAGTCATTGCTCTGGAATGGACACTGGGCTCTGGAAACTACTTACGCCATCATCAGGTAATTTCCTCCCACAGGTACTGCTTTTGGGAGCTTGGACCCTTATTTTTCTCAGCCCAGTAAATTCTTCACAAGACAGTGTATCTAAAAAGAAAAGACATAAAACACCACATGGGTTAAGAAGAAGCTCTTTTATTCATATCGCAGTGCATTCACAAGCTGTAACAGATACCAGCGCTCCATTATAGGGAGCTGCACATAAATATAATGAGCACTCAACTCATTAGTCCAGAGTTTACAGTCAGAAGCCATAGTTCTGCAAGTGACTGCAGACTGCGCCCGCCCCACTGAATTCTCTCATTTCATCAGTGCACAACTTGCATCTGATTAGCTGAGAAGAGCAACATTACTCATCCTCTTTAAAAGCAGAGGAAGCATCGAGTATTGCGCAGTAATAGGAACACAGAAAACACAGAAGCTGTAATAATCACATAGAAAACCAGTACAGAGTCTTATTCTAAGCAAATGGACATTTAAATCATTACCTGAGCATAGAGAGGACTCCTGAAGACCACAACGCTCTTCTCAAAAGTGGATTTCATTTTAACTGCAATTAACTGGCAGTCTTACAGTTGCATCTTTTCTCTCCTGTATGTAGCAAATATCACAAAAATAAGCAAATTCACTTTCTATCCAATCCATCCAGAGGTTAACTACTTTCATATCATGTCATAGGAGGATCTCTTGCACATCCATGCAGCACACTATTTCCCCCTTCATTAACTTGAAACCCAATTCATAATTTTTGTTTCCTGATTTCCATTTATTTTAGGATGTGTACTTCAAAGATTCTGATTGCACAAATTCTCTGTATTTAAAGGAAAGTTTCACTCTGTTTCCTCATGCTGCCTCAAGCTGGAATTCCAAGCTGTTAAATACCTAAATGAGCTAGTAAGAAAATCAAATCAGAATAAAAAATATCTCATGACAACTTAAAACGTGTAAGCAAAGTTTTACAAAGAAAATATTCATGGTATTTCACGGATGTGAAGCTTCACAGGCAATGGATACAATCGTGTTACGAGAAATAATATATCGAATATTCTAGCCCATTGTTTCTTATAAATAGCTTACACAACAACAAAAATTAGTATTCTTCACAGCGCAAATACAAAATTTCATTATACACTAAACTGTATTATAAAAAATAATAAAATCATAAACTACATAACGCAATCATAAACCAAAGTTTTCAAGGCACACTCTCACAAATCTCATAATTTATTTTTCTCTGTAATTCATTCATGTTGTTTATTGCTGTTTTGAAATGTCAATAAGTTTTGTTATTTTGTGTAAGTTTTGTTAATTTGTGTATTTTTCCTCCTCTATATAACAGAAAAACTTACCATTTTGAAAAGTAAAAACAACATAATGAAAACAATATGTGAACCTTTTTAGATTACAGTCCAGCAATTCAGTCTTTTTTTTTTTTTTTTTACTAATTTTTTTCTTGTATAATGGTATAAATAGGGAATATTTTTAAGTACTGCACAGAGAATAAAGACCAAAAACACGTACTGGAGAATGCGGGCATCGATCCCGCTACCTCTCGCATGCTAAGCGAGCGCTCTACCATTTGAGCTAATTCCCCACCTGAAAAAAAAACTTTGAAATGTGGACTTGTGCACTCTAGACTTGCTGATCACAACACAACCATTTCTGATTACAAATTCGTTGTTTCTTGCTGAGTCATTCTTTCCACTCACCAGCAACTGCCTGCAACTCACAGCTGGAGTCATGTGGTGTATCGTTCTGCATGTATACTAGCAGAATGATCTTAATTCATTTCTGCTATAACACAAGTCTTTGTTATTTAGCTGGTTTCATATATTATGTTCTTCAAAATATTGAGCTATATAAGGAAAAAAAAAAGTGTTATAAAAAAACTTTTAGTGAACAGCTGTTCCAAATTCAATAAGGAAACCCAAGTTCTTTCTAGTTTTCAATGCATACACATGAAAAACCTTGTCCAGGAAATGTTTAATGAGTGAAAAATATTACATAGCTGATTGAAATGGTTTTATAATCTGAATGTATACACATATATTTATCTAAGGAAGCAAGAATAAATAAGGGAACAGACTGGATGGTAGTAATTTGGTAGCTCCCTAAGCGCTCCCTTTTCTAACAGGCTATACAGCTTAGAAAACAGGCAGGGTTGCCCCGCTCCTGCCACCTTCCTTTCCCCTTCTCCGGCATCCTCTGTAAGGAAAAGACACGGAACGTAACGATTTATCTGCTCCACCGGCACTTTTGAGGGAAAAAAAAGGAAAAAAAAAAAAAAAGACCAACTTCACGTGTTCCTCGCCCCGGTGGTCAGGAAGCTGAGAAATTCAGACGTGGGCCGCGAGGCGGCAGCAGGGGAGAGGCGGCCTCCGGCCCTCAGGGCTCGGCCCCGTGTCCTCAGCAGCTCGCTCCCCTTCCCCACACCCCGTCCTCGGTGCTCCCCGATGTCCCTGCCTTTCTCCCCTCTGCTGCTCTGGGCCTTCCCCTCTTCCACTCCCTCCCCCGAGGCCAGCAGGCGACGCGAACCCTAAAGCTGGGATGAGGGAGTCAGGACTGGCTGCAGCAGAGGCGCTTTGAGCGTGAGCTCAACTGCGCTGTGTTGCAGTTCTGTAACAAATTCCACGTGAAGACAGTTCATCGACACGGGTTTTTAGAGTTTAACCAAACCCAGGTTGCCTTCCACTTTACACTTCCTTAATGTTTTAACAACAGAAGTCTCCCCAGTATCTCTGAAAAATAAGCTTGCTACTGTACCTAAAACAATGCACTTGACAAGAGAATTGAGACTCTGGTTCTCTGCAGGGGGAGAAGAATTCACAACTTTTACCTAGTTTTACATGGTAGTTACTGTACTTTTGCACTCTTCTCTGTAGGCCCCAGGTATTGCTGCATGTAAATGCAGCTAAATTATATAGCCCATAGTCCACCATAAGGTGACACCCTGCTACTTAAACTTACACTCTTCCACTTACAGAGGCAAGGAGATTATTCTTGTGCTGCATTAGCACTACACCAGACAACGAATTTTTTTGCTAAATTGAGCTGTGTTTCTCACTCCACAAGAATATGACAACAGAACAGAAGGCATTACTCACCCATCAAGCCGAAGTCAGGCTAAGGGGAAACCAAATCCGATGGTGAATGGATGTAAGATTGCCACCTGACTGGTTTCTAGCTGGCCTGCCTGGTTTTCATGTTGCCTTAGTGGCTTCTGATGACAACAAATGGGCTGGCTTACGTACGTTAGTACTAACACGATGCATTGCTTGGATTGCAATTCAGGTGCTTCTGGAGCTGCATTCTTAGACATGCGGCAATACAAAGCAGGAATAATTGAAAGTAACTCACTCTCTTTATTCTGTACAGCAGTATTTGCTTGGTGCTTGAAAAGCTTCAGTGTTGATCTGCTACAGATTTCATGATTATGCCAGCCACAAGAAAACGGCTTGTGGAACAAAAAATAATGGTATTTGGAAAGGATGTAGTTAGCTGTCAGCTTTCTAATACTATGAACAGTTCTAGTGAGAATAGGAATTAGAAATAAAGCTGTTGTGAAACTGTGGCTGTTTTTAAATTTAAGCTGTGTTACAGACATTTTTTAAAAATACTAAAACTAGTCCTGCCAGAGTTAAATACCTTTTTTTTGTTGTTGTTGTTTTGGTTTGTTTGTTGGGGGGAAGAGGGGGGGACAGGGGGACAGAACAGGGGGTATGAATGTTTGTCATTTCTGAATGTTTATAGGATGTTTTAAGACTAACAATCACATTAAATTGATGTATCTGTAGCTCTTGTGAAGTAAAGAGGTATCTTTTCAATATAAATAATTCATTTTTCTGTGCCAGCTGCTACAACATACAAAGAGGATTCAGCACATTTTCTGCACTCAAAACACTAGAGGGAAAACATAATAGCTTTTGGTATCTCAACAACTCCTCTTTCTTGTGAACGTTAATTAAAATAATTAATCAACTACTGTGAACACAAAGCTTGAGTAGGCCATTGGAAGGCATCAAATCAGACATCAGTGAAAAAAGTGAAGTCTGGATAGTTACAAGGAAAACTACAAAAGCTGCATCTCTGTTTCTCACCTGGGGAAGCTTTCGTACAGCAAACATTTCACTGGCAGTAGCAGCTGTGATATAAAATCCCACAGAAGTAAGGCATTTGTTTTCCATGTAACCTTATTTATGCAAATTCAGTCACCTTTAGGACTCTCATATGGGCATAAGAGTACCTTAATCATCTGTAGGAATTTAGAGTGAGGTAGCTAACCAACATTAATTATTCCAAGGTAAAGGTGAATCATCTCTAGTAGTGATGACAAAGATCATAGTTAGACCAGACATTCCTGAGTAACCAGAAGGCTGGGTATTGTTATTCTAAGGGAATGGAGAAAAACACAACATAACTTGTATTTATCTTTATCTCTTGAAAAGATGAATCTTTCATGATGTAAAGTTCAATCAATTCAAATGCTGCTATAATCTTAATTGACTGGTAAACAATTCAAAGCCTGCACTGCTGCTGTTTAAGTGGTACTATACACCATTAACATTATTTCAGAACCTTTTATTTGAGAAGTGTTGAAGTAGCTGTAATTTTACTAATAATATTTAGCCAAAAGAGGACTCATGAGCTACAGAAAGGCATGAGCTTTTGTCATCATAGAACTATCTTGGCTTTTGCCTAAGAAAAATTTTGAGTTGTTTCTCCATTATTTTTTTTCAGGAAAAAAATATTTAGCAATATGCAAAGACAGTAGAGTTACAAATATGCAACAGATGGGCTACTGCCAAAATTTTCAGAGACTCCAAGGAACTGAGACAGATGGGAGCAAGCTGGTGCAGCTAAACCTACACAATTTCAGCAGCTGTGCTGGAAGGAGAGAGATCAACGGTGGGTTTTCCCATCCTCTTGAAAAATGGCCTTTGCTTGCTAGCAGTTAACTTGATGTCTGGTGTTGACACTTGAGAGATCAGCGCTTTTTTTTTTTGTAGTACAGAGTAAGTTTTTACAGTTTACAAACCAGCCTTATGTTTTATAGTCTCTTTAAGAAGGAAAAGGAGAAAAAAAAAAAGGAAAATGAGAGAAAGATATATATCTAAGTAATCTAAAGAGTCACCCTCTCAAGTGCCATCAACTACCAGGAATGTGGTTATGAGGTAACAATTCCATCCTCCTTAAACACGGATCAATATTACATATTTTTAAATTACATTTTCCAACCTTCACCCTCACTGCCTAAGAAACATAAATCTAATGAACATAAATCTAATTATGAATTTACACGTTGAAAAAGGCATTTTAGTTTATTTAAAGGTCTATACACTCAGCTGTTATTTTTGCTACTTATGGCCATCACATGTGAGAAATCTAGGGCAAAACCTGCTCTTGCCAACACTGCCTTCCCCATCCCTGAAAGATCCAGTAGGCAGTTGTAATGTTGGGCTGTTCGGGAGGGAAGATAAGGGCTGGATGCCATGAAATGCCCTCACCATACAGGCGAGGCTGTACTTTCGAAGACTTAACCTACTGCCCCAGCGATAAAATCAGGAGCTAGGATGTGCCTGAGATATCATGTCTCTCTGTGTTTTTGATAGCAGTCCTCTCCTCCCAAGTGTTTCATCACCTCACATGAGGGAAAAAAAAGAAAAAAGAAATAAACTGGGGTTTGGGAGGGAAGAGTGATGCTGGTTGGGTGCTGCCACAGAAGGTTCCAGCATTGGGTGGAGTCCTGGTAGCTTCTGAGGGTGGGAGGAGAAGAGCACTCGGGTCTGGGCTTGGTGTCTGCCCGAGCAGCCCTCGAAGGAGAGAGGAGGTTTGTCTGCAGTTGTTCTTTAGCTATTTTTGTTAAGAAAACCGTGGGTTTCACAGCGTGGAGTTTCTGAGGTTAGTTAGGGCGCACTGGCTTTGAGGAGGGGTGCAGGTAGGTGCCCTCAGCCTGGTGTACTGCCGGGGGGTGGTTCTGGGGCTTCTGTTGCGCTGCCGTGGCTCGGGCTCCAGCTCTCCTGGGGCCACTTCTAACACCTACAACACCAATCTTGTATCATGTTAGTAAAGATTTAATAGCTGTAATTTCCTTTCTCTTCTGATGCTGCTCAGCCAAACTTCGCTCAGTGTATTGTTGAGACTAAGAAAGGTAGAAGGATCACATCAGAGGATAACATGGTTTGAAGAAATTGCTGACGTGGGTGCTCTCTTCAACTTACCGTCTTTTTAATTGAGTTTGGTTGTGATGTTTTTGTGCTATACCCGTGTTTTGAGTATACTGGGAGTAAGTGACTTCATCAGTGCATGGAGCTCTTCTACAGACAGGTCTGATTTCCATGTTTTGATTCTACAATAACTATATAGTGGTGTATAAAAAGGCAAGAGCTTGTCTTTATTTAATTTTATATGGACCTAAGACATTAGATGCTGAATGTACACTGAACAGCAATGAATTTTGTGTACCTTAAACCCTCTAATATTTGAACACTGGCCAAATTTTTTGGATCATTCAATATAACCAGTTCCTTCTTTTTCTCATTTGGTTGGTTGGCTGAGATTATTCTACTTAAAGCTACTTTATTATTCTGCAGAAAATCTTGTTAACTGGTGAGTAGGTCTGTTTCTTAGTAAAATGTACAGGAGGGAGCACAAGATGTAGGAGAGTAAATTCTGTTGTGTGTTTGTGTGGTGAGGCACTTGCAGAATGTTTATTTCATGCTGAAATGTGGCAAAAAGAGAATTAAGCCGTGAACAATGGTGACTTTATTTGATTCTGAGAGACATGGTTTTATGATGTTACAGAAGCGCAGTATGTAAGATGCATTAAAATCATATGAATAAAGTCTAGCCCCTCATCTTTTCCTTGGAGAAGGCATAAACCAACTTTATAGGTGGAGAGGTACTATCGGAAGAGGTATTTTTTTCTGTGCTTCTGTTCAAACTGAACACAAACAGGAGCTGCTGTAGGTCACTGTGTGTGAAAGATGGGAACAAGCCCAGGGATATTTCTGCTGCTTGACAACCTTACTAAAGGCTAAGCACCAATGCCCCTGTTCCAGCACAGACTAGTATTCTGCAGTAGTACCAGTGAAGAAAGCTAAGTCCAACTGATATTAAACTGAAGGTTTTATAAAGCAGAGGTTTTCTTTGTTTTTTTTTTTCTTTTTTTAAATACAAAAGCCATATTTCTTCTATTTAATCAGAAATACATCTGATATTTGTATGCTGTCACTCTCTATTAAATAGAAGTAGTAAACTGGACTTTTTGTGGTGCTCAGTTGATCTTTTTAAATTTAAAGCAGAAACCAGCAGTGTTAAAATATGTGTTGGATGGAAGCTGTTTCAAAAAACTCTTATCTAAATTTCAGAAGAAATTTCTAGGCAAGAGAGGAAAAAAATATAAAATAGAGAAAAAATATAAAATAGAGAAAAAAATAAGAAAAATTACATGATTGTAATTTGTAAAACAGGGCAAGGGTGTGCTTTGAAAGGTAAAATCCCATTCTTCAAAATGTTGAAGATTGTATATAGACAAGGAAAATGAGATCATGAATTCTCATCCAATGTAAAAATGTCAGTGGAAAAAGTTCAAAAAGAAAAAAAGAAAAAGCATTTTTTTTTTCTTAAGGTTGTCAGGCAGAAATATAGAAATTCTGTAAAAGAAATAGACAAGGTGTAAAAGAAGCATTCTGGGAGAGGAAAAAAGGGTTAAGGTAGAAGGAAATAGATTACATTCTTGTATTCTTGTTCATTATAAAGCCTAGGGCCTATTGGTGGAGGGAGTGTCTCAGGTTCAGGTGGTAGAAGAGGTTAAAGAATATGTTATTTTCTTTAATATATATATTAAAGAAAATTACCAGAACTGGTGTGCGCAGCTGAGTTGTAAGCCCAAGCCTGGGTGGGCTTCCCTTACCTAAGCTGTGTAGCTGTGCTTTACCATTCGAAAACAGGCATGATGTAGCCAAGTTCCTGCCTGGGCTGCGTGTGTACAGGGCTAGGAAAAGGACAAGTAGAAGGGTACTGTTTGCTTCCTTACAACATGGGTATTTTTAAGTCTCAGCTGATATTTACTCAGAAAGAATACTATCTAAAAAAAAAAAAGTGAAAAACTGTAAGGTTTACTGGGCTTTTTTTTTTTCTTTAATTGTTTTGAAATAGTTAATAAAATGCTTAGAGCTACGTATTCCTATCTGTTGGAGGATCATGCTATTTTGTAAGGGATTTTAGATCATCTATTTTTGTCAATCATATGGTGAGCAGAAGGCATTCTGGCTAAAACAAGGAAAAAATATTAAGTGGAATTTCTAGTAATCAAGCCAACTAATGTAGAGCTATTTTGTTTCTTTAGTGTTTTGAAATGTACAGTACCATGAGTGGCATAAATCTAAGTCACTTCTGAAAGTGGGAAGTGGGATTTATGTCACTCTGGTGCTCTGGAATGTTCTCATATAACTAAGGGCTGTGTTTCTAGATACTAGATGTGTGACTAAGCAAAGCAACTTCTGGATCTTTCAGAGCTTTTTTTTTTCCAGAAAAATACAACTGGTCATGTGAAAACATCATAGGGTAGAAGTACCAGCAAGCTTTCTCACTTCTCCAGACCTATTGACCACTGGGGCTGTCTGTCAGACAGCTGCAGGACTGTCTATGGGAGCTGCAAAATAATTGCAGCTGTAACAACATAATTATTTTCTACAAATTAACTTCAGGTGCATCTTTCTAAGCTGATTAAATTTCAATCTCAGAGGAAAAAATAGTTTTTCCCCAAACCAGCTGTTTCAACCAGAGTGAAGGAGGGAGCAAATAACAAGATACTGAAGTTTTAATGGGAGAGAGAAGTATGTGTTGGACATTCGGCACAGGGATTTGTGGTTAAACCAATGGTCCTCATCAGGCAGAGAGAGCTGAAATCCTGGATGCTGCAGAAGCTTGTGACAATTCAGAAAAGTGAGGTTAGTGCTAGTGACGTATAACTAAGGGGAGTGCTGGCTGGTGAATTGTAGCTCTTCTTTCCCTGGTCAGTGATAATTAGCATCTTGCTGCTTCTCTTTGGTTCTCCTGCCTTCTCTAGAGGATTGTTGGCTATTCTTTTTGTTATGACATGAGACTTACTATTCCTAAAATAATAATATTTCCAGAATACCTTTGGGTAAAAAAAAAAAAAAAAAAAAGCTGGATATGTCTTAAGCCACTGTTTTTGGTTGATCTTAGAAGTGGATGTTTGCAACTGCAGGTCTACTTGGGCTTTTCTTGGTTAAGGTGTTTAGATGTTTTGTGTGCTGTGTCTTTTGAAGCAGTGCATATCATGAGCCATGTGATGTTCCTGAAATCTGTCAATCAACAGTTGAATTGTCAAATCAACATTTGAGTTCTGTGGTGCTCAGAAACTACAGATATCATGATGGATACTGGGCAAAGGAAAAGAAGAAGGAAGGGACTTCCATTGCTAAAGGATGATCTGTGTGACTTGTCCAAAACAGCTGAATGTTCAGGAAAAAGACATTGGCATTCATAAAAATTTTTAACACTCCCAGTGGAACTTGCAAGAAAAGTAAGGAGAGAGTGTTTTGTATCAAAGTATCTCCACAGAACATCCCCATCCTTTCTAAAGTTAGTACTTAAAACCGTTTCATAGACGTGTAAACCACTAACACAAATGTAAACATGAGATGCTTTGCTTTAAGTGTTCTTCTGTTTCTTAAAGCTAGGACCTAACCGTTTCGGCATTCCACTGGGAAGCTGAGGCCTGTTATCCCCCAGCGAAGGTGCTGACAGGAGGTAAGAAATTGGGCAGCGGGCTCTGACAGGAGTGCTGTTCGGATGGAAAGTTCCAGGTGGGTTCGGGCGGGCAGCTCTGCCTGTCGGTGTGGCTGGGTACATAGCGAGCCCGGGCGGGCCCTGGCGGCCAGGGGGAATTAGCTCAAATGGTAGAGCGCTCGCTTAGCATGCGAGAGGTAGCGGGATCGATGCCCGCATTCTCCAGTGTTTTGAACAGCCGCGGTGCCTCACAGAGTTAAAGATTTTCTTCCACAAACTGCTCAAGTTCGTGAAAGAAAATATCCGTTTATCGCCGTGGGGAAACGCTTTCCGTTTTTTTCTGTTACCAGTCGTAATGGTGTTTTTTTTTTTCTGCTTTGGGAGAGAGGTTTGTAAACTTCTGTTTTCTCTAAAATTATGGGAGATGCCCCCCGTCCCTCCTCCACAGACACACAAAAAATACGTTCCTATTGACGGGTTTTAAAGAATGAAACAAGCACCCTGACAGGTATCACCGTCTCTTCTGCTTTTTGGCCACGATACGGTTCTTGTACCCTATTATGTTGTAGGACTTTTTAAAATTTAGGTGCGTTTTTCCAAAGCACTTTTGTAAGGATTAAAATACATCAGTTTAGTAAGCATGTGCACAGTGTTAATGATTTATTAATGTTGATCAAAGTGCCTTTTTAAAGTGCAAATTTATTTTCTTACAAAGGGTTGAGGAAGAAATTGAATGAATTATGAGAGGATTGAGAGAGGTAATGCAAGTGATTGGGAGCAGAAAAGCATGTGAGCTAACTAGCTAAATAAGGTAATTTTGGAAAAATAACTTGTAAAATATAAAGCATGATTAATGTCACTCAAAACTATGTTAGAAAGAAGTGTGTCCTGCCAATCTAGATGCAACATATGCAAGGACGCTGGAGAGATGGCAATTCTACAGTGAGCTGAGGATATGTGTGTGTGTATATATATATATATATATACACATATATAATACATACTGCTATGTTTCCTTATGGGCAATTTCTCTAACTTTTCATATGACTAAAAAAACAGTCACACGCTAAAAGTCAACGTAATGGTCAGAAGCGAATTTTATTTCCTGTGTTACCGAATAACATTAGTAAGTGCTTTGGGGAGGAAATGTTTTTTAAGAGCTGACAAGTGCCGCCTGCTTATTGAGATCTCTTCCCGTTCGGTTTGTCTCACGAAATGGTGTCCGTTGCTAGGTTTGTATTTTCTTTCAGAAACTTGAGGGATTTATGGAAGAAAATCTTTAACTCTGTGAAGCGCCGCGGCTGTTCAAAACACTGGAGAATGCGGGCATCGATCCCGCTACCTCTCGCATGCTAAGCGAGCGCTCTACCATTTGAGCTAATTCCCCTTGGTGAATGCTACTGAAAGTGGCCGCACTTGTGCAGAATGGCTCCTCGGCTGTTCTCATTGCTCCTCCTTGCTGGGCTGGTCATCTTATCGGGAGCACTGAATCGTCGGGGTGCTTGTGTGCAAAGCCCGGTAGCTTAAAAGTCAGAGTGCGCAGTTGACACATGAGAAGCCGCGGTGCTGATGCACTTTCTGCTTCGTTAGTTTGATAAAGTGATACTCGGGCAAAGAAACTTGTAAATCTAGAAACTACACTGTTAGTAGTCACTGAATGGCGATGTTGTTTTTCTTCCTTGTGTTTTTTGTCTTACTTTCTTTTCCAACTTTATCTTCTGTTAATATTCCAAGTAGGTGTGTGTAAATCACAAATATAATGGTTTAAATACTTGTCATAGTTTCTGGAAATAAAGCACTCGTTTATCTCATATCCTCCTAAATTATATTCTAGGCATGTCTACCTTTTTGTATTGACCTTGATCACAGTATCACAGATTTCTAGGTTGGAAGAGACCTCAAGATCATCGAGTCCAACCTCCGACCTAACACTAAGCACTCCACTAAACCATATCGCTAAGCTCTACATCTAAACGTCTTTTAAAGACCTCCAGGGATGGTGACTCCACCACCTCCCTGGGCAGCCCGTTCCAATGCTTAATAACCCTTTTGGTAAAGAAGTACTTCCTAACATCCAACCTAAAACTCCCCTGTCGCAACTTTCGCCCATTCCCCCTCGTCCTGTCACCAGGCACGTAGGAGAACAGACCAACCCCCACCTCTTTACAGCCTCCTTTAAGGTACCTGTAGAGAGCGATGAGGTCGCCCCTGAGCCTCCTCTTCTCCAGGCTGAACAAGCCCAGCTCCCTCAGCCGCTCCTCGTAAGACTTGTTCTCCAGACCCCTCACCAGCTTGGTCGCCCTTCTCTGGACTCGCTCGAGCACCTCCACGTCCTTCCTGTAGCGAGGGGCCCAAAACTGAACACAGTACTCAAGGTGCGGCCTCACCAGAGCCGAGTACAGGGGCACAATCACTTCCCTAGACCTGCTGGCCACACTGCTTCTTATGCAGGCCAGGATGCTGTTGGCCTTCTTGGCCACCTGAGCACACTGCTGGCTCATATTCAGCCGACTATCAACCAGTACTCCCAGGTCCCTCTCGGCCAGGAAGCTTTCCAACCACTCATCTCCCAGCCTGTAGCTCTGCTTGGGATTGTTGCGCCCCAGGTGCAGGACCCGGCACTTGGCCTTGTTGAACTTCATACAGTTGACCTCAGCCCATCGCTCCAGCCTATCCAGATCCTCCTGCAGAGCCTTCCTGCCCTCGAGCAGATCGACACACGCACTTAGCTTGGTGTCATCTGCAAACTTACTGAGGGTGCACTGGACGCCCTCATCCAGATCATCGATAAAGATATTAAAGAGGACCGGCCCCAGTACTGAGCCCTGGGGGACTCCACTAGTGACCGGCCTCCAACCAGATTTGACTCTATTCACCACAACTCTCTGAGCCCGGCTATCCAGCCAGTTTCTAACCCAGCGAAGCGTACGCCAGTCCAAGCCCCGAGCAGCCAGTTTCTTGAGGAGAATGTTGTGGGGAACGGTGTCAAAAGCCTTACTGAGGTCAAGGTAAACCACATCCACAGCCTTTCCCTCATCCACCAAGCACGTCACTTGGTCATAGAAGGAGATCAGGTTCGTCAAGCAGGACCTGCCTTTCATAAACCCATGCTGACTGGGCCTGATCGCCTGCTTGCCCTGCAAGTGCCGCGTGATGACCCTCAAGATAATCTGCTCCATGAGCTTTCCTGGCACTGAGGTCAAACTGACAGGCCTATAGTTCCCCGGGTCTGCCCTCCGGCCCTTCTTATAGGTGGGCGTCACATTGGCTAGCCGCCAGTCAACTGGGACCTCCCCCGATAGCCAGGACTGCCGATAAATGATGGAAAGCGGCTCGGCCAGCTCCTCCGCCAGTTCTTTCAGTACCCTCGGGTGCATCCCATCCGGCCCCATCGACTTGCGCACATCCAAGCTCCGTAGCAGGTCGCCAACCATTTCCTCATGGATAGCGAAGGCCACGTCCTACTCCCCGTCCCCTTCCACCAGCTCAAGGCACTGGGTATCCAGAGAACAACCGGTATTGCCGCTAAAGACTGAGGCAAAGGCGGCATTAAGCACCTCAGCCTTTTCCTCATCCTTAGTAACTAGGTTTCCCGTCGCATCCAGTAAAGGATGGAGATTCTCCTTAGTCCTCCGTTTCGCGTTGATATATTTGTAAAAGGATTTTTTGTTGTCTTTAACGGCAGTAGCCAGGTTGAGCTCCAGATGAGCTTTGGCCTTTCTAATTTTCTCCCTGCACAGCCTCGCTACATCCTTGTAGTCCTCCTCAGTGGCCCGCCCTTTTTCCCAAAGATTATAAACCCTCTTTTTTCTGCTAAGCACAAGCCGCAACTCTCTGTTGAGCCAGGCCGGTCTTCTTCCACGCCGGCTCGTCTTCGGACACGTGGGGACGGACCGCTCCTGTGCCATCACGATTTCCTTCTTGAGGAGCGCCCAGCCTTCCTGGACTCCTCTGCCCTTCAGAACCGCCTCCCAAGGGACTCGGCCAACCAGCGTCCTGAGCAGCTCAAAGTCAGCCCTCCGGAAGTCCAATACAGCAGTTTTACTGGTCCCCTTCCTGGCCTCGCCAAGAATAGAGAACTCTACCATTTCGTGGTCACTCTGCCCCAGACAGTTTCCGACCACCACATCTCCCACCAGTCCTTCTCTGTTTGTGAAGAGAAGGTCTAGCGGGGCACCACCCCTGGTAGGTTCGCTAACCAGCTGCGTCAGGAAGCTATCTCCCACGCTCTCCAGAAACCTCCTAGACTGCTTTCTCTGTGCCGTGTTGTGTTTCCAGGATATGTCCGGGAACATATCCTGGATGATTCAGTTAAAATAGTTTTGCATCTTAAATATATGGGGTCACTAAAAACACTTCAGAAACAGAAGTCAAGTGTGGCATACCAACAAATTCCTTGGTAAGTTATTTAGGAAAAAGGTTGCTATGGTTTGGTGAGAG
Source organism: Anser cygnoides (assembly GCF_040182565.1). NCBI lineage: Eukaryota > Metazoa > Chordata > Aves > Anseriformes > Anatidae > Anser > Anser cygnoides. Next base: position 119,420,325 of record NC_089874.1, on the reverse strand, counting down.
ACTGTGGAGGTAGAATACAATGCAAAGTCTGCTCATAAAGATCATGTACTCTCAATCCTAAATCAAGTCTTACTTTGTAGTAAGAAGTACTTTGGCAAAGCTCTGTTTCCAGGTTGTTAAATCAAGGCGTGCTTTTTAGATTTAAAGAATAAAAACAAAGTTTACAATGAGAAATGATATATCACTGTAACCAAAGACAATAGAGGCAATGAAAATTATATAATACAAGATTTCTCACTTGCAGTTTAAATGCAGAGAAGTTGGTTCTGCTAGTAAAGTAAAACATGTAGTAATCCAACAGTGCATGCGCTCAGTTTTTTCTAATGGCTTTAGCTTACTGACAGCATCCAGTCAGAAGAAAATAAATTATGAAATTAAACATCAGCTAGTTACAACTTGTCTAAAGTAAGACAGTACTTAAAAACTAGCACAATACAGATTCAGGATGAGATGTAGAACTAAAACTGCTTTAGTATCACTGCAAATACTCTCCTATAACTTATACTGTCCTACATTTCCTCAATCTTCACACAACAATAAAGATTTGTTCTTACAGCTCCTTGCAGTACCTTGTAACTGACTATATCGACCTCGCTGGAGTAAACTGGAAAACAAATGTGCAGAAGTGGTTTGAGTCCTTCCCACATGCACATCTCAGGCCGGGTGACAGCCCACTGCACGTCTGCAGCTGGGATCTTTCGCATGTGGAATCTCACAAGGTTTGGCTCCATTTCCAGTTTTCTTTATCTACCCTGCACCACCTGAGTCAGTTTAAAAACGGCAGATGACCTCTCCCTACTTTTCATCAGCAAATTTCACTGCTGCCACCGAAATGGCTAACGCTTGGAAAAGCCAGCTCATAGTTTATTTGATGCCTAAGTCAGATAAGGGTGAGGGAAGACCTCTGCAATAATACTATTTCCGTTCATTAAAAATGTGTATTTCATTCTGACAGTCCATTGTTCTGTGATCTTGATTTGTTACGATTGTCAAGTTTTCATGTAAGAAGGTGAGTAACACTTTCTAACTTCCCCTTTAGGTTGGGAGAATTTCCTTACCTACATTGCTGCAAATAAGCTGACCTCTTTAATTCCTTTATTATTCTCTGTCCTGTATTTCAGCTGAGAAGGCTTTGTGTACGCATACTTTCATTTAGCGCAGGTCACTTCAATGCATCTGCTTGGCAACACTAACATAAACTGATAAAAGCTCATATTACCAGCTTGGACTTTTGCTTTCTAGGCAGTCGTCGTAGGGCACCTCCAGGTAAATGCGAATTTTGCATCATCTTTAAGCTGCTCCACTGCACTGTTTGTGACGTTACTTCCCTCAACGCAGAACTAGCTGCCTCGTCAAAAAAAGGTAAATCTAGTGCGAGTGGGTGGCACCGACAGGCTGCAGGCCCTGAGTTTGTCATGTAAAGGAGCATGAAGTGCCTTAGCATGTGACTGTGAGAGTTTATAGGGAGATCTTGTTTGACTTGTAACTCAGAAACTTCCTGTCTTTTGGAACTTCTCCCTCATTCCTTCTCTTGCCTTTCCCTCGAGGAAATCTTGAAACTTAGGAAAAACTTGAGGAAAACTTGAAACTTAGAGAAGGATTTATTGGTAAGCTGCACCACAGCTAGTAGAAAGAAGTAAAAAAAAGGGTGCTACCTGTTTTCTTTGTTCTTACAAGGGTTCTCAAGGAAAGCTTTGTGTTTTTGTTGTTTTTTGTTGTGTGTTTTTTTTGCCTGGAGAATACTGTAGTTTACATACATGTACACGTGAGAAGAAAAATGTCACTGATATGATGCGAGAATTGATGCAGTGATTGGCGTGGTAGAAAACCTCCTCAAACAATAGCAAGTAAACAGTACTATTTCACCCCTTATTTAGATGCCTTATAGAGTGAACATTACAGGGAGAAGGAACATGCATCTACGGTTGAGTGAAGCAAAAAGTGGTATGTATGTTTTACTATTACTAGGGATAAAACGATAAAACCATTTTCATGATGGTAGATCTGGCATGAATATGTCCTGGTTCCAGTTAGGACAGAGTTAATGTTCCCTCATAGTAGCTGGTAGGGTGCTATGTTTTGGATTAGGATGAGAAGAGCGCTGATAACATGCTGATGTTTTAATTGTTGCAGAGCAGTGTTTACACCAGGCCAAGGACTTTTCGGCTTCTCGCTCTGTCCTGCCAGCGAGCAGGCTGGGGGTGCAGCAGGAGCTGGGAGGGGACAGACCCAGGACAGCTGACCCAAACTGGCCAAAGGGGTATTCCATACCATCTGACGTCATGCTAAACAATATATAGGGGTGGCTGGCCGGGGTGGGGGGGCCGGCTGCTCGGGAATAGGCTGGGCATCGGTCAGCGGGTGGTGAGCAATTGCATTGTGCATCACTTGTTTTCTTACACATTATTATTGTTAATACTATTACCATTATCACTATTATTGTTATTATTGTTGTTGTTATTTTCCTGTCTTGATAAACTGTCTTTATCTCAACTCACGGGCTTCACTTTCCCGTTTCTCTCCCCCCATCCCAGGGAGGGAGGGGGGAGGGTGAGCGAACGGCTGTGTGGTGTTTGGCTGCCAGCCGGGTTAAACCACAACAGTCTTTTTGGCGCCCAACGTGGGGCCCGAAGGGTTGAGATATCGACAAATCTGACCAGAGTGTGTTAAACTAAAATTGGTATAAGTATTGGACCTGCTTAATAGTTGCTAGTCACGATGTTGATTGCCTTAATCTCCAGTCTGCTGTACCTGTATTCCAAATTGAGTTTTATGGTGCGTTACTTTCTGTATGTGCTCCCTGTTGCACTGTTTATCCTTTCCGGGCCCTGGTTTAAGATTGTTATGGTACTGTGCGGTGTAACAATGGCTTATGAAATGATGAAATATCTGGTCACGACTTTAACCTGGTATTTATACTCAGCACTGACGTCGACTCTATACTTTGGAACCCATATCTCGGAAACTATTAGCAATTACACCTATTGCCTGTTTTCGTTAGGGAGCCAATCTGTGAAGGGGACAGGGGAAGACATGTTTCCCTACCTGTTCACTCTCCCTTTCTCCTTCACCACCACTCTCTTATCCCCCGAGTTAGTTACGGTGGTTCGTGCTGAAGAAGCCCCCCTGTACAACAAGCTACCGGAAAATGAGAAGAAATATGCCTTGTTCACTGACGGGTCCTGTCGTATTGTGGGAAAGCATCGGAGATGGAAAGCTGCTGTATGGAGTCCTACACGACGGGTTGCAGAAGCTGCTGAGGGAGAAGGTGAATCGAGTCAGTTTGCAGAAGTAAAAGCCATTCAGCTGGCTTTAGATATTGCTGAACGAGAAAAGTGGCCAGTTCTCTATCTCTATACTGATTCATGGATGGTAGCAAATGCCCTGTGGGGGTGGTTACAGCAATGGAAGCAGAACAACTGGCAGCGCAGGGGCAAGCCCATCTGGGCTGCGGCATTGTGGCAAGATATTGCTGCCCGGGTAGAGAACCTGGTTGTAAAGGTACGCCATGTAGATGCTCATGTGCCCAAGAATCGGGCTACTGAAGAACACCAAAACAACCAGCAGGTGGATCAGGCTGCTAAGATTGAAGTGGCTCAGGTGGACCTGGACTGGCAACATAAAGGTGAATTATTTATAGCCCGATGGGCCCATGACACCTCAGGCCATCAAGGTAGAGATGCAACCTACAGATGGGCTCGTGATCGAGGGGTGGACCTGACCATGGACACTATAGCACAGGTTATTCATGACTGTGAAACATGTGCTGCAATCAAGCAAGCCAAACGGTCAAAACCTCTTTGGTATGGAGGACGATGGCTGAAATATAAATATGGAGAGGCCTGGCAGATTGATTACATCACACTCCCTCAAACCCGCAACGGCAAGCGCCACGTACTTACAATGGTGGAAGCAACCACCGGATGGCTGGAAACATATCCTGTGCCCCATGCCACCGCCCGGAACACTATCCTGGGCCTTGAAAAGCAAGTCTTATGGCGACATGGCACCCCAGAGAGAATTGAGTCAGACAACGGGACTCATTTCCGAAACAACCTTATAGACACTTGGGCCAAAGAACATGGTATTGAGTGGGTGTATCACATCCCCTATCATGCACCAGCCTCTGGAAAAGTTGAACGATACAATGGACTGTTGAAGACTACACTGAAAGCAATGGGTGCTGGGACATTCAAAAATTGGGATACACATTTGGCAAAGGCCACCTGGTTAGTCAATACCAGGGGATCTGCCAACCGAGCTGGACCTGCCCAATCAAACCTGTTACGCACTGTAGAAGGGGATAAAGTTCCTGTAGTGCACGTAAGAAACATGCTGGGTAAAACAGTCTGGGCTACTCCTGCCTCAGGAAAAGGCAAACCCATTCGTGGAATTGCTTTTGCTCAGGGACCTGGATGCACTTGGTGGGTAATGCAAAAGAATGGGGAGGTCCGGTGTGTACCTCAAGGGGATTTGATACTGGGTGAGAATAGCCCATGAGTTGAATTGTAGTATGTTAATTATTATATAATAATGTATGTCATCACTACCATGATTGCTATATATCATAGATGAAAATGGTGATTAATTAGAATGTATTGGACAGAGTGTAACCTGAGCATGACATAAATGGTATGGAATAAGGGGTGGATATCTGTCCTGGTTCCAGTTAGGACAGAGTTAATGTTCCCTCATAGTAGCTGGTAGGGTGCTATGTTTTGGATTAGGATGAGAAGAGCGCTGATAACATGCTGATGTTTTAATTGTTGCAGAGCAGTGTTTACACCAGGCCAAGGACTTTTCGGCTTCTCGCTCTGTCCTGCCAGCGAGCAGGCTGGGGGTGCAGCAGGAGCTGGGAGGGGACAGACCCAGGACAGCTGACCCAAACTGGCCAAAGGGGTATTCCATACCATCTGGCGTCATGCTAAACAATATATAGGGGTGGCTGGCCGGGGTGGGGGGGCCGGCTGCTCGGGAATAGGCTGGGCATCGGTCAGCGGGTGGTGAGCAATTGCATTGTGCATCACTTGTTTTCTTACACATTATTATTGTTAATACTATTACCATTATCACTATTATTGTTATTATTGTTGTTGTTATTTTCCTGTCTTGATAAACTGTCTTTATCTCAACTCACGGGCTTCACTTTCCCGTTTCTCTCCCCCCATCCCAGGGAGGGAGGGGGGAGGGTGAGCGAACGGCTGTGTGGTGTTTGGCTGCCAGCCGGGTTAAACCACAACAATGTTACATGAGCATGCAGTGTTCTATACTCAGAAGTATGAGCATACGTAAATGTGTCCTGCAAGGTGCAGTAATGTGTTCTGCAGTTTCCCATCATAATAACTATTTCACTCATTTTGTTTTACTCCATAAATATACTCTTTAATATTACTGACTTAACCTTTGGGTTTGAGCCATTGACGTGGAGTGCACTTTTTGTTAATTATTGTCTAGCAAGATATCAGTTATTCCAAGGAATATAATCTTCCTTACTTTGCTTCCTGCTCTGCCCTTCACAGAAGCAGAAGCCACCTCACTTGCCCTAAAGTTCTGTATTTCTTTTGTATTGTGCTTCCTTAATTATCCCTGACATCTCAGAGCGGGGGGAGAAAATAGACAAGCTCAAGGTCAAATGGTGGTAAGAGCTCTCAACAGCTGCCTTGGGGATAAAGGAGCAGTCACTAAAGAGGCCGTTTGTGTTTGTGACCACTAAAATCTGTGGTTGCAGGGTAAAAATTGCATGGTGGGGGGGGAATTAGCTCAAATGGTAGAGCGCTCGCTTAGCATGCGAGAGGTAGCGGGATCGATGCCCGCATTCTCCACTGTCATGTTTTGTTTGTGGTGGGAGAAACCAGTTAACTACAGACGTTTTAGTGTATAGAATAGGAGTTTTGAAGTGAGATAAACCAGTACTTCTTAGATGCTCGTGTTTACTTCTCAAATGCCAAGTAAGGAATTCACTAATTAAATTTAAATGATTACTCATCTTTTTAAAATATATGAATAGAAATTGACTTATCGAGTTGGGGGGGGGGGGGGAGCATGTAAAATGCCAGAAAGCAATTCCTCCCAAGAACTGCAAGCAATAGATTTTTTTTTTAAATTTTATACACCTGGAAAACATGTTTTTTCTGTGTTGTCTTGTTTTTTTAGCACTTTGTTTGGAAATGCTTAAATGGAATATTAAAGATTTGATTTTTATAAACTTGTTGCAAAATTGCAGTTGATTGTGTTTTCAGCTATGGAGAGACCAGTGCAACAGAGGAAAAAAAACAACTAGATGTATTTAAAATTTGCAGTTCCATATACTCTGATGCTCGAGGTTTTATGTTCCCTATTAATGATAAAAAGTGGGGGAATTAGCTCAAATGGTAGAGCGCTCGCTTAGCATGCGAGAGGTAGCGGGATCGATGCCCGCATTCTCCAGTGTTTTGTCAAACAGAATTAGAAGCTACTAAAACAAAATATGTAATTATTTCAGTTAAATGCTAATTTTGTTTTAATCAGAGCAAAACTGAATTCCTTCTTTCCTCCTTTGGCGTGCGTTGCTAACAAAATCAAGCTTATATAACTGTCTATATCAGTTTTCTATCGTAACTCTCAACTCTACCCGGACAGTTCAAGTCAAATTTAGCAGACAGACAGAATTCTGCAATATTAAGTTCTTACAGGCTTGATGAAAAACACTGGATGAATGAAAGTTAGAGACCTGAATCAACGTGTCTCTTCTCCGCCTGTCCAGCAAGGATATGGTTTCATCAGGCAGTGGATCTTGGCAGGGTTAGTAGTTTAAGAATGTTTGTTCTTCCCCAGCTGCCTATTCTAGTGCCAACCCAGAAACACAGCATCTTCTTTTCCCTTAAGGCTTTTGTGAAGCTGCAGCGTGAGCTGGATCAGGGAGTCAATTCAAGTGTAATTGTAAAAATTGTCACCAACCTTACCACAGGCCTGTGTCCTACAAAACACGCTGCAGCTGCTGTCTTGTAGCTATGGCCTTTGTGCAGGTTATAATCACCCTAAAATTCTTAGCTTTCCTTCCTTTTTTTTTTTTCTTTCAGAGTTGCTTTTAGAAGAGGCTAGCGCCTGCCACACTTGTATTAGAGCTTCAGTGATAACCTCGACCATCTCTTTGATTGACTGACTTCTAACACCTTATTAGTTCCTTCTGATCCTTAGCCAGAGGTTTTCTTTGTGTTGCACTTGCCCCTGAGCCTTCCAGAAGCACCTGCACAGCTTTTTAGATATCAGTGAGCTAAATCTGCTGTGTCAGAGTGTTAAGTAAGCACCGTATGGTGTGCAGAAAGTCCTGCTGATTTCTTCACATCTTCTGTCTGTTCATGGCTGAGGAAGGAAATAACATGCAACTAGGAAAACACTGTTGTTATTCTATTTCTTGATGTGTCTCCTTAGGCCGAAAACTTACCATTCTGCTTGAACTCTTGGGTGTTCCTAAAAGCATGTACCAGTCATAGTAGACAAGATCCCCAGAATTGTCCTACTAAATGCCATTATTCTGACAGCAGTCTGGGATGTGACTGTATCTACTGTATATACGTGACGGTGTGTTCTCCCCGGCCACTTCTCACCTTCGGTCTGGCCTTTGCTTTGTTCAAACACTGGCTGTTACACCCTAGCAAGGACTCACAAAGGAGTGTTAACTAAACATGTCGCAACTCTGATCTGTTAACAAGAAGTTGTGCTAGTAAAAGCCTGCTTTATACTAGGAAAAAGATTTGTATGATAACACTTATGAAAGAATTGGACCACAGAACCACAACAAAAATATGGGTTTTATAATCAGGTTTATAAAGGAAATAATTTAACCTGAAGATGTAGCAAAGATCTCCTAACAGGCGATGGTTATATTGCAGTGGTTCCCTTCTAAGATTTCCTCTTAATACAGTAATTGGAAACTCTGCTCTTCGTTAGAAACGGTGCTCAAATTTAGGCAAAAGCTATCCAAACCCGCTCTTACCCCATCTGGTTGAGAAGTGGGATGTGAACAAGAGTCGTGGATCAAACCAAGTGTATGTTTTCTCTGTGACCAAAATACAGGACACGGAGGGAGCGCTTTAGGGTTCAACAAAACATTAAGTAATTATTTAAATAGGTCCCCTGCTCAGATTTTATGACTATTTTAAAAATACGTTTCACAGTAGCAAATACAACACTGTTTTCCTTATCAATTTGGAGTCCACAGATGCCAGTCACAACAGGAGCCTGGCTTTAGTTAGTCTATAGACAAGCTGTACTCCTGAAACCTTACAACTTCAATTAAATAGCTTTTTGGTTTTGAGCATTAAATAATTCAAGCTGGTGTTAGGCTGAATGTAAATGTTGTTATAAAGCAGCCATAAAAACTGATTGGATGACAGCTTCCATATTGACTGTCAGTTTACCTAATGGATGATGAATCTCATGCTTTTTAAGTGAACTATGCACGCATTTTTTCAAGACTGTGTGGTCTTGCAGAGTCAGTAACAAACAACTGCAAAATGCTTACTTTCTTCAGTCCATAGTGCTGTATCCAGATGGTAAGTCACACAGCAGCCCTAAGATAACGACTACAGAAACATACTCTACAAGTGGGACAGAATCGTTTTCCTAACCAGCTGTTCGACATGCAACCTTCAGTACAATTTCTTCTTTTCCAGAAACAATCCTGGAAGCTGTAGTTCCTTCTAGGAAGATAAAACTGGAATTCCAGAGTGACTACCAAAATAAAGAATGAAGCTTTGATGAAGCTGACTTAGAACATGGTCTTAAAGAATATATCATCTGAGGTGTGATGGGCAGAGGATAATCCTGACAGATCACCCTCGCCTAGGACTTCACACCATCTGCTCCTACTGAAGTGCTTAACAAAATTGGTCATGATTAGGATTCAAGTCACTTTCAAATCAAATCTCATTGCAGAGAAATGAAGCGTACCTTTGAAGCCAGTAACAGTGGTAGCAAATGACATTTTTCAGTTTATCATATGTTAGTTTTCACCCCCCTAGGATAACTGGTGATTGCATTGTGTGCTAGAAAAATAGAAGTTTACCGTTGCATTTCACTTAACCAGCAGCTTTTCTTTATAACGTTAGACAAGGTAGCAGACTGCTTAAGTCACTTTTAGAGGTCATCATTTATTACAAAAATTTCTGCTAGTAGGAATGTAACTTTTTATCATGTCTTTTGTAGAACGTACAGAAGACTTCAATGCCTTTCTTCTCGGTTGTTTCTGACGTTATGAATGTTAAGTTTCTGGCTGGAACTCTTCTCCCTGATCAGACTTCACTGAAACTTCATCCAACTTGGGTTTAAATGAGTTTAGTTAAAACTAACAGCACAGGGTAAATAAAGCAGGAAATTAGGACATGCGGAGAGTTTGAAACTATCACACAGAGTAAAGAAAATATTCTCAAATCTAAGTAAGTCACTTAGATCTTCCTTTTGCTCTCTGTACGTTTCACATTAGTGTATGGGTGTTTAAGGTCTTTTATGGATTAAGATCTAATCTGTTTTTCACTAAGCAAGACTACTTACAAGCATTACCATTCTATATCCACCTAACCACAAGTGGCACTTGTGCTCCTTGATAATCAAAAAAACAACAAGCCAACAAAAAAAACTGTTGGAAAACAAGTCATCGATTACTGTGTAAAAGATATAAGAGCCACCTAGTGGGGTTATTCTGTAAGTGACACTGTGAACACTAAACGGAATAATGTTTTTGATGTTTCTTTTTAATACAAATGTAAGTAGTCATCTTAAATTGGAAAGGAGCTAAAATCTAATTTACAAACAAAACTTTCTTCAATTTCCTGGAACCCTTGATTTTACAGATATACAATTTCGTTTACGTTTAGAAACAGAGGGTAAACAGATCAATCTATGTTCAACAGTACTAGTTTCCATCCTGACAAACAATTTTAACTTAAGGAATGTTGGTGCTGTAGCCACATATATCACTAGGTTTGAATCCTTGGGCTTTGTGCATTTATTAATTTTTAAGACTTTGTCTTAAGAAGCATAATTAAGAAAATTGCATAGTGCTGTTTCATGTGACAAATGGAGGTACCAAATAGAAAGGGTAGCCTTGGTAAAACTATGAGAGTGGAATAGCAGGTGAGAAAGGCTTGTAAACTGAGGAATTATTTCACAGGCCAAGTAACGTCCGTGGAAAAAGTATGCAAGTGATAGCTTTCAAAAGGTAAGTGAAAGATAATTGCTTACAATTGTACCAGTCTCTCATAAAAGGTAATTGAAATAAAGGTTTGTTACAACAGGGAAAGGAAAGAAGAGGTCACAAGATGGTTACTTTATAAACAAAACACATAGCTAATAAAATGGCAGAGAAGAAAAGATCCCATAAAACAAGTGCCATTAGAGAATCTGATTCCAGCCTTTACGGTAGTTTGGAATTTTATTACCCATGTTTCTAATGTATTTTTAAACTCTTGGACAGAAGTAAAGCTCCTCCCTTGCATTTGAAATGAATCACGGAAAGTTCAGTTACAGTTAAGCAAACACTATCTTGCTTATATAATAAACGAGTAGGCAAGAAAACACAGGTTGTAAGTTGCCCCCTTTTACAAGTGAGGTATATTCACTTCAGGGCTGTTGGAAGCAGTGGCACAGAGTACTCCTGCACTGTACGTTCCCTTATTTCAGTCTAAAGATTGAAATAGCTTAGTGAGCAGTTGAGGTAAGCCAAGTGCTGTCTGCACTGAAGTGAACTAAGGAACTCTTCTGCTAGCTCAACTGTTTAAATTGTAGCAGTTAGTGCCAAGCAATCGCTGAGGGCATTTATTAGTAAACCTGGATATAACTGGGGAAGACTCTCCAGTAGTCATGCACCACTGGGAGCTTGTTTCTTTCAAGACTTACTACATGGTATTGCAACAAAGAGGGGTATCTTAATTTATCCAGTTATATTTAAGATTACAGTAAAAACACTTAGCTTCAAGTAAAAGTTACCTGCCTTTTTTACCTTGGGGGTAACAAAGCATACTGACAACCACCTCCTTTCATGTTCTCAGAACTCTTCCAAGCAATTACAAAGTTGTGCTCATCACAGTCTGCATTTATTTTCATTTGAAGTGAATGCTAAAAACACTTTAAAATCAAATAACTTTATTTCAGATGACGGCAAAGTCAAGTTTCATTTATCGGAGTCATTTAAGTTGAATTTTTACAATTCATTTTGAAATACAAGTAGTATTGTTAGCGTGTTCTAAAAAAAAAAAATAAAAAACCATGGCAATTACATTTGCTCAAATGTAAATAGCGTCATTCAGCTAGGGAGTTTAAGACCTTCATAATGGTTATTACTATCAGCGCAAGAGATTGAGTGGCACTTCTTATAGCAAATGATAGTCCCAAATCTTGAAGATCTTGCAGGCTAGCAATATAGTAAATAAGGTGAAATAAAAGCCGTTACAAGTGGCTTGCAAGGAAAGACCAACTTACAGCAATCTAACAGTTTTTCCAGTCACAGTCAGGAAGTCATCATCAGCCAAGGCACGAAGTGCTTCCTCAAACATTTCCTTAGTGACAGCCTTAAAGAGAAGGGATAAATCAAGTAAAGATGGAGGGGAAAAAGGACAACAAAAATAGCTTAATTCCTGCCACTTTTCTTATTAGGTATTCCTGCCTTACACCTGCAAATTTTATTTTATTCTTTAATTTGAAATCTGGCTGTCTGGAGTGGAACCCCAAAGCTGTTTTCTTTCTGAGCTTCTGAAGTGGCAAAGATTCGGAAATCGGACCTCATGCAGTGGAACTGGTTTTCCAGTTATATTAATTTAAAAGGTTATGGTCTCACTTTTCCTCCATAATGTGATTTGAAGACAAATCGAGGTTGATTTGCAAAAACACCATAATTTTAAATTAATGAAAATGCAAAAAACAAAGCAGAAAACTTACAATGTCAGACTGTGCTCGGAGATCCTCAAAAAGCTGTTGGTATTTCAAAGCTGGTGTTTTACCCTTTGACTGGATAAGCTTCCTCAAGGCTTGAGCCAACTCCTCTTTCCGCTTACGAGCTGTTGCACTCATTCCTTAAAACAAGAAAGTAAACAGCTTTTAAAAATAAACCAAGGAGGACAGGTTAAATTACATTTTCAAATGACAAAAGCCCGATAACATCCCAGCTTTATCACTACAAAACCACAGACCGGTAGTGAGAATGGATATGTCCACAATGCCAGTCCTTGGATCAGTAGCAGACTGCTTCAGAGCTTCCCGATGGAGGCGTTTTGCTTCTTCTACGTCGATTGTTTCAACTTTCTCAGAAAAGCGTACTTTAGCATGTGCTTCTGCCAGTCGGATCAGAGACTCAAGTTGTCGAGGATATGCAGAAACCATTCCCCTGCCACTACCAATCTTCCTCATGTCCACATATGCCTGAAAAGGAGACAGGCATTAACTAGTTCAGTAAATCCTGCTATTGCCCTTATTTTCAGAGTCCCTTTCACCCCCCACCTGTTATTTCAGACTCTCAGCAACCACAGAGAGCCGTTCTAAACAGTGTTTTTCTTGTGAACCTGCACAGTTCCTGCACGATGCAGAATAACTGCATAGATACATCTTTTCCTGATAAAGCAACTGAGCCATGATAACGAACAGTTTTGAATCACTTGAAAAACCTTTGGAGGAGTCCTACATAATATTGTATGCATCTATGCTGACAAGTTAGTTCACTTCAGTAGAATTTTATGCTTTTATGTCATAGAACCAAGCCAACACATCTGAAAATAAGCTAAGGATTAGAGCACAGAATGACTTCTATACTAATCCCTCCTTCCTTTTAAATCCTTGTGATTTTTTGATAGGTCTTATAGAAAAGTTGTATATAAACAAGAAGCACACATACTAGGGGATTTTGCCATTTCTGAGAAGTCAGTGAAGCCTTGGAACATTCTTAACAGCAATTACTTTACCTCAATAAGGGCCTGGCTTGCTTCTTCGCTTAACCTGGGATTTATGTAACAACGAGCATAGGCAATGTAATCCCTCAGTACTGCCATGTCCATGTATTCCTCCTCCATCTTCTCTTCACTTTGATAGTACAGCGAAACCAAATGGCGAGCAAGACGCCTGTCATAGGCTTCGTCACGTGGATCCAACATTAAAAAAATCAAGTCAAATCTGGAAGAGATAAGAATCCAATACTTAACGTATATACTTTCTTGCAATTTAAAGTAGTCTGGTTTATGGTTTTTCACTTCACAAGTAGAGTCGGGAGTTACTGTATGTTCTATTAGACTGGAAGAAACTTTTTCTACAACTCTGAAATTCAGAATATCACGGTTTGGATTTGCTTTCAACATATGTACTTGAAACTTTGAAGATGAGATGCTCTGTGAAATTCAGTTCCCATGTTCAAGGCCGATGGTTTGTTTCTTTTTGTTTGCTTGTTTTAAGCAAACAAAGAACAAAATTACTGCTAAAGCAGTAATCCAAAAAAGGCTAGCACTGCTCCCTCCTGACTGAATTTCACAGAACAAAAATAAGCAGGCACAGAGCTTTAGAGTCTACCACATCCAGTGCAAGTTCTCTAATATCAGTGTTTCATTTCAAACTTCTGTGGGTCTAAGAAAAACATCCTGGGTTTTTGTTCAAGCCATCAACCACTATAAGTTTCAGGATAGCTCTTTAGGCATAGGCGATCATGAGACAAGGGGAAAAACAACAACAACCAGAAGTAAATGAAGAAATCCTACAGATCTCATCAGATGACCTGTTCAAGATCAAAATGTGTATACTAGAAGGCAGTGTTCCACTCACGCAGAAGCTATAATTCTGATTCTACCATACTGAATCAGTTTCACAGAAGGAAGTATAACATTTCAAAAATGAGACATGCAAGGAGGAGTTCAGTACCTTGATAACAGCGTATGAGGAAGCTGGATGTTTTCAATAGTAGTCTTTTTTGGATTCCATTGTGATTCTATAGGGTTAGCTGCTGCTAGGATAGATGTACGAGCATTCAGTTGACAAATAATTCCAGCCTGTCAAAATGAAAAGCAGTTGTGAAACCAGAAACTTCAAGGTATCACCAGTAGAATTGCATGGGTTCTGTAATCAAAAATTCTGTTGCAAAAGCCTTTTAGAGTAAAGTAAGAAGAAAAGCATCTGGAAATAATACAGTTTATACTATGAAAGCCATGTTCTTATGTAAATGAGATATGTTACATAATTTAGGATTGATCCACTGACATCAGAAAAGTACGAACCCTTGTTCTGGTAACTTTAGGGTTTTAGCTGCTTAGCAGACACCATGCTTAGAGCAAAGAACCTGGAATTGATCAGACACTTACCTTTGCAATGGATAAAGTCTGCTGTTCCATTACTTCATGCAGAACTGATCTTGTGCTTTCATTCATTTTATCAAACTCATCAATGCAGCAAATGCCATTGTCACTAAGTACTAGAGCGCCTGTTTGAAGAACCAGTTGTCGAGTTTCTGGATCCTTCATCACATACGCAGTAAGACCGACTGCACTTGAGCCTTTCCCGGATGTATACTGGCCTCGAGGCACCAGGTTATACACATACTGGAGCAGCTGTGATTTACTAGTACCAGGATCACCACAGAGAAGAATGTTGATCTCAGCACGGAAGTTGCCTCTTCCTGTGTGAGTGAAATCCTTTCTTGACCCCCCAAAAAGCTGAAGCAGAATGCCCTAGTAAAAAATAAAAAAACTCTTTAGTCAAAACATAAAATCGTGTATAGTTAGCACAGCCAATCTAACCACTGAACTGAACCATCTAATAAACTGAAACTGATAGAATTAACTTGGACATGAAAAATGACACTGGAAACTTTTTAGAAGTCTAAAAAGGGTTTGTTCTTTACAGACAGCCTCAATTCCAATTAATTACAAGCATATCACAGCTTCTAACTGAAGTTTCAAGTTGGATTCTTATTTATTCCAAAATTTATGTAATCAAAATTTGGTAACTAGTTCTGATGACAACAGAAAAGCCAGAACAGACTACTGTTTACCATGAGGCTATGTTTAATCTACGACCACAGTATTATTACCTCTTTCTTAGCATGAAAAAGTTACTGTTTGTACAGTTTTTTTTTTCCAAAACAAACCAAGCATTCCTTTCTTTTAAGAAAAACTACTGTGTTCACAAAATGACCAAAATAAAAGTTCTTTACGTGCTCATAACAAGGTGTTTAGGGTTTTTATTTCTTTGTTATGTACCAGTAATTCCTCCTGTATACTTCTGAAGAAAGCCAGTGATTGACGTTTTAGTAAAGAAATAAAAGCAACTTAATTCCAGTATTTTGAAAGTAGTGAAACATATACTTCCAGTTTTATGACTTATCTAGAATTATCAGAGAGGAGTGTTCCCTCCCCCCAGATTTATCAGCTTGAAAATCTGGTATTTCCTAGGCGTTTTTTGTTTGTCTTTTTGTTTTTAAAATATTTTCTTCAGCAGCATATATATACACTAAGAAGTCATTGACTATCACTTCTTTTTATTGACAAGTATGTGGCAGCTGGAAAAAGGAAGGAAAAAAAGGAGGAAAACTGTACACTACTTCATGAAAAGTTTCTACACAACTTCTTACAGCACAGAAGAAACCTCGTAGCACAAGCATGGAGTGAGCTATTCATATTAGTTCTGTTCTTACTTAGAACAACTTCCAGAGGTTAGTAAAACCTATTCAGTAGCTAAAAGAAGCATGATTTGACCCATTATATTTTCCTCAAGGTCCCCCATATAGAATATTGGCACTCCAATGCATGTGGATTTCAGGCACTTTCAAGTGTTAATGACAGAAGTTTGGGATGATGTTGTGAACACATTTCGGTCTAAACGTGAAGAACGTCCCTTGTTAAGGAGTCCCTAGCTTTCCTCAACTCCACCTGCTCACACCCGATGTGCCATATCAGTTTGGTGAGGAAATAAATAAAAGAGAGACAGTGTTTCCATTTCCGTTTAAATTTCATCATTGCATGGCTTTGAATTCAACTTCTAGCCATTTCAGCAACCTGTGAATTATGACAATACACAAGTCTGTGAAGAAAAATATACAAGTTTTTTTTAAAGAGGATTGTTCCAGTGTCTAACGTTGCTTTGACCCCCAATATTGGCTGTAGTTTATTTTCCCAGTTCTGATGCCCTTCTACCTTTTAAACATCTTCCCTCAAATTAAGTCCTGAACACCATGAAAACAGTGATACCCTTACGAAGCAACTCCATCCTGACAAGACCAGAGGTTTTTAGGACTGCTCAAGCGGTAAGACTGCTCAAGATCCAGGGGTTTTGTTTGTTTTTTCATTCTGAAGCCTCATTTCTATAGCAAATAATTACAAGTGTACTTGCACATAAATAACAATTTACTAGACAAATACAGAATTTTGTTTACCTTTTTGATATCTTCATGCTCATAGATACTTGGGGCCAATGCTGAAGAAAGTCTTTCATATATGTCTGCTTTTTTAGAAAGCTCTTTTAGAATTCCCACACGTTCCTCTGTAAACATTTTTTGCTCTGTTTCCTCATCAACACCATGCAGGCGTTTTGCATCAGTCTTGCGATAGTGTATGACATCAATGTGGGTTTTATAGACAGATTTTACAACGCTGACCCTCGGATTAACTCGAATTGGGACTGCCCTGTAGATACCTGAATACAGTTAATGACAGCATTAAAGATACCGTAGATATAGATACAAGATATAAAGAAACATAAAAACCACCAAACTGAAAATTCTACATTTTTCCTTTGCAAAGTAAAGCTCTTCAAAACAGACTAAATACTTGAATCAGTTTATTTCCCAGTACCACTAAGTCACCTGGAAGCTGACAGAAGATACGTAAGTCATCTATACGCTGTTTTGCAGATATGTTTTAGCATTCATTTCAGAAGCATTCTGAACAAGGAAAATACTTAAGCATTTTTGAAAAAAGAAAATTTAAGTCTTGATGCTTTTGAAAGGCCTGCTGCTAAACAAGTTTGAAGTCAGTAATTTCCCCTTTTCGGTAAGTGCCAAATTTCATAATAGGCTTATAGTGCATCTATAACTGCTGGTAACATGGCAGTTGTTTTAAAGCAGTGTGTTGTTGTTTTTTTTTATTAAAAAAAAAAAAACATAGTTGAAATATCACAAGACTTTCTATGTTACCATTCTCCTGACAGCAGACACTATTTAAGATGCTGCCTCCTCACCAACATTCTCAGCAGCACAGAATCATCAAGGTCAGAAGGGACCTCTAGAGATTGCTTGAAGATACACACATTAAAAAAAAAAAAAAACCACAAACACACACCTCTCTCCTTACGTTCTATTAGAATTTCTTGGAGGGAACAAAAAAAAGTGCCCATTTCCGTATGCATTGTCACTGGGCACCACTGGGAAGAGCCTGGCTCTGGCTCTATGACTCCCTCCCACCAGGTAACCATAAACACATAGTAAGATACCCCGAGCCTTCTCCAGGCCGAACAGTCCCAGCTATCTCACTCAGCCTTTCCTCATTTGACAGAGGCTCCAGTTCTCAAAAATCACGGCCTTTCACTGGGTTCACACCAGCATGACCATTTCTGCCTTGCATCAGGGAGACGGTGCTCCAGGTGTGGCCCCACCAGTGCTGAGCAGAGGGGAAGGATCACTTCCCTTGACCTGCAGGAAATACTCTTAAACGTATCTCAGGAAGCTGTTGGCTGAATGGCAAAACAATCATCTGATCCATCAAACGCTGCTTCCTTCCATTTTTTTTGCAGATTTACTGAGGCTGTGCTCCATCACACCACCATCCAAGTCATTACTGAGGATTTCTAACAGTACTTGGCCCTCATTTTGATCCTGGGCTACACTTGCAGTGTGGTGACAGACATCCAGCTGGACTTGTGATGCTCATCACAACCCTATGAGGCTGGCAGCTCAGCCAGATTTTAATCCAGCTCACTGCCCACTTACCTAACCCATACTTCATCAGTTTGCCTGTGATGCTGTTACGGGAGATAATGACGAAAGCCTTGCTAAAGTCAAGCACAAACTACATCCACTGCTCCAGTCACCTCATTGCAGAAGGTTAGTATCCACTGTAAATTCATGCTGACTACTTCAAGTCACCTCCTTGTCCTTCATACGTAATCCAGAAAGGCATCTCTAAACCTCTTCTATCACCTTCCTAGGGGTCAAGATGAGGTTGGTTGGCCTTGTAGTTCCCCAGGTCCTCACCCTTGCCACAGCAGTGACACTGGCCTGCTTTCAGTCCTAATGAATCTTCCCCAGTCACCATGATCTTTCAAAAATAATTGGACGGTCTTACAAAGACACTGGCCAGCTCCTTCAGCACTTGTGGGTGCATCCCATCAGGTCCCATTCAGCACATTCTCATTCTCCACAGATCACTCCTGCAGGTGTATCTGCCTGTACACCTATGCTATCTGGATGAAATGACTCATCCGAAGTGTTTGGAATTGCATCCCACTCACGGTTCCCTTAACTAATTTAATTTTGAGTGAAGCCTCACAAATACCTGAAAACCCAACTGAAGGTGGCAAGTTATGGCTGCAGGGGACATACACAAACATCTGTAAAGAAGGAAGGCTGCTGCATAGCCATTTTATATGCAGCAGACATAAAGCTACAAACAAGCATATGGAAGTAGTACTATGCAAGTTAGGCTATATTTCCATTTCATGGAATTTTTTGGATGCGCATTATTCATCCTATGAAGTATTCAACTGTCAGGCATGCTCAGATTACAATGTTAAGATTGAGTGAAGGAGGATGCAAATACTCAAGCCAGATTTTACCTGTGACGTTAACTCTATCGCCTGGTTGAACTTTATCAACAAGGTCATTGTGAGCGAACAGTGCCACCGTATGAGGCGTCTGCCCAGCTGGCATATCTTCAGGAGACTCCTGCAGTTTGATCTAGCAAAAATAGAACACACTGAAGTTTAGTTTCAAAAAAGGAAAACACTGTCCACAAGGCATTCAACAGGATCTTGTATTATCAGAGTCTTCTGTGTCATTTTGAATCAGGAATGTTGCTCACGAGCAAAACATCTACAAACAGCAAAACTGATTGGTAATAAAAAGATATGGTGAAAATTAAAATTCTGTTCATTATTACGGGTATGGCTAAAGTGCTGTTTATGGACGATGCTCATCCAGTTGAGATGGAAATGGGCATACCATATGTAAAGGGACTTCCATTTGGAAACATTTAGATATACACACAAACATACATACTTCATTTCATCCTTTCAGTGCATGTCTTCTCCAAAGTATGGACTATACTTTCACTAATACATTCCACATGTGAAAAGGGAGAAAAACGTTTTGCTCTTTTTCAAACCTTCAGTCTGAAGAAACACGCTGAATTTTAGCCACACTCAAAGTGCAACGTACCATCTGTTTGTCAGAGAACAGGGATCTGTTGTGAATCAGGGCCATGCTGTGCGTTGTGTTACACTGCTTGCATACTGATGGTTCAGCAATCCTGCCGCGATCAATTTCTACTCTTGTGGTGAAAGCGCAAACCTGGCACTTAAAGAACGCTTCTTGCATCTCAGGAATTAACTGGGAACTTCTGATGACCATACCACTGATGGTGATAAGTTGATCAATATCTACAAAATACAAATATTTACGTCATTGCATCACACTCTTTAAAATAAACTTCCAAATTCCACATTATATTAGTTTTTAGGTGGAAAGTAGACATTTGGCTAGGTACCAGTATTATATCCAAGCCAAAACAGAAATAGTTTTAACTGTGCAGTACAAGTATACTAATTCACATGAGCGTTCATACAAAAAAGTCTTCTGCACTTGCAGAACTAAGAACATGGGTAGCTGATGTCAGAAAAAATTCCTTTATGGATATGTTATTCAGCATTTGGGCTCTATAGCACTTACTTTCAAAACAGACTTATACAAACTAAAAGACATGGGTCTGAATGTACCAGATGTCCAGTTTTATACAGTTGTCATACAAATTCTGTGTTAATATTCAATAGGCTTATATAAATCCTTCACATTGTTTTTTTTAACATGGCAATCAAAAGTTTACCTTCAGGATTTAGACTTCTCATATTCCTAGTCTTCAATGCATTATATGGCCGTACTTGAATTTGATGTTCTAATATGGAATCAGGGTAACGATCAAAAAAGATCTCATTTGCAGCCATATCAAACGTTGGGATAACTTCCTGTATAAAATTGTTAGAAACATTTAAGCTTAGATGTTTAAAACAAAAAGAAAACAAAAAAACAAAGAAAAGAAAACAACAACAACACCCCACATCACACACAAACAAAACACCAGCCTCACAGGATGAATTATTTTTGCATAAAGCACTTTAAGTGTCGCTGATCAGCCAGGAATGACAAGAAAAAAGTTGTACCAGTTAAGCATTTCCTACATAACAGGAAACTCACTGTTTAGATCAGGTTTAGTTATTTGAGCATTGCAAAAGCAAAAGAAAAAGGTACAATACTCAGGATATTGCAGTTTACCACCTAATTTTACATTTACAATAGACCCACAATAAGATCTAAAACCAAAATTTTAACTACTATGAAATAAGGCATTAAAATGAAGAAATTGAATACAGATGCAGACATTATACTGAACATAAGAATTGCGCATTGCATTTAAACAAAAATATTTAAAGCTAGAAATATGAAGAGGCCTCTTAAAAGCCAGAAATCAAGCATACTACTTCACCTGAGGATAGCAGATCAGTTGTCTGTAAAGATTTTCATCAAATGCTCTTAGATGGTCACAATTTACATTCAGAAATGGTTCCCCGACCATATTAATCTGCAAAATATTTGAAAAGAAATCTTCAGCTCGCTACCAGGTAATGCCAAAAAAAAAAAAAAAAGCTACATTTTGCTATGTTACAAGTACCTCTTCAAGGCGCTGCATGTAGCGTGGTTCATTAAGATCCAAGCCAATGTCTTCATCCTCTTTAGCCAGTGGATCAATGAAACGCTGAAGAAACCTCTGGATATCCAAAATGACAGGGAAAGATGTATAGAATTTAATAGTATGCACCTCTACTTTGTATCAAACTTAGTGTGTGCAAAACAAACGAGCTTTTCAATTGAAAAAGGAAAAAAAGGAGCTGTTCACCTACCTGGAATTTTTCTTTGCATGAGGTTACGTTCACATCTGTCCCCCAGATAACGAGCTTTTGTCCAAGAGATTGCTCACTGGCTACCAAATCCTCAGCTGGCTGCAGGGAGAGAAGTTAAGCACGTGGAAATACGAGCAGCTGGCCTAAAAAGAAGCAGCTGGACAGGAGGTTCGAGGTGTCCAACCTACCCCATCCGAGTGCAGGTCGACCTGCCTGGCTTTACGGGCAGAGCCCAGGTCCGGCCTCTGCCTCACCGGGGTCCCGCGGACGCCGCTGCGCGGGGTGCCTTCCACCCTGGAGCTGGGCGTGCCGTACGTCAGCGGGGAGCTGATGTCGAAGTCGAGAGGAATGGCTACGAAGAGAGGGGCGAGGTTAGGGCCATCGAGGTCTCAAATCGCGACCGAGCCGCGCCGAGGGGCCGCGAGTACCCGAGTGGCGGAACTGCGGAGGGCTGGAGAAGAGCGCGTCGGCGGCGCCGGGGCTGCGGGCGTCGGCGGGCGGCGAGGTGGGCAGCGGCTGCAGGTCCCCGGGGGAGGCCGAGTCGTCCGGGCGGCGCTTCTGGGACGGCGGCGAGCGGGCGTCTTGCGCTGCGACACAACGGCCGTTAAACCGGCACCGGGAGCCCCCCGTCCCCGCTCCCCGTCCCCTCCGAGCACTCACGGGTCGAGGGGTTGCTGCTCCGGCCGCGCTTGCCGCGCCGGCGGCTGGGCGTGGAGGCGGGCGACGACATGGCTGTCGCGACAGGGCGAGCCGGAGTAGGACCCCCGGCACAAAATGGCGGCGGCCGCTCCCTGCTCCCCGGTACCCCCGCAGACCGAAGGGGTCCCGCGCCGGCTGAGTCACGTGCTCCCCGTCTCGCGCGCTTTCTGCCCAATGGGAGCGCGCGGCGCGGCGGGATCTCCCATCGGAGGCGAGGCGGGGGGGGGCCGCGGGGAGCGTGGTGGGAAGAAGGGGAGGGGGAAGATCCGCAGCCCCCAAAAGCACAGCGGTGGGATATTTATAGAGTACCCGAGGGATAGCGTTACGCTGAGGGCCGCCCGTCATCCTGAATGAGCGGTAGACGACCTCGGGAACGGCGCACCCTCCCTCCGGCTCACAATGGAACCTCCCGCTCTCGGCCGAATTTCGCGGCAAAACAGAGCGGGGACCGCCCATTGCCAGTCCGGCAGAGGGGCGGGGCGCGGCGGCCGGGACGGCCCATTCCCCGCAGGGGGGCGCCACCGCCCCCCCTTCGCCCCCCCCCCCCCCCCCCGCCCCATTCAGCGTTGGTCGGCGCCGCGCGGCATGGCGGGCGTCGTGCCGGGCGCCCTGCGGGAGCTGCAGGGCTGCCTGCGCCACGCCGACCCCCCCGGCGCCGCGCTGCGCGCCTGCGGCCTGCTCCGCGCCCTGGCCGAGGCCTGCCTGGCCTGCCCGCCCGGCGCCGCGCAGGGTACGGGGGGGCGGGAGGTGGCTGGGGGTGTGGGGGGGGGGGGGGTGCGGCTGCGCCACCGGCACCGCGTCCGTAACCCTAAATCCTGACCCCGCACCCGGACCCTGACCCCGCGTCCCGCTGTCCCCTCTCCCCGCAGCGCTGCACGTGTCCCTGGTGCTCTCGGCTGAGCAGGGCTTGCCCGCCTTCGTCTACAGGTCGCTGGGCGCCGAGGAGGTAGGTGGGCTCGGGGGGGGGGGGGGGGGGGGCTGCGGGGGCCCTGCCCTAAATGCCCCCCCCCCACACACACACTCCCCATCGCTCTCGTTTCAGTTCCGGGACTGCAGGGAGGAGGCGCTGCGGTTCCTGTGCGTCTTCCTGGAGAAGGTCGGCGACAGGGCGCATCCCTACGCCCGCAGCCTCAAGGTGGGCGGGGGGCCGGGGGCTGCCCCCTTGCACGCAGCAGGCTCGGGCGCCGAACCTGCTCGTTGTAAGCTCCAGTCTGCGTCCCGTAAATCCCTGCCTTGGCTTTCACGCCTGTAACAAGCGCGCGTCCGCACACACGTAATCTTTAACTGCTTCTCTTGGCGGTGGTTGCTTCCAAGTCATCGGTTCTGTAAAATTTCTCCTGCTAAGTTACTCTTGCAGCGTGCGAGGAATGGTGGGTTGCAGGCAGAAGACTTGCCAGGCGCGCCTTTCCTTCCAGAAACTGTCCCTTCTTTGCTTGAGCCTGGATTTGTTATTGTGGCAGATGCTGCTGCAGCGCTGTCAAGGAGACCCCTCTCAGTATTACTATTTCTATTGTTACAGTCTTTTTTAAAACCTTGAACGTGTTAGGAACAGAAACTTCAAAGGCGTAGGTAAATACATCATTATCTTTTAATTTTTCTGTACTTACAAGCATCATAATCTCTTTTTCCTTTCCTCTCTAGCAAACTTGTATTAGCGTTTATACAAAAGAAAGGGCAGCAAAATGCAAAATTCCAGCCCTGGAACTTCTGATAAAGGTAAAATGTATTTTATAATCTCTTTTTCCTAGAAAAACCTGTTGTGTTGCTATAGTTGTGCTTTATCGAGTAGAAAATCTGTAGGCCACAGTAGCAAGAGAATATTGATAGTGTAATATTAGATGTTAATAAAAGATAGGTCTTAATGACAGATTGTCTTTGGTATTCCTACAGTAGGTTGCTCAGATGTCAATGTGTTAGTCCTTCATCTGATACTGCAAGACACAGTTGCTTTGGAAGCAGTGGTGGATTTTCTTTCCCGGTTTGTTATAGTTCTTTACGGAGAATTTTTCCACTTGTATACTTTAAAAAAAAAAAAGTATATCACACATATCCTGTTAAAATAGATTAGACACAGCATGTGAAAGGTGTGGAGTAAGGCCTTTTTCAGAAGGCTTGTTACTGTGTGCAGCAGCAGTTTTGTTTCTTATTTATTCTAGTTGCTCCAAAATTTACGACATTCCCGTCTTATGGAAGAAATGAAAGTTGGGGAGATCTTTAATAAATTTTATGGGGAGCTTGCAGTAAGAAGTAGAGTTTCTGATACAGGTAGGTTTTAGTTTTTCTGTCAGTGTCCTTTGTTTTATTTACTCTGGTTTTGTTTGATTATTACCCACAGAAAGTGTAATTGGTATTACCATAGCAAGTGTGTTTAGAAATGGTAGCTGTCAAGTCTTAAAGCCAGTAAAGTTTGTTCAGGTCTTCTGATCGTGATCATGCAGTTAATGTTTCTTAGCAGATCTGTGTATGTGTGTAAGCTAATATGTGGGAACAATTATATATTTGAATTCAGCGGTGGCAATCTATACAGCATTTTAGTGTAGTTGATGTAAAAGAGCGTTTGTATGTCTAATCTGTTGTTACTAGTCTCTGCCTAAATCCTGACAGTATTTACAGCTTTCTTGGTATAAACCAACTTACCTTGGTTAGGCTGTTAGATTTTTTTTTTTATCCAGATTCAGTGTTAACCTGGTGTATCTAAAGCTTAAAAGTTACTCCTGTGAAGCAGGTATAACTTACAGGTTATGTGTGTATATAATGTGAGCTTTAAGAGTAGTCCCAGTCCCAACAGTGGGTGCTCTTATCAACAGCAGAGTAAATTCCAGGCTGTCAGATACCTGTCAAAGTTTGTGTAAACCCCAGCTTGATTGCTAAAGCTTGTCATAACCTTATTCCAGCCCTAGCATTTTTTTTTCCACAAAGCTGCAGCTTTAGTTTAATTCCAGAGTTTATCAGTTCCTGCCTTGCCTAATTATATATTTTTTTAGAATATTAAGATTACTAATATGAACTGTCTGAACATGTCTGATGTTCTCGAACATGAACTGTCTGAACATGTCTGATGTTCTTGGCTAGTACCGGCTAACATTTTGGCTTGATGGATCCAGCCCTTAGAAAAGTTGCTGTGTCTGCATGGAACCCAGTTAGGCTGAACTCAAGCTTGGTAACTTCTACTAGATGTTGGCCTTCACCCTGGTGGTACTTATAAGACTTGACATAACCTCAAGGCCAGCAGCAAACTTGAATTATTGGTAAATGCTTCTTCAGTGGATATGGCCTTTATTAATCATTTTTCTAAGCCATGTTTAAAAAAAAGAATACATTTATTAATATGAGATAAGAGTGCATCTCACATCATAGTATGCAGACGTATACGTATGCAGTATATGTTTTTCCCACATGCTAATCACAAAGTAAAATCCTCAGGGATGGTTGTCTTATGGTTGCAAGTTACATAGGAATTGCAGTAGAAATTATTTCAGTAATTAATAATAATAAATTACTTCCTAGTACTGGAGAAGATCTATGAGCTTTTGGGAGTTTTGGGAGAGGTCCAGCCCAGTGACATGATTAACAACTCTGAAAAACTATTCAGAGCTTATTTGGGAGAGCTTAAAACACAGGTATGTTCTTTTCAGACTCTTGCATTGCTTGTGTTTGTTTGTTTGTTTGTTTGTTTTCCCTTTGGTGTTTTTGGTTCTGTATGCTGTAGTACTATTCTTATTTAGTACAATGTGTAGAGATCTAACTGGACAATCATAAAGGCTTCCTTAAGTACTGTTAAGGTTATAGTTCTCCAGTTCTGAGAAGTTTTTCAAGTAAATATTTAAGGCCGTAAATGACCATAAAGGAACAAACTAACTGTGAAAAAAGATGTCACATGATGATCATTGCAGTTTGTGCCTGAGCAAAGTTATATTGCCACTCATTGACAGTTTCTGATTTTGGCTCTGCTAGCTGCAGAATCCTTGCACTTCAGGTAAAGAGCATGCTTCTGCCAACTTTGCTTTCCTGTATTCTGTGCTTTTAAGAGGTTAGCGTGAGCTATCTACGTTTTGCTGTTGTTAGTCCTGGTAGAACATATTTTATGGTCGTAAAAAGATTTCTTACACTTTTGTTGTTAAACACCTTCAAATTGTAGGAGATTTCTGAGTAGTAGATATTTCTGTAAATTTATGTTCATAGAGGTGAGTGGTGATATAGCTGTACTAAGTTGGATTATATTACTTTATCTGCACTTCTATGAACTGGGAAACCTTGGAGGTAAATTTATTTTATCTTGAGGATATATTTTTTTTTCAATTCCCATTTTTGTTAGATGACATCAGCTACAAGGGTACCCAAGCTAACCGTTGTAGCAGGATGCCTGAGGGGACTGGCTGCGCTCATGTACAACTTTACCAAGTCTGTGGATGAAGGTATGTAGCTTCATGTAAGACAGTTGAACAATTTTGACATATTTTAACTGTTACACAGCCAGCAAGCAGCACTATTTCTAGTTGTGTACTCGGAACAAAAATTTCCCTGCTGGTAGATGGTTCATGCAAAAGCAAGGCCTATGCAGCTATGTGGTCCCTGTAGTATGTCTTTGTGTGGGATAGCTTGATATTGTGTTTCTGTATGTAAAGGTTTAAAGTGCTGTTTTGTAACCAGAGAGTGGACAGCTGTGAAAGCAATATTGAAGCTAGAGTGTAGTTTATACAGAGATGTGTTTACTTTAGAATAGATATCAGCTGAAACAAGGGTATTCAGAATTATCGACAAATATAATGTAAATTATTATTTTTTTATATTTAAGAGTGTTTTTGGAAAAAAGCATCTCTGCTTCTTAAAATAGAATATTTAAGGCTTTCCAATTTATTTCTTCATGTAAAGCTTTGGATAAAAATATCTTTTATCTTCACTCTTTCTCTTGTGTATCAATAATGAAACACTAATTATTGGATTGTTTTGCAGATCCTCAAACTTCAAAGGAGATTTTTGATTTTGCAATGAAGGCAATCAGGCCGCAGGTAGATCTACTACATTTTAATCGATCACATAAATTATTTAGCCCCACTGAGAAGAAGAATTAATCGCATATGACAAACGTGTGGTTTTTTTTTTTCATATTACAGGTTGATCAGAAGCGATATGCAGTCCATCTAGGTAAGACTATAATATTTCTGGTCATCCCGTGGGGGATACCATTCGTGCAATGAATTCTTCTTTCTGGAGATGTTTATTCTCTACTGGTTCTCTTCAGAGCACTCTAGTCTTCTAAGCTGATCAGGGAACAAAAATGGTGTATTTTAAGAGTTAAATGAATATTTGGTTAAACTAGGTAAGCTGTAATTGGCTTACAGCCGTATTACACTTGATGCCATTTGCTCCTATGCAGTAAGTACAAAACCCTGGTATAAGAGGAGGATCATAGCAGGAGTAGAAATAAGAGGAATGAAGCAAATTAGGCAGTAATGTAGCAAATGCAGCAAACTGCATTGCAGTTTGGTGGAGGAGGGGACTTGGGCTATATCCTGACCACAAAACTAAATCCTTGTGAATCTGTGATCGAGTATAATTATTTGTAATCACCAGAATCCCTTTCTTTTTCTCTGTTAATATAAATTATTTCAGAACTCTGCTGTGCTTTCCATAGTGGTGTACATTAAAAGAAGAGGATTTTCGAGGGTTGTTTTTATGCTTAAATTCTTAGTGTTTGGATATTGATACTATAAAGGTTACAAAAATACATTTTTATTCCTATCATGGTAGATACACCTACCTAAAGTCGTAACACGGACTTTTATAGTTTGTTCTTTTTTTAAAAAGCAGAATATAAATCTAGGTTTTAATGAGAATTGTTTTAAAATTGCAGCTGGTTTACAGTTGTTCAGCTTTCATGCTGCTCAGTTTGGTACCCTGCTATTGGACAACTATGTCATACTCTTTGAAACAATGTGTAAATGGTGTGGCCACCCAAATCAAGAGATGAAGAAAGCTGCTCATTCTGCACTGGATTCATTCCTCAAGCAGGTATCACAACTTCACTGGAATCTCTGAGGCTAAATCAAAGTCAAATTTCTTGAAACAGTGGGGATATTTGGTATACTTGCTGCTTGGAAGTTCAGTGATTATTTTTATTTTATTTTAATAGTTAATTTGATCAAAATGCTTCATATTACAAGCTATGTATCCTTTAGGACTTACTGTGCTTGTTGGTTTGTTTGTTTTTTTTGTTTTGTAGTTTCTTGTGTGGAAATCCTGACGTTTTACTATCTCTTTTACAGATGTCCATAATGGTAGCTAAGGATGCAGAGCTACACAAAAGCAAATTGAAATTCTTCATGGAGCAGTTCTATGGAATCATCAGAAGAATGGATTCGAGCAACAAGGAGTTGTCCATCGCTATTCGTGGATATGGGCTTTTTGCAGCAGTATGTACATGAATTTTGTTCTGACAAAGCAGTTTACTTGTACTGGTTTAAAGCTAAGATTCATACACCACTCATTTTATGATTTTGAACATCTAGTTGTATAGAAAGTGTTCCTGTTTCTGGATTAAGTATTGAATTTGATTAGCTGCACTGTAAATATGTTGTGGTTGAAAGTTACTGAAATGCATACTGAATTTAGTGGGACCACTAGGTTGTAGTTACTTCTGCTTCTGTACTAGTTCTAAGGTGTTAAAAACATGGACTTCAGGTAAAGATGTCACAAAACTTAAGGAAGTGCTTAGTCACTTAGGTACAGACAATTCCTCATTAGCTCTGTATGCATTTTAGAGTCCAGGCCAGCTCTACTCTGGAAGTTCAGATAGTTTCCTACAAAGCAGGAATCTCAACCTGAACACCCAAAGGGTGCTGCTAACTGTAGGAGACTAGGAGGTAACCTGTGAAACATGCGTAAATTAAAAACCAAAACCATGCTTATATACTTGAGTAGAGAGTCAGGTCAGTCTGTCAGGGAAGCACTGTTAGGAATCAGTTTCCAACTTTTGTCAGTGGTTGATTGAAATGGGAATATCACCATAAAGGTCCTGTAAGGAATGGTGTTTACGTATCTGCAGCCTATGTGCCTGATGGTGCCATCCCAACTTTTATACCACAACGTTATAAACATTTGGTTTTTTCCCCCCTTCTCAAAGATTAAGTTCTTATTTATTTAGAGAAGGATAGGAAGTGTAACCGTATCTGGTTCCTAACTGAATCTGTTCCATTTTGCTGCCATTTGAGCTGAGTACATTTGTTTTGTAGAATTCTCAGCATTCATTGTTGAAACCTAGTCTTCTTTCAGGATATGAGCTAGAAAGGGATTGAGTTAAGGCTCAATTAATTCCTCGCAAAAATGAAGTATATCAAATTACTGAATCGACAGGACAATGTTAAAAATACCTGTTATGCAATACAATAAATTGATTTAAATTATATTAAAATCACATGACGTAAATACTGTGATGATAATAATAAATATATATATATATACTGTTACTATACACTATATATTACTATAGTGTTTATTTATACTATAGTATATTACTATTTATACATAACAATATAATTCTTCAAACTTTAACAGGAAAAGAAGGATCTTAATGATGAAATACCTGTAAATCTTTAATGTATGAAGAAGCACTAATAGCTGTTAGCCTGTTTAGACTAAATCTTGGCCAAGCTTCAGATGACAGGTTGTGAGGAAGCATGTCTTGCTGCCATTGCAGTTAGCAACCTTAGCCAGAACAAATGTTCAGGGATTGATTCCAGTTCAAGGCAAACTCTTTTACAATCTAATTGCTAAAATAATTCTGAAGAAACAATTACAGTTCTACAAGTGATAAATGGATAGTCTTTATTTTGTTACCCTGTTCTTAGGCAGATTAGATTCAACCTTTCGCCTAACTTTTTTATCATTACCTAAATCGATCCATTCTTTTTCCACAGTCAGTTTCCTACTATGTTTTTTTTTTTCCTGTGGCTTTCTTTCCTATTTGTGTATGAAGTTGCTAAATCAGTATTTTATTTTCTGTCTGAAAGCCCTGCAAAGCTATACATTCTAAGGATGTTGATGAGATGTATGTTGAGCTCCTTCAGCGTTGTAAGCAAATGTACCTCACGGAGGCAGAAACAATAGATGACCAGCTGTATCAGCTACCAAGTTTCCTCCAGTCTATTGCAAGTGTGATATTCCATTTAGATACAGTAAGTGGAGTATTTAAAGTACCAGTCAAATTTTTTATGCAGCTTGGGATGTATAAGAAGGTAGTAGCAGTGAACTTGATACCTATGATAAAAGGTATTTCTTTATCTGAAATGTGATGACTTTCAGCTTGTAAGGGATGGGACAATGTCAGGAGAATACTAGATTTTATTTGAATAAAGAAAATACATGGAATATACTAAAAAAATGGTAGAAAATACTAAAATATTTTGATACTGATACTTAGCATGTTCTCTGAGGCTGATAATTTGATTTTTCCATTGATGCTGTGTTGTCCGTCTTGTAATGAGGGTTTTCTGTATCCTAGCTGAAGCTGGGAAGTAAGGCTAAGGTGGAGAAGAAACTTTCCTTACGTTCTGTTTTCAGATTAAGGATGAACAGATTATACTGTTATGTTTTTCTTGTTTAATTAAATTGGAACTTTTCTAATAAGCTTAGGAGTGATTCCAATGGAGCTCTGATCTGTTCAGGAACAACTCTTCATTGTGTGCTCCAGTAAACTTTCCTACTCTGTTTTTCCAGATGTCTAAGATGAATTCACTTGCTAAGTCTTCTACCATTTCTTAGAGTAGGTGATCACGTAAATTCTTCTAACAAAGTTTCTTGCTTAAATAATTTAACATAATTCTGCATGTTAATAATGAACTAGAATCATTGTCTTCACGTTTTTTTTATTTTTCTTCTAGATTCCAGAGGTATACACTCCAGTTCTCGAACATCTAGTTGTGCTACAAATCAATAACTTTCCACAATACAGTGAAAAAATGCAGTTAATCTGTTGCAGATCTATAATAAAGGTATTTCTAGCCCTCTCAGGAAAAGGTCCCGTTCTCTGGAGTTTTATTGGCACTGTGGGTGAGTCTGTGATATTAACTCTGTTTGTTTGTTTGTTTGTTTTCCTAAATTGATTAACTGGTTCTAAGAAAGGTTTATGGAATAGTCATTTGGTGTCAAAAAGGAAGCTTTTTCAACTGTTTAATAATGAAGAGTTAGGGTTCTCATTGTGTTATTATTTACAAAATCCATTGCTAAATCACGAAATGTATTTAACAGTTGCTTTGGGTGACGGCATGCGTTATGATCAAGGACAGAAGAACATAGTTTTGTCATAATCTGTTTAAACGTAAGACTTAGATTCCTACTTTGGAGGGCAGTGGTAAGAAAGAGCTTTTACAAAAAACATGCAAAAGTCTGTTCAATACTATTTCAGTTACCCTTGTGAAGTATCAGAGGAAGTAGAGTTAGTGTCATCTGTTAGAAATAGTCTTTTCTATGCTGTCAGACTTGTACATAGTAAAAAATGAAAATTCAAAATATGCAGTTAGTAAGATACAGTCCTGCAAACATAATAAATGTGGTAGTATTGGTAGCAGGCAATTCTATTAGCTCCCAGTATGCTGATGCTTCATTACAATTAATTTTAAAAATGATTTTTAATTTTTCAGTGGCTTTTTTCTATTGTTGTAGTATCTTCATTGTTTCCCTGTTCTTCATTTGGGATGTGCTGTACACCCAAAGCATCGTGCCAGAATGGATATCCTAACTGCATGTCTGTGAGAGTCATTGGGAGTTATTCTTTTTTATCATATGGGCATTACGAAGAATGCCTTAGTAGTGATCACTGCATTCAGACTCCCAAAAAAAAAAAAGAGCCAAAGTGGTTTTGAGAAAAAGTAGTAAGTTGCACGTTCAAGATTGTTCTTAAAAGACAAGTACAACCAAAACCAGAGCCATAAATCTAGAGTATTTGCCAGGGAAACAATCTTTTGCCTCTACCTTATCCTGAAAAAATATAGAAAATAAGGGACTGATTGAATTCATTGCTTACATAAGGTATTATATGGATGCTATGCCTTTTGAAGTCTGTTGAGGCAATTTTATTCTGTTTCAGTGCATCAGGGATTAATCAGAGTCTTCTCGAAGCCAATGACATTTTCAAAGGTAAAATAACTGTTTAAATATATTTTTCATCTAGATTTTTTTAGAGTATACAATCCAGTTCTTGAAAATCTAGCCAAGTAAACAGGGAAAGGCCTAAAGACAAAAACAATAGTCCTGTCTGTTTTGAATTGTGGCCCTGTTGTTACCAGTCTCTGGCCCCTACATTTGCTCAGAATAGTAAGGATGTCCCTCTTGTACTGAATGAAATAGAAGGAGGTATACATTTGTTTTCTGCAGTTCTTCTTTGCTTAGATCATCTAATGGGGTTGTAATTAAGATCATCCATCTTTCTTCCAGGTTAACAAATTTGGAATTTAAAAAAAAATTTACTCAATGTATGTGTCGAGAGAATCCTGTGCAGCAGGAGTGTTTCATGTAACTGAGAAAGAGATCGAGATTTTTGAAAGGATATGGTATTCTTTGTGCTATTTTCAGATTGGTTAAATAAGAAAGCCAAATGTTTTGGGTTTCTACCTACAGAAGTAACTTTGTATTGTTTTGGCTTGAGTCAGCTAGTTAACACGTGTCGTGTTTGTGAAAAATACTGTGTCCTTTCAGGAATTATTTGGAAAAGAAACTTCTGAATCAGAAGACTCCTCTGAACCCGGAGAGACTGGGACAGGGAAATGGAAAGTACCAACATATAAGGACTATCTGTATCTTTTCAGAAGTTTACTGAACTGTGACACAATGAAGGTAAAAGCATAGTTATTCCTGAGTCTTATCATGGCTTTTTTTTTTTCCTACACTGCTGTAGAACTATTTAAAGGATTTAGTTGGATTTTGCGACTGGTAAATTAATTAAACAGGGAGGAATTTCAGCTTCCATAGCTGAGAAACCTCTAAAGCCTGAAAGTCCAAGTCATTCTAACCTTGGTTCGTAAATTCAGGACCTAATTCTCATTGGTATTTTGAAATGTGAACCTTCTTCCTTCTACAAAGGAATCTGTTTTTGAAGATGAAAACTTTCTTACTGGAAATTCACCACTGCAATCCCTGAGTCGTTTGCTGTATGATGAACTTATAAAATCTATTTTGAAGATTATTGAGAAATTGGACCTGACTGTTCAGAAACTGAATGTTCATGAACAGGTGAGACCTGCCAACGTGTCCATTAATTTTTACTATTATTACAGGGGAACCAAAGTCGCATTCCTTGTTTTGTCTTTGTTACAATTATATAGCTCCTTATAGTGTCCTTGAAGTAATATTCGTATTAGTCAAAATGGTTTGTTCATATTTTTTGATATTGCACTGTAGTTTTAAGAGATGGAAACACCAGATTCAGAAGTAATTCACAGAATCTGTTATTATAGACTTCCTACTCTGGCATCTAGTGTTTTGTTTTGGTACTCACTTTTTCCTTATGACCAATCATGGTTTATTTTTTCTGTGAATTATTGATGGGTCAATCATGAATCGTTTGTCTGTTTCAGACTAGGTAGTAACAACTAGAAAAAGAGGAAGAGCCAGACTGTATATCTGGAAAAAAAGGTGTAAATGATTTCTTTGCTGGCAGAGATTCAGTGTTTTTGTTTCAAAACTTACTTTCAGGATGAAAATGAAACTGACAGTGCTTTGATTGGGCCTACTTCTGACCCAGCTTCAAACCTTCAGCCAACAAAGCCTACAGACTTTATTGCCTTTATAAATCTAGTGGAATTCTGCAGGTACTAATACGCTTCTATGTAGTTTAAAAGTTACAAAGTGGTTGGAAGAAATTTGGAAGGAGTTTTATTTAAGATGAATGTTTCTGAGCTGCATGAAGGTGATTAGAAGGGATACTGTGTTTCAGACATCTGGGTGATGGGTAAAAACATGCTAGCTCATCAGCTCTGTTTTGTTTTGCTTGTTTGTTTTTTTAGAGAGTACAGGAGACACTGTTTTGTTATTTGGTTGCAATTGTCTTTTAGTGCAGGTGGTAACTTATATTATACTGGCCCCATATACACTAAATACTTCAGAGATCAGAAAGTCTTTTTGAAGTAGTATTGGACATTAAGCGAAAGGTACAGCGTTGCTTGCCTGTGGAGGTCCAGAAGTGCTTATCTTCCAGTGACATGAAAGTTTGAGGTGGGGAGGGGGCAGGAAACAAATGTTTTTATTCAGCTTTTTGTTTTTCTTCTGTATAATTTGTGTGCATCTGTTTTAGAGAGATACTTCCAGATAAGCATGTTGAATACTTTAACCCTTGGGTATATTCCTTTGGTTATGAGCTTATTATGCATTCAACGAGACTACCTCTTATTAGTGGATTCTACAAGCTGCTTTCTGTTGCAATGAAAATTGCCAAGAAAATAAAATACTTTGAGGTGAGATCTTTTCCCATTGGAGGGGTAACATGTTTCATTAATGATGGTGGAGTTCTTTTATATAAGCCTTTTATACATGTATGTGCAATGCTGAAAGTTCATTGCAACCATTAACAGTTTGTTTCCGATGTTTATGGCATCCTATGTCTCTGTATTTAAAAGCATGTAGAAAGTCAATATTTAGTCTAGAAGCTCAGTGTCTGAGGAAACCCTGTCCATGGGTAGTGCTTGTTTCAGACTCCTGAGTGGAGTGAACAGAGCGATGGGAAACATGCTTGCAGTGCAGACTAAGTAATTCGATTATCAGAAATGATCTAGCCAGAACAGAAGAAACGCGTCTGGGTTAATTGCTCAACTTTTGGATTGTACATGTGGTATCCTGCTCGTTGATTTCCACAGGAAATGTGATGCTCCATTTCTGGTATGAAAGCTATTGTAAAGCAATGGTGTTTCATCCCGTTATGTGTGCAAACCATCACACAGCCCAGAACTGCTCTTGCTGCTGCTGGTGATGGCACCAAGTGAAGCAAAATTGTTTCCCAGTATATATGCTTATGCTGTAGATGCTGTTGTGAACTACTGTTTTCTTATTCTACCTGCTTTCTTGCCAGCTGTGCATCCACTATTAGGGATTTTCTTTTCTTTTATGATTTACTGAATGGGAAGGCAAGGACAAAATTAAGTGTGCATGGTACTAGTGTTAGTTAAATCTTTGAGAGAATAAACATACCTTTTAAAGTTTTCAATGATGTAGATTACTTCAGTAACATTTGTTCTGAGTTTAACTTGTGTTGCATATTTGTACTGTGTACTATACTTTCTAATACTGTTGATGTATGTTTTCTGTTTGGTAGGGTGTCAGTCCAAAGAGTCTCAGAAAATCTACTGAAGACCCAGAGAAGAGCTCTTGCTTTGCCTTGTTTGTAAAGTTCGGAAAAGAGGTTAGTTATTTTGCTGACTAGCTTTTTTTACTCTGAATATAAGCATAAATGACTAAATCAAAATTGTATCTTCTCTGAAATCTTGTGTACATGACAGCAGTATTCTAGCTGTTCATATTATGTAGTATTGTTATACAGTATTATACAGGGATATTTAGTAGGCTTCTCTGCATTTTTATTTAATGTCAGTAACAGTGTATAGACCGTTTACAGTTACTTCTCATTTGAACATCTGTATAATTGTTCATTAAATGCTACACAGTAACCATTTGCAGGTGAATTAGATTCTGGTATTGTTCTTGAGTTGTATATTTTACGTAAATAATTATATAGGTAATATTAAGATCTTACAAGGTTTGTGTTCTTAACCTGTTTATCTGAATTTTAGGTTACAGCAAAAATGAAACAGTATAAAGATGAGTTGTTGGCATCCTGTCTGAATTTTTTACTTTGTTTACCACATGACATCATCATGCTTGATATCAAAGCATATATTCCTGCACTGCAGGTGAGTCAAAGTGATGTATAGTTGTTTGGTTTTTTTCCCTAAAACATACTCCAAAATATTGTAGCAAATTTAGTATCCTGTTGAGCAAGTAAGTTAATATCCCTTGAGCTTTGCATTGTCTGCAGTAAGAAAAAGTACCAATGAGTTGCTTTTTTGAATAAACAAGTAAATTGTCAGCGTTTACTTAACTGACTCAGTTGATGCTTATGTTGCACTAGATGTTTCCTCTGCTGTTCTTGAAAGAGATGTTAAGCAGACAAAGTTACTAAGAAGGAAAATGTATGCTGAATGCTCGCAAATCAGGAATCTCCCTTTAAATCTTAGTAGTTATTAAAAATGAAAAACTGATAGTTTTACATTTGACACACAGAATGCATTTAAACTGGGCCTTAGCTGCATACCACTGGCTGACCTGGGACTGGATGCTTTGGAAGACTGGTCGACTCACATCCCCAAACACATAATGCAACCTTACTACAAGGATGTTTTACCTCTTCTTGATGGATATTTGAAAAACTCTACCCCTACAGGTACATACGCACAATGAATTTTTAGTCTTGAGGGAGATAAAAAAAAAAAAAAATAAAATCATAATTATGCCTAGAGACATGAATGTGACCTATATTGTGTTTCTTGTAGCTGTAACAATATTATTTCTCTTACACCCAAATGTTTACCTTTATTCTTGAAGTAGAATGTAGGTGGGGTTTTTTTGGTTGGTTGGTTTTTAAAGAAACCATAACCAGGTACCTGAGGTACAGGTATACTAAGCTAATATTTATATGCTGGTTTTCGTTCATCAGCTGAACCCCAGAATAACTGGGAAGTAAAGAAGCTTTCTCGAGCAGCCCAGAAAGGACTTAACAAAGTTGTGATACAGCGTTTAAGAAAAGCAAAAACTTCTTCATTGGTAAGAACACTGATGCTTTTTAGAGTTAAATGTGAATTAACCACCTCCCACTGTTTCTCTTCCTATCGTGCATACTTATCTTTTTCTTAGGGTTGTTTTTAACTTAGATCAGTTCAGTGAGACTCATTCTAAGGTGTGGCTCAGAAAGCCGCTACGTTACCAATTGAAAAGATGTTGTATTCTAGAGTGAGAATGACAGTGAAGCAGGGAAAGGGAACTGAAGAAATCTGGTAAGTCACTGCCAGACTGATGTATAGTGGAATTGATAGTTTAACTCCCTACACCTAAAATCAGATAGCATTCAGTAAGTGTGCAAGATGGTATTTGCACACTGCTGAATGTGTAACTGTCTTTTTTAGTTGTTGTTATTCTCCTAGGTTCAGTCTTAAAAGTCAAACATACTGATTATTTTGACCAGTAGCTTCTCAAATAGCTCCAGATAAGTGTAGTTTTATTTGTATATTCCAGTGTGCAAACTGACTTGGAACAAATGTTTTCAGGCATGAAACTAATAATTACTCCTATATGGATTATATAACTCCTTCCAACCTAGAGGTCTTTAAACAAAGTGAGTGAATTTTACATCCCATGCAGGCTTCTAGAACCTAAATTTTAGGTTTTTGGGTTAAAGTGAATGAAAGAACAATTTTTACTTCAGATTTCTTACCACTTTTTAGATTATTACTTCATTCTGTAGGTATGTGTTAACTGTGCTGATAGAATTTTAACCTTTACTTGAGAAGTGGTAACTGAAAGACCACAAAATGTGATCAAAGTGCTTTCCAGTGTTCCCTTCTGCTTATTGAACCAAAATTGTTTTCTTGTTTGATGCTGTTCCCCTCTCCACAGGTTCTACACCATTCCATCTTCATCAGTATGCTAATAAATGCCATAAATCCTTCATTCACTATATCAACCAAGTTATCTATATGTAGAAGTAACTCTTCCTTCACTAATATTGATCTGCTGAATTATTCAGGATGACAATCCCTCCTTGGAAGCAGTAAGGACTAGAGTGGCACGCCTTCTTGGATCTTTGGGAGGACAGATCAACCACAACTTAATTACAGGTGAGTGACCTAAAAATATGTACATGTCTCTGCTATCTCAACACCACTTCACGAGAATGCTCGAGCTTGTCAAGGAAAGCTAGTTTTTACTCTTCTTTTTTTTTTTTTTTTTTTTTTTTTTAAACAGAGCTGCTTTTATTCAGTTTCAGAGTTCAGGAGAACAGTGTTAATCTAGTTGTATAAAAGTTTTTTTCCTTTTTTTTAGTGCTTATGTTTGTTTTTTCTGCTTTTATAAACAATTTTCTTTTTGCCAAGTACTTCTTTTGCTAATTTGGAAGTATTGTGAGAGAGTAACATTATTACCTGAAGTTAAATACAAAGTATAGTCAGACTTTGACCAAATTAACAAATTTGGAAATAGAGGGAGAGAAGGAAGTATGGCAGTTTTCTCTAAAGGTGTAGACTTTGCAGATTGTAGCCATACATGTAGTCCCTGTGCAACTGTAGGAATCTGTATGTTGGATCTGATTTTCAAGAATTGTTAGTGACAGTAGACAAGTAACGTATTGGATATTTTAAAGAAGTATTTTAAATCAAGTGTGCTTCAATGTCTTATGAGTTTATATTTGTCTCCAAACTTAACTGTATTGAAACTGAAGGCTGCTGCAGCTATCTGCTGAAATGTTGGTTGCAATTATTCTTTTCGTGTGGTGGCTAAAATCTGTTTGGATGTGAAAATAAAACCAGCCTTCTAACATACTTCTGGCACTTGTAGCATCCAGTACTTTATAAAGCCTTAATGTTCAGCGGCAATCCAAGTGAAGTTGGAAGGCTATAGAATTTTCTCGACAAATATATAAAAAGTACTTGTTCTGTGTATATTACATAAAGCTTTTTTGTTGTTGTTTTAATTTATTCTTTTCAAATGCATTAGCTATTTCTGCAGAAGAGATGATGAAGAAATGCGTATCCTGGGACACCGAGAGACACCTGAGCTTTGCTGTACCGTTTGCAGATATGAAGCCTGTCATCTACTTGGATTTATTCTTGCCTCGTGTGACTGACCTGGCTCTTTCTGCAAGTGACAGACAAACAAAAGTATTGATGTGTTTTTTGCATTTTCGTTTATGCTAGCTGATAGATACTGCATAAAATAATGTCGTCTTTATTCAGAAAGGCCTGTTAATTCAGAGGTATAAATGTGCTTCTTCCATGCTATTTCATGATGGTATGACTCTGAGTGTTTAAAAACTAAAGAGCAAATGTTGCTATTAGCTCTATCAGACAGTAGTGTGCCTTTTTGAGTTAGACTTAAGATAAAAATTTAAATTTTAAGCTAACTGATCTTCAGTGTTGTTTGATATCCTCCTCATGCCTAGCCTGTGAGCTTGTGGGCTCAGTCCAGCAGAGCACTTAAGCAAGTATTTTGATTCTCTATAATGTATATTCCAGCAAATATTTGCTTTGCTTGATTGGGATATTGATTTCCAAAGAGTCTGGAATGGAGGTATCCCTGAACACACAGTGATGGTGATTTATCCAGTGATGTGTTTTCTCCTGTTGAAAAGTGACTGCATTTGATAGAGACTAAAACTTAAGGAGAAAGGCAAGGTAGAATGTGTGTAGATTATTTACATGGATGCCATCTCTTCCTGAAATGGTGATTTTTGCATAGATTGAATTGATTTCTCAAGTATACCTTTTCTTGTTCTCTCTTGTTCACAACTTTGTCTTCTCTGTGGAAGTAATGAATGTGTAACTAACAGGATTTTTCAATTTCAGGTTGCAGCATGTGAACTGCTACATAGCATAGTTGCGTATATGTTGGGGAAAGCATCTCAGATGCCAGAAAGACGTGAGGGTCCCCCACCCATGTATCTGTTATATAAACGATTATTTCCTGTACTGCTTCGTCTTGCTTGTGATGTAGACCAGGTAAACAGAATCACTTAAAAGTATTTTAGCTTGTTTAAAGTACATCTATGCATGGAAATAATCTTGTAATTTTATTTTGAAGTTATTCTGTCAGCAGTTATCCTGACACATTGCCTTTATTTCAACTGTACTTTATTTTGGAAGCTGAAATTCTGTTTTAGGGATAGTTTTTCAGGCTTTCTGTAGGAGGGGGAGGGGATTGAAGCCTTTTCAAAGACACCAGTAATGAAGTGCAGTCCAGACTAACTCACAGGCGTGTACAACTATGGGAGTGTTTAAATTTAGTTTCAAGATTCATTTAAAGAGTTTGTGGTATTAATTGTTCTTTATTTCTATGTTTGATTTTTGCATTTTTCTTCTTCTCTGATAAATTAATTTGAGCAGAAATTGATTCGTTCAGTATGGAATGAATGCAAAGCTTCAATCTGTAAGAAAAGCGTTTGGGAGAGAGACTGTAGCTGCCTCATTGATAGCTGAGGAGGATATATTTAATTCAAACATATGAACTTATTATTTCTCCTTCTTTACACACAACAGAATAGAAATCTCCATGGCACATAGGTTTGGGTCCACTGAAATTACAGATGTTGTGCCTTTTCATATTGTTGTTTGGAACCCTGGCATCCAGATTTTATTTTT
This sequence comes from Anser cygnoides, assembly GCF_040182565.1. Lineage (NCBI taxonomy): Eukaryota > Metazoa > Chordata > Aves > Anseriformes > Anatidae > Anser > Anser cygnoides. The sequence goes on along the minus strand of NC_089874.1, from coordinate 119,380,126 downwards.
AGACTGCAAGGTTCCTGTTAAAATATACAGGAAACTGTTAACAATTTAAGTGAAACCCTTTTTGCTGGCATATGGCTGAACATAAACCATAAATAATAACCCTAAATAACGGCTGGATTGGTCCAAACCAATGCCCACAGACATGCAATACTGTATTATAAACACATATGTATGCATATATAAGTATATTTAATGGTTATTTCCATCATGTTGTAGAATGACAGGATTTGATCTGGTTAACTTAGAAGTAGAAATGTTGAAATCCATCAAATTAGAGTAATGTATAGGGTAATGACTTTATAAGCTGTATTTTGATTGAAAGTTTTTTCAAACTTCCCTGTTTCCCTGGCTGTATATTAGCATGTCAGTCAGGGACATGCAATGTTCTTTGTCTGCCTCAGAATATCTTACTGAAAGTAAGCTTGGAGATCTTTTGAGACTAGATGAATACAAATTGTCCATATATATATATATATACATTCACATATATATAAATCCTCACATATATATAAATCCTTATGTGGGAATGTAATACGAAGGCAATTGTTAATTTTACAGACCCTTTTTCAAAGTATTGTCTTTTATTCTTGCATGTTTTAAATAGCATTGAAATATGTTTAAAGCCAACTACATTTCTCAGGATTACTTCTTTGCAGGTAACAAGACAGTTGTATGAGCCTTTAGTCATGCAACTCATTCACTGGTTTACCAATAACAAAAAATTTGAGAGTCAAGATACAGTGGCATTCCTGGAAGCTATCTTGGTAGGTCATAAGTTGTCCTTTTCATTTTTCTGTGCCGTGTGACTTTGTTTTTAACTAGCATCATTCTACTACTGAAAGAAGCTGGAGCACATAAACTGATACAATGGCTCCTTATTTCTCTGAATAAAGGAAACCAGTTTATCAATTTTATGACCAGTTGGTGTTCCTATTTCTTTGACATCCTTGATATGCAGTTCGTGCCTTCATAGTCTTTGTAAGAGTAATGAAACACACTTTTATCATCAGCGTGTACAAGTAACTACTAAAAGACCTTTTTCCCCCAATTCTGAATAAAAGTCACTCTTGATGCATGTTTAATTTTTCTTTAAGCTTCCTTGCTTTCACGAGGTACAAAAGCTTTAAATTTAAAACGGTCTTAAAAGCTGAAATCATGTCAGGAGATTTCACAGTACTTGTAAAGAAAAGTCAGTATTGTCACACCACTTGTAAAGCAGAAGAAACTGTTTTATCAGAAAATGAAATGACTGAGCCAAGGCTTCTAAACTGGTTACCAGCTTAGATGGAAATAGAAACCCAGATCTTTGAGGCTTAATCCAGTGCTGTGAAGGGTAGAAATACTGTCCTTCCCCTGGACAGTGCTAGTTCTGAAGCTTTATTATTTCTGGGAAACTGGGGAAACTGAATATATTTTTTAATGTAGAGTTGCTACTGGTATTGTTTATAACACCGCACTGAGACAATGTTTTTTGTTTGTTTGTTTTTTTCATTCTTGTAATAAAATTATCTTGCATAATTTCAGAGTGGCATAGTGGATCCAGTTGACAGCACTTTGAGAGATTTCTGTGGTCAGTGTGTACGAGAATTTTTGAAATGGTCTATTAAGCAGACAACACCGAGACAGCAGGAGAGAAGCCCAGCAAACACCAAGTCTCTTTTTAAACGATTATATAGTCTTGCTCTTCATCCCAGTGCTTTCAAGAGACTAGGTGCAGCACTTGCTTTTAACAGCATTTACAGAGAATTTAGGTGAGCAAACAGAGCTTGGAACAGTAACCAACTTAGACTAAAAAGTTCAAGGAGATAAAAAGAACCAAGTGTAGGACTTGAACAGTCACCCACTGACACTCGTTCTATTATATGTAGTAGCTGTAAAGTTGTGTTCTTCGGATCATTCATTGATGTAATTTAATTATGATTGTGTAGTTAGGCTTCCTACAAGGGAGGAGCATAGAAGTTTAAATTTCTATTACAACTTTATGGGGAGTTATGTTTTTTAAAAGTACTCAGCAAATCTTTATTGTTATTCTTTTTGGAGTTGTTTAGGTGTATTTTTTGTACAAAAGTCTTAAGCAGTTTATCTCTGCAGTATTTTAATTTGTTTTTTGATTAGAATTTCACACTTAGTGCTTCTTGTACTCATGTTTCTCATCGTATTTATTTCTGATTTTAAAGGGAAGAAAATTCTCTGGTGGAGCAGTTTGTATTTGAAGCATTGGTTGTATTTCTGGAAAGTCTGGCCTTAACTCATACAGATGAGAAATCATTAGGTGAGCTATAACTAACTGTGGAATGAAAACGAAGGCCACCCTGGTGAATCAATAAATAAATAAATAAACAATCTATAATTTTAGGAAATGTAAATGGGCCTACTTTTGCAACAATGGAAGTATTGTTTTTCATCGTTATTTTTTGTTTGGTTTTATTTATTATTTTTTTGGGCTTTTTCTTCCTCTTATGCTCTTATTTTCATCAGATAATAACAATTAGAACAGAAAGCCAAAATCTGATGTTACAAGGCTTTATTTCTTTCAGAGAAGCAGTTTGGGATGTCATAGAGGTAGCCTCAAAAGAGATATTTATATGGGAAAAGTTTACTGTTTTCTCTAAGCATGAGCACAAAAAAAGCATATACATTTTTGTAGCAGAGGCCTCACAGTTGGCTCAGGCCATGCTGACCTCTCTGCTGTTTTACGGTCTTGTTCTGCAACCTTGAAAAACATACTATAGAAGCACAGAATGATGGAGGTAATGGACATCATCCTGTGTCAGTCACTTGCACTATTTCTATAGCAATAATATCTCATTTTAACCAAGTCACTAGTATTTATTTATAGATGCCTGTTCTCTCTTTCTAACAGGTACTGCTCAACAATGTTGTGATGCTATTCATCACCTGAAGCGCATAATCATGCATAAAGCACCTTCTCTGAACAAGGAAGGAAAGCGGCGAGTACCACGGTCAGCAACTTGCCATTCTTTTGCTTTTTAAATATTAGATCATATTTAACAGTGTATGCAGTTCCATTAAACACTTAAGATTCTGAAAAGGGAATTCCTCATGTGAATGTCACTAGTGGATGTGTGTTTCCAAAGCATCAGAAGAAACGTTCTTTCTTTCCCGGATACGTCTGCTGAACCACTGGTGGGAAATGCTGGAAAAAGCATGGGAACTGGTGGGAAAAGCATGTTTCTCTCGCAGCTTTGTTCATAATAATGTTAGTGCTGGTGTTAGAAAGCACTTGGAAGAAACTCTCAAGTCTTTTATTATTGCTGTAAGTACTAGTAGAAGTAGGACTAGCTGCAATAGGTTGATAAGCAAATAAAGAGGCATAATGGTAAAAGCAAGAATGGATTCAGTATCAGGCTGGATGCTCTGAGTCACCTGTTTTGATCACACAGCTCACCCTCCTTTGAGCAGGATGTTGGACTAGAAACATCCTTAAGTCCCTTTTGACCCAAACTATCCTGTGTCTTAAAGAAACTGGCAAGTGGAGTCTGAGAGTTAGCTCACTGCTGTGGCATGTAGTAAGTTAGGAGACCAGATAATTAGGGAGAGGAGATACTGTGCAGGCTTATTTAAGCCTTAATCTCCATTTTTGTCTGAGTGTTACAAAGAGAAGGAAAAAGATATAGTTCTGCTTTCTAAACTGTTGCCACAAAGACTACGCTCTGGGTTTCCAAAGCAGAGTGAGGAAAAGGGAAAGCAGTACAAGCCGTGCTTGTAGAAGAGCTCTTCCTTGTAGTGCAAATGGATTTTGGTTAGATAGATAAAACAATGTTCATGATTTTCATGGAATGATGATTTTTCAACCAGAAGACTTTGACTTCTTGTTGGATGTCATGAGGTTTGTTAATCCTTAATGTTTTTGTGCAGAGGATTTCCAGCCTCTAAGTCAGTGTGCCTTCAGGACATTGTCATGTGGCTCTTGGTGCAGTGTGGGCGACCTCAGACGGAGTGCCGACATAAAGCCATGGAGCTGTTCTATGAATTTGTTCCTTTGTTACCAGGTACTGTAAGTTACAATGTATTACTCTTGGCTTTCAAAATTCCTTCCCTATACATTTTCTGAGTGATGTGTTAATTGTTAGAAAAAATATTTTTGACGTAAGTGCCTGTTCACTCACTGCTATTAAATAGAAACTGAGTAGTTGCTAATGTTGGAAATCAAATACTGTGAGAACTTCAGGGCTTGGGGTGGGATTGTGGATATGGAAGAAGTTTTTATTGCAAATATCCTCCTGGTCAGGAAGGAGAACTTCCAGGCCCAGAACTACAATTGCATCCAACTATGAAAGCAGTATTTGCTGACTGGGAATGAGTGGGAGTGGCTCTCAAATTGGCCTCTTCCTTGTGGGTAACTTAAGCAGTATGATCAATACCTTCTCTACTAGAAGATCTGGCTTAAAACACAAAATTTGGGCATGACGGTCCATTTGCCTCTAACTTCTTGCCAGCTTGAAATGTGTTTTTCCTATATAAGTTAAATCTGTTTTTATTTCCATCAGGGAACAATTCTCCTTCATCTTGGCTGGCTGATGTTTTAAAAAAACACGATGTGTCTTTCCTTATTAACAAATTTGAAGGAGGTGGCAGTGATGCCAAAAGTCCATCTGGGATTCTGTCTCAGCCAAGTCTCCGTTGTATGCAGGAGCCCTTTAGTTTACAGACTGTCATGCGGTGGATGGATATGTTCTTAGCAGCACTGGACTGCTACAATACATTTTTTGAGCTGCGAATGATAAAACCTCATGAGATTCTGGGTGAGTGTTACAGAAACCACCTCCAAGAGTTCCTACCTTGGACTTGAAGCTTTTTTTCCTTAATGTAGAGTTAATGAGTTTTACAAACTCTCCCAAAGATTTCAATGACAGAACTTAGTGCTGGATGTTTTTTGATGAGAAGTACTTTGTCAATACTGTCTCTTAAAATGTTTCCTTTTGGTCCTAGAAATATACCATTAAACCACACACCAGTAATTTGTTTTACTGTCTCATCTTGAAAAACTACGCTGTACAGCTAACTTCCCTCTGCTGAGGAGTGCTATAGATTTAAAAAAGAAAAATTCCTTCCAGGGCTGTTTACCTGATCTTTATTGATGTCTGGAGGGAGCTATGAGAAAG